>NC_069504.1:493337717-493647717 GCF_027579735.1 Bombina bombina
TGTAACGCTGAAAGCTCAGAAACTCTACGAGAAGAAGAAATAGCAACCCAAAACAAAACTTTCCAAGATAACAATTTAATATCTATGGAATGCATGGGTTCAAACGGAACCCCTTGAAGAACTCTAAGAACTAAATTCAAACTCCAGGGTGGAGCAATTGGTCTAAAGACAGGCTTAATTCTGGTAAGAGCCTTACAAAAAGACAGAACATCTGCCAAACGTTTGTGTAGCAAAATTGACAAAGCAGAAATCTGTCCCTTTAAGGAACTCGCTGATAACCCTTTCTCCAATCCTTCGTGGAGAAAAGACAGAATCCTGGGAATCCTAACTTTACTCCATGAGTAGCCCTTGGATTCAAACCAAAAAAGGTATTTACGCCATATCTTATGGTAGATCTTTCTAGTGACAGGCTTACGTGCCTGTATCAAAGTATCGATGACCGAATCGGAGAATCCCCGCTTAGATAAAATCAAGCGTTCAATCTCCAAGCAGTCAGCTGCAGATAATTTAGATTTGGATGTTGGAAAGGTCCTTGAATGAGAATGTCCTGTCTCAATGGAAGTTTCCACGGTGGCAGAGAGGACATGTCCATTAGATCCGCATACCAAGTCCTGCGTGGCCGTGCAGGCGCGATCAGAATTACTGAAGCTCTCTCCTGTTTTATCCGAGCAATCACGCGGGGAAGGAGAGGAAACACATAAGCTAGGCTGAACGACCAAGGCACTGTCAAGGCATCTATCAGTTCGACCTGAGGATCCCTTGACCTGGATCCGTATCTTGGAAGCTTGGCATTCTGTCGAGATGCCATCAGATCCAATTCCGGTCTGCTCCATCGGAAAATCAGTGAGGCAAATACCTCCGGATCGAGTTCCCACTCCCCCGGGTGAAAGGTCTGTCGGCTTAAAAAATCCGCTTCCCAGTTGTCTACTCCTGGGATGTAGATTGCTGACAGATAACAAGAGTGGGCCTCCGCCCATCAAATTATCTTGGATACTTCTGTCATCGCTAAGGAACTCCTCGTTCCCCCCTGATGATTGATATATGTCACAGTCGTGATGTTGTCAGACTGGAATCTGATAAATTTGGCCGAAGCCAACTGCAGCCATGCCTGAAGCGCATTGAGTATTGCTCTCAACTCTAGAATATTGATTGGAAGAAGAGACTCCACCTGAGTCCATACACCCTGAGCCTTCAGGGAATTCCAGACTGCACCCCAGCCCAGTAGGCTGGAGTTAGTTGTCACTATTACCCACGAGGGTCTGTGGAAACACATCCCCTGGGACAGATGATCCAGCGACAACCACCAAAGAAGAGAGTCTCTGGTCTCTTGATCCAGATTTATCGGAGGAGATACATTTGCATAGTCCCCATTCCACTGTCCGAGCATGCACAGCTGCAGTAGTCTGAGATGAAAATCAGCAAATGGAATGATGTCCATTGCCGCTACCATTAATCCAATTACCTCCATACACTGAGCCACTGATGGCCGAGGATTGGACTGAAGGGCTCGGCAAGTATTTAGAATTTTTGACTTTCTGACCTCTGTCAGAAATATTTTCACGTCTACTGAATCTATCAGAGTTCCCAAAAAGGGAACCCTTGTCTGTGGAACTAGTAAACTATTTTCTAGGTTCACCTTCCATCCGTGAGTTCTCAGAAAGGACAACACTCTGTCTGTATGAGATTTCGTCAGATGATAAGTTGATGCCTGAATCAAAATATCGTCCAGATAAGGTGCCACTGCTATGCCCCGCGTCCTGAGAACCGCCAGAAGGGACCCTAGAACCTTCGTGAAGATCCTGGGTGCTGTGGCCAACCCGAAGGGAAGAGCCACGAACTGAAAATATTTGTCCAGGAAGGCAAACCTTAGAAACTGATGATGATCCTTGTGAATAGGAATATGAAAGTATGCATCCTTCAAGTCCACGGTAGTCATATATTGACCCTCCTGGATCATTGGTAAAATTGTTCGGATGGTCTCCATCTTGAAGGATGGAACTCTGAGAAACTTGTTTAGACTCTTGAGGTCTAAAATAGGTCTGAACGTTCCCTCTTTTTTGGGAACTATGAAAAGATTTGAGTAAAAACCCTGTCCCTGTTCTAATCTTGGAAAGAATTACTCCAATAGTAGAGAGGTCTTTTACACAACGTAAGAACGCCTCTCTTTTTTATCTGGTTTACAAACAACTGTGAAAAAAGAAATCTCCCTCTTGGGAGAAATTTTTTGAATTCCAGTTGATACCCGTTGGTCATGATTTGCAGTGCCCAGGGGTCCTGAACATCTCTTACCCAAGCCTGGGTAAAGAAAGAAAGTCTGCCCCCTACTAGATCCGGACCCGGATCGGGGGTCGTCCCTTCATGCTGTCTTTGTAGCAGCAACTGGCGTCTTGGGTTGCTTACCCTTGTTCCAAGCCTGGTTGGGTCTCCAGACGGACTTGGCCTGAGTAAAATTCCCTTCTTGCTTTGTGGAGGAAGAGGAAGCAGAGGGTACTCCTTTAAAATTTTGAAAGGAACGAAAATTATTTTGTTTACCCCTCATCTTAACAGACTTATCCTGAGGTAGAGCGTGACCTTTACCTCCAGTAATGCCAGAAATGATTTCCTTCAGAGACTCTTCTAGAGCATCAAACCAAAAAGCTGCTGCAGTAGTAACTGGAACAATGCAAGCTGTTGGTTGTAAAAGGAAACCCTGAAGAATAAATAATTTCTTTAAAAGACCCTCTAACTTCTTATCCATAGGGTCTTTGAAAGCACAACTGTCCTCAATAGGAATAGTTGTACGCTTAGCCATGGTAGATATAGCTCCCTCCACCTTAGGGACCATCTGCCAAGAGTCCTGAATGGTGTCTGATATGGGATACATTTTCTTGAAATTAGGAGGAGAGAACGGTATACCCGGTCTGTCCCATTCCTTCTTTATAATTTCTGAAAATTTTTTAGGAACCGGAAAAACATCAGTGTAAGTAAGTACCTCTAGATATTTGTCCATTATACACAATTTCTCTGGTGGTATCACAATAGGGTCACAGTCATCCAGAGTTGCTAAAACCTCCCGAAGTAACAGGCGGAGGTGTTCAAGCTTAAATTTAAAGGACATGACGTTCGAATCTGTCTGAGGTAACATACTTCCTGGGTCTGAAAGTTTTCCCTCAGACAACAATTCCCTGACCCCCAACTCAGAGCCCTGTGAGGGTACATCGGAAATAGCCAACAAAGCATCAGAGGACTCAGTATTCACATTAATTCCTGTCCTACTACGTTTACGTTTACCCTGTAACACTGGTAACTTACATAATATCTCTGTAAGGGTAGTTGACATAACTGCAGCCATATCCTGCAGAATAAAAGAATTAGACGCATTTGAGGAACTCTGCGTCGCTTGTGTGGGCGTTAAAGGTTGTGACACTTGGGGAGAATTAGATGGCATATCCTGATTCTCTTCAGACTGAGAATCATCCTTAGGCACACTTTCTTTACCTAAAATATGCTTTTTACATTGTAAGGCCCTTTCAGTACAAGAGGTACACAAAGTAAGAGGGGGTTCCACAATGGCTTCTAAACACATAGAACATTAGTTTCCTCAATGTCAGACATGTTGAACAGACTAGTAATAGCCACAATAGTCGTAAATCACCTCATTTATTGATTCAAACAACTTTTAGAAAAATGTGTACTGCACCTTTAAGAAATAAAAAACGCAACAATTTTTTCTCAAACGGCACTAAAATGTTTAAAAACGCTAAACAATTAAATATAATAATTCAATTGGCCAAAAAATTATTGCACCCTATAAGTAAAAGGTGAAATTACCTTCTAAGAGAAATTTTAATTAAAAAAATATATCTTAACAGAAAAAATGACCCCTGCACCTCGCCACAGCTCTGAAAAATGACTCGACAACGATCCGGTGATCAGAACACAACTTTAGGCCCCACCGGAGCTAATGCCTGCTGCCTTCTTAGTCAGAGTAAACTGTGCGTCTGAGCGCACGAAATAGGCCCCGCCCATCATGCGGTTTGAAAAAGAAACCCATGTGGTCCCCTGTACTTAAAATCTTTTAACAAGAAACTGCAGCCCTACTGACTTTAGCTAATAAATATATAAATGTCAAGCTGCCTCTCCCAGTGTCAAGCCCCAATACAGATATGTCAAAGCAATATGTATAAAACACAGGAATTTCAGTAAAACCCTCAGTGATACAGGTCTACTGCTTACCCCTTCCCTTGCAGGGAAAAATGTCAGCCAGTTCTGTTATAACAAGTCTCCTCAGAAATAAAAGACTGAACATACCTCAATGCTGCTTGTAGCATGACACCATTCTCCACACTGAAGATTTCTCTTGCACTACCTTCAGAAGCTCTGTGGGAACCAAAATGGATCTTAGTTACATCTGCTAAGATCATCAACCTCAGGGCAGAAATCTTCTTCATTCCATATCTCCCTGAGGAAATAGTGCTCACCGGTACCATTTAGAATAAAAAACTTCTTGATTGAAGAATCTAAAACTAACACCTCACTTTACCTCTTCCTATTACTAAAACAGGCAAAGAGAATGACTGGAGGTGGAGGGAAGGGATGAGCTATACATACAGCTCTGCTGTGGTGCTCTTTGCCACTTCCTGTTAACAGGAGGTTAATATCCCACAAGTAAGGATGAACTCCATGGACTTGTCGTATCTTGTAGAAGAAATAAATTTGCTTTCATAATACAGATCCAATAAGAGCCATTGTGGGTAGAAAATATACCATCAATATCACTATAATTATACTACTCCCAAAACTCATATTTCTCTGTATAATTGATATAAATTTCTAGCGGAGACGTGTCCTCATTCTCTTTAGTTCGCGTAGTTTGATAATATACTAAGGAATTAAATTCCTACAAAAACGTCCTATTCTCATACCCTTCTCCACCGCAAGACACATATATCCCTTCTTCGCTTAAAGGGACACTGAACCCAAATTTTTTTTATTTCGTGATCCAGATAGATCATGCAATTTTAAGCAACTTTGTAATTTACTCCTATTATCAATTTTTCTTCATTCTCTTGCTATCTTTATTTGAAAAAGAAGGCTTTTTTTGGTTAAGTACACTGGATAGCACTTTTTTATTGGTCGATGAATTTATCCACCAATCAGCAAGGACAACCCAGGTTGTTCACCAAAAATGGTCTGGCATCTAAACTTGCATTTCAAATAAAGATACCAAGAGAATGAAGAAAATTTGATAATAGGAGTAAATTAGAAAGTTGCTTAAAATTTCATTCTCTATCTGAATCACAAAAGAAAAAAAATTGGGTTCAGTGTCCCTTTAAATATTAAGGGCGGTATAGAAACATGGGTGAACCTTCTGTGTTCTACAATGGTGAAGGGTCTAGAATATTCTGAGTTATTGCAGCATTTTCTTTAAACTATAAAGGTGCAAACATATTCTCTATATTCAGTGGGCCATTCAATAGGTTACAATACTGCAAGGTTTAGAGTTACACTTATCTAGAGGGTTACTTTGTTTAAGTACATAAACTATAATGTGTACTGATACAAATAAGGCATACTTTTCTGCAGACAAAGCTATATGACTCCTTATAACTAATATGATCAATAAAAATAACACACCTACAAAACAAGCAATATAATTAAACAAGTTAAAACAATACTCCCCTAATTTAGCTGTGGATGACTCTGTAACAGCGTAACAGGTCCACAATTCCAACAGGCAAGGCATAGTCAAGAGAAGGATAGTCTTTATGTTCTGAAGACACACATCATAGGAACCAGTCATAGATTACCCAGAGTCCAGTTCTGGGGCTGGTACCAGCATGCAAAGCAAAGAATGGATCCAAAAGATAGTTCAGAAACTTTTACTGCAGTATGGTGGTTAAAACAAACTTGACAAAAGGTCTTTTATCTTCTTTTTTCTTTCCGTCACCTAGGCGCCAGGCATCACTTTATTTAAAAGGTTTACTTGCATTCAATCTTCATTCCTTTGGAGAGTGCACTACGGAATTGTATCTGTACAGGTTTACCTAAATATGAAAAACTCAAAAATAATTTAGTGTTTCTACTATCTGGATACAGCTTCATGATCTCATCCTGCAAATACAAATATTGTGTTAATAACAAAAAAAAACATTTTAGGTTAATTTTCTTACTTAAAAACAATCACTCAAATCACATAAAGATACTCATCAATACTCCTCCCTTTATTTGCGTGAAACACCCCATGTGTCACGCAAACACAATATGACAGCAAAGTAAAAGAAAATCCATGCACTCTTAAAAGAAGTAGTATACTATTCTTAAAATCAGACAAAATCAAATACACCTCAATATTCCATTCATACAGCACCCTTCCACACACATTCACTAAAAATAAAAACATAACATTCTCTTAGAAAACATTTAAAACCAACTGTCCATTCCACAAAACAAAATATTAACAGCCGGCAAAAGCTTAACAACCAGAATCAACCTGAAATTCAATTCAACCTGAAATTCAATTACATTCACTGAAACACAGCACTGAAAAATCCTACATTCTAGCAAAACAATACAAATAATTAAAATTCTATAACAACCGTCTATGTCCTGGTTTTGACAATTCTACCATGCACAATACTATGAGATCACGCTAATAATGCATTTATTTCAGAAGATTAATAAACTCTAGTTGCACATTTACAAATAAAATCCGTAACCATAAATTTACAAAGGAACACACAAACACCTAAATATTATATCCTGGGAAAGGTCAGATAATAATGGCACAGCCACTGTTCTATATGGACCCTGCTTGCATGCACAGTGCAAACCCACTGTTAAATAAATCCTGTTTGGCACAAATAATTTGTGAAACGTCTATGCTATACTTTTACATAACCATGTTTTTAATAAATACACAATTATTTTATTTAATTTTTGTATATAATTTGATATTCTACATTTTGCAGCTCTCTGACTAAATATAACACTTGTGTACAACAAAATGAGATGTATAAAAAATAATAATTTACACTAATAGATTAAAAGGACAGTTTACCCAAAAAAAGTCCCCTTTAAATTGTTCCCAATGATCCACCTCACCTGATAGAGTGCCTTTAATTGTTTACAAATAGCTCCTTCCCCCCTATTTTGGCATTTGAAATAACTGATTCAGCCTGTGGTATACCCACTTAAAATAAAAAAAATATACATTGGAGTCTCATCTATTGAATAACCTAACACAGTCAGAAGAAGAAATTACACTCTCCATAGGGCACAGGATAGTTAAGTAATAAAATGACATTTTCCATTAATCTGTCTAAGCACTTAGCTCCGGTTTTCCAGACAAACATCAGATAAGGACAATGAGATATGCTATTATCTGAAACTTAACCCATTGTAATAGGCTGTGATTTAAAAGCACAAAAGCAACTACTTTATATATACAAATAAACCTGAATATACAATTTCTCCTACTTTTTATACTACACAGCTGGAATAACAAATCATTGAAAAAACATCAACATAAAAATAATTTTACAGTGTACTGTCCCTTTAAGGACTGACTATTTATAACATGTATATTAACATATATAACCTAGCCAGGATTAGAAAACTTGTGTTATTTACCATTAAAATTCTACTTCTTTACTATATCATAACCTGCATATTTAAATAAGAGACATCACAGCATAAATAATATTACACAGTAATGTTATCAATTTTTATTAAAACTCTACTGAATTACTCTACTTGCAACAGAAGCAGACCCAAATACTTTAGATACATTTAATAGCATACCGCGTATAGTCTTTTTTCTGTTCTCCTTTTTTTTTTAACTCCTTGCATGAATCTTACATTATGCACATCACATACTTAAATCAACCTCTTAAACCATTTACCAGAAAAACTTTTTTTTTTTTTTAACTAGAAAGTAACCAAAAGTCATGCACATCATCGCACTTAAAAATTCCTTGGTGGAAACACATTAAATCTCTCTTCAGTCTTTATTTGCATAAAACAAATACTTCATTACAGCGTCAGATTTCTTAACTAAGAAACACTTTTATATACACACAGCTCTTGTCTGAATAATTACCATTCAGAAAAAAAAATGCACAAAGGTCAGCTTTTAGAGCGATACACACACAAGCTTATATTAACTTGCATACCGTAAATTCACTCCCAACAATCAGCAAACTTTTTTTTAAAAAACACTGAAAACATATTTTATTAATGTTCTCTCTTTTAGAAAAACATATATTTCAAACATACCAAAGATATTCGTAGTCATTAAAGATGCAATAACATTCTCCTCTTCTCTGAGTCTTGCACTCTTTTAACAGTTTATTTTTCCCTCCAAATATGTAATGCTGATCCCACCACTCCACAGCCCCTCAGCACACAGGGCACTACAAGAGAAATATCTTCGACAATTTGTATGAACCCAAATGTCACAGCTCAAGCATTTTATATTACAGCTTAAATCGTGTGATTGAAGTATAGAAACAGAAGTGTATGAGAGGAATAGTTCAAAGATCATTTTATCCACACTATTTATACTTTCAAGTGTGCCCCGTACTTCCTGTAAATCAACTCCCCTTCAATATTCAGCCGTTTGTTACCAAGCCAAAACTTGTAAATTTACTTTGGCTAACCGCTTTTTTGAATGTCCATTCCTGTAATGTACTCGTGTCCTGGACTCTTACTGTAGCTCTGAGCGGTCCCGTACCCTCACGGGGTGCAGACAATGGTCTGCTGTCCTGCACTCGCCAGTATCAGGCAAGCTCCAGGTGACGTCAGCATTGGTGGAGGAGTGAGGAAAGTGACCGGGTTGCTCAGCGGACCTCTGCAGTAGGTGCAAATCAAACTGGATAAGTTTAAGGTAAACAGAAAATACGATTTGCTCCTTAAAGGGACACTGAACCCACATTTTTTATTTTGTGATTCAGATAGAGCATGCAATTTTAAGCAACTTTCTAATTTATTCCTATTATCAATTTTTCTTCGTTCTCTTGCTATCTTTATTTTAAAAAGGCATCTAAGCTTTTTTTTTTGGTACAGACCTATGGACAGCACTTTTTTATTGGTGGATGCGTTTATCCACCAATCAGCAAGAACAACCCAGGTTGTTCACCAAAAATGGGTCGGCATCTAAACTTACATTCTTGCATTTCAAATAAAGATACCAAGAGAATGAAGAAAATTTGATAATAGGAGTAAATTAGAAAGTTGCTTAAAATTTCATGCTCTATCTGAATCATGAAAGAAAAAAATTGGGTTCAGTGTCCCTTTAAGTTAATATAAAACTTCAATGTATTAGTACTTCTTTAAAATACAAGTTGGAAGCTTGCAATATAGAATTGTGGTAGGCGGAGCACTGGTGGCTTACGCGTTTCTGCTAGCAAGCCATAATCATAGCCTGAAACGTGTAAGCCACCAGTGCTGCGCTTACCACAATTCTGTATTGCAAGCTTCCAACTTGTATTTTAAAGAAGTACTAATAAATTGAAGTTTTATATTAACTTAAGGAGCAAATTGTATTTTCTGTTTACCTTTGGTAAAACAAAATCCATTTGCCCGTGGTTAAGCTAGCATGAGGACAAAGACCTTGTGGAATGAAAATGATAGTATAAGTCCAGCACAATGACAAACAACTCCTTCACCCAGTATGTCACTATATTGTTTGCTTCAGCACTGTACCAAGGCGAGTGTAGCTGATGAGATGCAGGGAAATCACAGACAGGAGGAACAGATAAAAAAAACAACTGCATGTATAGATTCCTGTTTGTCAGTGGAGCAGTAATACTGTTATTACCAACTTCTGTAAAAGGGACAATAAAGTTATGTTCATCTCTGTTGCAGCAAAAAAAAATAATAATAAAAATAAATAAATATATATATATATATATATATATATATATATATATATATATATATATATATATATATATATATATATATATATATATATATATATATATATGTCTGCTTTTGTAATACATGGATGTTTGTAATATTTTTGCTTTAATATTTATGGAAATGTGTTCCTGTTTATAAATACAACTTATCTTTATCAGCCAGTGGGCAAATGATTAATAAAAACATTTTACTTAATTTCAAAACTAAAAGTCTGTGCAAAGAGGTTTACATTAAAAGCACAGTACACTGTAACATTTTCACCCTAAACGTGAAAAATAATTAAAACAAGGTTATATTAAACTTTATTTTCATTTTGAAGCTATAAGGAAGTGCATGTTACATGTTGAAAAAAACAAAATTTATGCTTACCTGATAAATTTCTTTCTCTTGTGGTGTATCCAGTCCACGGGTTCATCCATTAGTTGTGGGATATTCTCCTTCCCAACAGGAAGTTGCAAGAGGACACCCACAGCAGAGCTGTCTATATAGCTCCTCCCCTAACTGCCACCCCCAGTCATTCGACTGAAGACAAGCAAGAAAAAAGGAGAAACTATAGGGTGCAGTGGTGACTGTAGTTTAAAAATAAAAAACAACTGCCTTAAAGTGACAGGGCGGGCCGTGGAATGGATACACCACAAGAGAAAGAAATTTATCAGGTAAGCATAAATGTTGTTTTCTCTTGTAAGGTGTATCCAGTCCACGGGTTCATCCATTACTTGTGGGATACCAATACCAAAGCGTTAGGACACGGATGAAGGGAGGGACAAGGCAGGAACTTAAACGGAAGACACCACTGCCTGCAAGACCTTTCTCCCAAAAATAGCCTCTGAGGAAGCAAAAGTATCAAATTTGTAGAATTTAGAAAAAGTATGAAGCGAAGACCAAGTCGCCGCCTTACAAATCTGTTCAACAGAGGCCTCATTTTTAAAAGCCCATGTGGAAGCTACCGCTCTAGTGGAATGAGCTGTAAATCTTTCAGGAGGCTGCTGGGCAGCAGTCTCATAAGCTAAATGGATTATGCTTCTCAGCCAAAAAGAAAGAGAAGATGCCGAAGCCTTTTGGCCTCTCCTCTGTCCAGAGTAGACAACAAACAATGCAGATGTTTGACGAAAATCCTTAGTAGCTTGTAAATAATACTTTAAAGCACGAACCACGTCAAGATTGTGTAATAGACGTTCCTTCTTTGAAGAAGGATTAGGACACAGTGACGGAACAACAATCTCCTGATTGATATTTTTATTAGATACCACCTTAGGAAGAAACCCAGGTTTGTTAAGCAAAAATACCTTATCTGCATGGAAGATCAGATAAGGGGAATCACACTGTAAGGCAGATAACTCTGAAACTCTTCTAGCCTAAGAGATAGCTACCAAAAACAGAACTTTCCAAGGTAAAAGCTTGATATCTATGGAATGCAGAGGTTCAAACGGAACCCCTTGATGAACTTTAAGAACCAAATTTAAACTCCATGGCGGAGCAACAGGTTTAAACACAGGCTTGATTCTAACTAAAGCCTGACCAAACGCCTGAACGTCTGGAACATCTGCCAGACGCTTGTGCAGAAGAATAGACAGAGCAGAAATTTGTCCCTTTAAGGAACTAGCTGACAATCCCTTCTCCAATCCTTCTTGGAGAAAGGATAAAATCCTAGGAATCCTGACCTCACTCCATGAGTAACCCTTGGATTCACACCAATGAAGATATTTACACCATATCTTATGGTAGATTTTCCTGGTGACAGGCTTTCGAGCCTGAATTAAGGTATCAATGACCGACTCGGAGAAACCACGTTTTGATAAAATCAAGCGTTCAATCTCCAAGCAGTCAGCCGCAGAGAAATTAGATTTGGATGTTTGAATGGACCTTGGAGTAGAAGGTCCTGCCTCAGCAGCAGAGTCCATGGTGGAAAGGATGACATGTCCACCAGATGGTGGAAAGGATGACATGTCCACCAGATCTGCATACCAAGTCCTGCGTGGCCACGCAGGTGCTATCAAAATCACTGAAGCCCTCTCCTGCTTGATCTTGGCAATCAGACGAGGGAGGAGAGGAAATGGTGGGAACACATAAGCCAGGCTGAAGGACCAGGGCACTGCTAGAGAATATATCAGCGCTGCCTGGGGATCCCTTGACCTGGACCCATAACAAGGAAGCTTGGCGTTCTGACGAGACGCCATCAGATCCAGTTCTGGTTTGCCCCATAGTTGAATCAGCTGGGCAAATACCTCCGGATGGAGCTCCCACTCCCCCGGATGAAAAGTCTGCCGACTTAGAAAATCCGCCTCCCAGTTCTCTACTCCTGGGATATGGATAGCTGAGAGATGGCAAGAGTGAACCTCTGCCCATAGAATTATCTTTGAAACCTCCAACATTGCCAGGGGGCTTCTTGTTCCCCCCTGATGGTTGATATAGGCTACAGTCGTGATATTGTCTGACTGAAATCTGATGAACCTGACCGCAGCTAGTTGAGACCAAGCCTGAAGAGCATTGAATATCGCTCTCAGTTCCAGAATGTTTATCAGAAGGAGGGCTTCCTCCTGAGTCCACGAACCCTGAGCCTTCAGGGAGTTCCAGACTGCGCCCCAGCCCAAAAGGCTGGCATCTGTCGTCACTATAGTCCACTCTGGCCTGCGGAAACTCATTCCCCTGGACAGATGGACCCGAGATAACCACCAGAGAAGAGAATCCCTAGTCTCTTGATCCAGATTTAGCAGAGGGGACAAATCTGTGTAATCCCCATTTCACTGACTGAGCATGCAAAGTTGCAGTGGTCTGAGATGTAGGTGGGCAAACGGAACTATGTCCATTGCCGCTACCATTAGGCCGATTACTTCCATACACTGAGCCACTGATAGCCGAGAAGTGGAATGAAGAGCACGGCAGGAAGTTAGAAGTTTTGATAACCTGACCTCTGTCAGAAAAAATTTCATTTCTACTGAATTTATCAGTGTTCCTAGGAAGGAAACTCTTGTGAGAGGGGAGAGAGAACTCTTTTCTTCATTCACCTTCCACCCGTGAGACCTCAGAAAGGCCAGAACAATGTCCGTATGGGACTTTGCGATTTGAAAAGTTGACGCCTGTATCAGAATGTCGTCTAAGTAAGGAGTCACCGCTATGCCCCGTGGCCTTAGAGCCGCCAGTAGGGACCCTAGAACCTTCGTAAAGATTCTTGGTGCCGTGGCTAACCCGAAGGGAAGAGCCACAAACTGGTAATGCCTGTTTAAGAAGGTGAACCTGAGGAACTGATGATGATCTCTGTGAATCGGAATGTGGAGATAAGCATCCTTTAAGTCCACGGTAGTCATATATTGACCCTCCTGGATCATAGGGAGGATGGTTTGGATAGTCCCAATCTTGAAGGATGGGACCCTGAGAAATTTGTTTAGGATCTTGAGATCCAAGATTGGTCTGAAAGTTCTCTCTTTTTTGGGAACTATAAACAGATTTGAATAGAAGCCCTGCCCCTGTTCCTCCCTTGGAACTGGGTGGATCACTCCCATAACCAGTAGGTCTTGAACACAACTTAAGAACGCCTCTCTCTTTATCTGGTTTACAGATAATTGTGAGAGGTGAAATCTCCCCTTTGGAGATGAACCTTTGAAGTCCAGAAGATATCCCTGGGAAACAATCTCTAATACCCAGGGATCCTGGACGTCTCTTGCCCAAGCCTGGGCGAAGAGAGAAAGTCTGCCCCCACTAGATCCAGTCCCGGATTGGGGGGTACTCCTTCATGCTGTCTTAGAGGCAGCCGCAGGTTTCTTGGCCTGCTTCCCCTTGTTCCAAGCCTGGTTAGGTCTCCAGACTGGTTTGGGCTGGGCGAAATTTCCCTCTTGTTTTGCATTAGAGGAAACTGAAGCTGCGCCACTCTTGAAGTTTCGAAAGGAACGAAAATTATTCTGTTTGGTCCTTAACTTATTGGACCTATCCTGAGGAAGGGTGTGTCCTTTACCTCCAGTAATATCAGAAATGATCTCCTTCAGACCGGGCCCGAATAGGGTCTGTCCCTTGAAGGGTATGTTAAGAAGCTTAGACTTTGAAGAAACGTCTGCTGCCCAGGACTTAAGCCATAGCACCCTACGCGCCAAAATGGCAAAACCTGAATTCTTAGCCGTTAGCTTGGCTAAATGAAAAATGGCGTCAGAAATAAATAATCCTGTCTAGAATATCATCTAACGGGGTCTCCACCTGTAGAGCCTCCTCAAGAGACTCAAACCAAACGGCCGCTGCAGCAGTAACTGGGGCAATGCATGCAAGAGGCTGGAGAATAAAAACTTGATGTATAAAAATTTTCTTAAGGAGACCCTCCAATTTTTATCCATAGGATCTAGGAAAGCACAACTGTCCTCGACGGGGATAGTTGTACGCTTAGCTAGGGTAGAGACTGCTCCCTCCACCTTAGGAACCGTCTGCCACGAGTCCCGTATGGTGGCATCTATGGGAAACATCTTTTTGAAAGCAGGAGGGGGAGAGAACGGCACACCTGGTCTATCCCATTCCTTAGTAATAATTTCCGAAAACCTCTTAGGGACTGGAAAAACATCAGTGTAAACAGGCACTGCAAAGTATTTGTCCATTTTACACAATTTCTCTAGAACCACAATGGGGTCACAGTCATCCAGAGTCGCTAAAACCTCCCTAAGCAATAAGCGGAGGTGTTCAAGCTTAAATTTAAACGCTGTCATTTCAGAATCAGACTGAAGTAACGCCTTATGTACAAGAATGTGTGCAAAAAGACTTGCACAACAAAGAAAAAGGCTGCAGGTAACTGGACTAGTGTAATACTGGACCCATTTAAATAAGATTAGAAAAAAAAAAAAAAAAAGAACAATGTAATAATCAAATCACACAAGCATCCCCATTTATACTAAATAACTTTATTGGAGAAAAAATAGGAGCCCGACTGGACTCATACTCATGCACACACACACACTATTAAAACTAGCTGAAACTCAGTGTGAGATAATTTCCTATCAAAAAGCACAAGAGTGGATAATTGTAGGTTGCTACCTGGGTGTCCAAATATATTATAATAATTCAACCCAGGGAGTACACCAATAATTTATAGACAGTATGAATATAAATCTCCCCAATTTCAAGGTCTTTGCAAAAATCACAACCTCCAGGTGAGGAACAAGCACAATATTATGTGATTAATGTGCTGGAGGATCAATATATGAAGATAACTATCCAAATACAGGAATAAATGTTTTAGGTAGCTAGTTCCAAACTGAATAAAGGTTGTGCTGTAAGTATTTATTGCAGATATTGCAACTGGCGATTCTGGATCTAAGATATATAGGATCCGCTAATATTTTTATAACAACCTTAGATTAGTTATACCGTTAGGCAGATATTCTATGTCACAGTTGCTGTGTATGCAAACCACTAAAATTGTTGTATCTGTCCAATAGCTAAATAGGATTTATTTTTCTAATCAAATGTATACACCGCTATTTGCGATGGAAATAACGTAGCAGTCAGTATAATAGGTCACTATCAGTAGCTGTTACCATAAGATATACAATTTCCTTACACAATGTGTGGTTGGAATGCAAAAACCAACTCCTAATATGTTGAGTGCCTGTGAGTGGCCATCTAAGATCAAGGCTAGTTACAATGTGATAATATTTCTCTTGCAATCATATAGATTTCATAATATTGTAGCATAAAATCGTAGTGCTTACGATATTCAAAATCAACAGGTGTATTTAAAGTTAGCCGTATAATAAGGTTCAAGGCCAATATTAAGATGTATCAAGTTATACGTTAAGCACCGAATCTCACTATCACTGAAGCCTGAGATCATATGTCATTGGCTCCCTATATTCCTTAGTGCAAACGTTAGCCTAATCACACACCCTGCTCTAATCCACAGGTGTGAGCTAGCTACTTGTATCGATATATATTGCCCATAAATATTAATGTTGTATAAGTAACACACCAAAATATGGTTACCTTCAGAATAAAGTATATACACTATTAATTACAGAGAGTATGCCGCAACATTAATTTAGCCCAAATTATAGCATAGCGCTGGCACTATTAGAGGTGGAAGTTGTAAGCAAACAGCAAACATACATTCCCAAATAAGACTGCTGTTATCTAAGGCGCCAGCCAGTGGCAAACTGCCAGATAAGTAACGCCTTCCCTGAGTCTGAAATGTCACCCACAGATAGAAGCTCACCTGCCTTGGCTTCTGAGTATTGTGCGGGTATATCGGACACAGGCAATAAACTATCAGAAAGCTCTGTATTAGTTCTAGCTCCAAAGCTGTCTCGCTTTCCTTGTAGCCCTGGCAGTTTGGAGAATACCTCTGTGAGGGTAGCATTCATAACTGCCGCCATGTCCTGTAAGAATTAGACGCGCTAGATGTACTTGGCGTCACTTGAGCGGGAGTTATAGGTTCTGACACATGGGGAGAGTTAGATGGCATAATCTCCCTCTTTTCAGTCAGAGAATCCCCTGGAGATAAATCTTTAAGCGCCATAATATGGTCTTTATAGTTTATAGAAATTTCAGTACATTTGGTACACATTCTAAGAGGGGGTTCCACCATGGCTTCCAAACATATTGAACAAGGAGTTTCCTCTATGTCAGACATGTTTAACAGACTAGTAATGAGACAAGCAAGCTTGGAAAACACTTTAATAAAGGTGAAACAGCAATTAAACAAAAATGTTACTGTGCCTTTAAGAGAAAAAAACTAGAACTTAAACTGCAAAACAGTGTAAAAATACAGTAAAGTCTTTGAAATTTTTACAGTGTGAGTAAGGGACTAAAGCAACATTGCACCCACTTGCAAATGGATGATTAACCCCTTAGGCCCCAAACCGGATTGAAAAACGTTAGAAGTCAATTGAGCACCGTGCCACAGCTCTGCTGAGGCTCCTAGCTGCCCTCAAATACGATTTTGTGCAGAAATAACCCCTTTGAAATGGTTCTCAGATGCCAGAGGACTCTTCTAGGGAAGCTGGATGTCTCAGCCTGAATTAAAACTGCGCAGTTAGAGGGGCCTTAAGAAAATACTCCTAGGAGTATCTGACTAGCCATGTGGAAACAAATAAAGACTTATCTCCCTCAGAGAAAAAAAGTCCTATTTATGAAATCATGTAAACGTTTTGTCACTAAGCAAAATGAATATTAACATGAGTATTACCCTGTTATGTAAGCATGATCCCAGTCGCTGTTAAATCACTGCATCAGGCTTACCTAAAAAACACAAGGCTCTGTCAGCATTTTCTAGAACTTATTTCATCTCTCTAGAAATAAAAAATACTGAACATACCTCAAAGCAGGTAATCTGCAGACCGTTCCCCCAACTGAAGTTTTCCCATATTCTTCAGTTATGTGTGAGAACAGCAATGGACCTTAGTTACAAACCGCTAAGATCATCAAACCTCCAGGCAGAATTCTTCTTCTAATTTCTGCCTGAGAGTAAAACAGTACAACGCCGATACCGTTTAAAAATAACAAACTCTTGATTGAAGGTAAAACTACACTAAGTCACCACATATCTCTTGATACTTCCTTTCTAGTCGAGAGTTGCAAGAGAATGACTGGGGGTGGCATATAGGGGAGGAGCTATATAGACAGCTCTGCTGTGGGTGTCCTCTTGCAACTTCCTGTTGGGAAGGAGAATATCCTACAAGTAATGGATGAACCCATGGACTGGATACACCTTACAAGAGAAATGTAACCTGTTAAACAGGTCTCTTTTATATGATTAATAGTAAAAAATTGTGCACAGTCTTTATGTTCACACTTTGAGGCACTTGTTTCTACTGAGTAAGTGAATTCTAAATATTACCGTATATACATACAGTATGTGGGTCGGATTGGTTGTCATATGAAAAATTAAAGAAAACTGAAATTTTACAGAAAAAAGTGTTATTGCATTGTATTTTTATTATGCATTTGTTGATTATGGTTATTTAAAGGGATATTAAGTGTCTGTCACTGTTGTAATAAAAATGTACTAAGCAGTGTAGTAGACATAATAGAATTCATTGCAATGTGTATTATTCATTTTTATTTGTTTTTAACTTCATTTGTGCAGTATCCATTACTTCCTGTGGAAGCCCAACAGGAGGCTGGGGTCTCTAAAGGAAAGCATATATAGCTAATGTCAAATCTTCTAGAGTAACAAGCTGATTTACTATTAAGATAATGCTAGGTAGTAAGTCTGTTTTAGATACAGAATGCAACCTAAGTTCAAAACATGTCTGCTCTCTTATCTCTGTAGAGTGTTCATTTTGCAAGAAAACAAGTAAGTTGTTTGCGGGTTTTACACAATCAATTTCTTTTTATGTCTAGTTTGATTTAACATATTTGCTTTTACTAAAGGAGCACTGTTTCATATCCCTTTAAGATAGCAGAATGCTGGAGAAGGGAAGGCTCGTGGCCAGTCTGACACGATGCCGCAAGTAGTTGTGTGAAAAGGGGAAGTCGCTCCCAAGTTTAAGTGGCAGAATGGGAGGCACCACAGAAAATCTACCAAAGTCTGCTGTTATTTTCACCACATAAAATAAACGCTAGATGCACTAAGCTGAAAACTGTCTGCTTTACAAAATGTGTGTAAAATGCTGTTGTTGAGTCTTTTCTTCTTACTGTAGGACTGGTCATCCTAAATTGTGACTTGTAATGTGCCAGCTTTTAACTAGAATAAATAATAATTGTAATTCTGCATCATTGTAAGTTAAATATTAACTAAAACATGTAT
Source organism: Bombina bombina (assembly GCF_027579735.1). Classification (NCBI taxonomy): domain Eukaryota; kingdom Metazoa; phylum Chordata; class Amphibia; order Anura; family Bombinatoridae; genus Bombina; species Bombina bombina. The sequence goes on from NC_069504.1 coordinate 493,356,340, forward strand.
TTGTGATTTTATTGAAGAAGAAAAAAAATCCAGTGTGCGTTATTAATGAGTAGTTATAGCCTTTTATTTTATAATTACTACACGGCAGTATAAGGTCTCGGTAATTCTTTAATTGGAATATAGGAAAACCAGAATTTATGTTTACCTGATAAATTACTTTCTCCAACGGTGTGTCCGGTCCACGGCGTCATCCTTACTTGTGGGATATTCTCTTCCCCAACAGGAAATGGCAAAGAGCCCAGCAAAGCTGGTCACATGATCCCTCCTAGGCTCCGCCTACCCCAGTCATTCGACCGACGTTAAGGAGGAATATTTGCATAGGAGAAACCATATGATACCGTGGTGACTGTAGTTAAAGAAAATAAATTATCAGACCTGATTAAAAAACCAGGGCGGGCCGTGGACCGGACACACCGTTGGAGAAAGTAATTTATCAGGTAAACATAAATTCTGTTTTCTCCAACATAGGTGTGTCCGGTCCACGGCGTCATCCTTACTTGTGGGAACCAATACCAAAGCTTTAGGACACGGATGAGGGGAGGGAGCAAATCAGGTCACCTAAATGGAAGGCACCACGGCTTGCAAAACCTTTCTCCCAAAAATAGCCTCAGAAGAAGCAAAAGTATCAAACTTGTAAAATTTGGTAAAAGTGTGCAGTGGAGACCAAGTCGCTGCCCTACATATCTGATCAACAGAAGCCTCGTTCTTGAAGGCCCATGTGGAAGCCACAGCCCTAGTGGAATGAGCTGTGATTCTCTCGGGAGGCTGCCGTCCGGCAGTCTCGTAAGCCAATCTGATGATGCTTTTAATCCAAAAAGAGAGAGAGGTAGAAGTTGCTTTTTGACCTCTCCTTTTACCGGAATAAACAACAAACAAGGAAGATGTTTGTCTAAAATCCTTTGTAGCATCTAAATAGAATTTTAGAGCGCGAACAACATCCAAGTTGTGCAACAAACGTTCCTTCTTCGAAACTGGTTTCGGACACAGAGAAGGTACGATAATCTCCTGGTTAATGTTTTTGTTAGAAACAACTTTTGGAAGAAAACCAGGTTTAGTACGTAAAACCACCTTATCTGCATGGAACACCAGATAAGGAGGAGAACACTGCAGAGCAGATAATTCTGAAACTCTTCTAGCAGAAGAAATTGCAACCAAAAACAAAACTTTCCAAGATAATAACTTAATATCAACGGAATGTAAGGGTTCAAACGGAACCCCCTGAAGAACTGAAAGAACTAAGTTGAGACTCCAAGGAGGAGTCAAGGGTTTGTAAACAGGCTTGATTCTAACCAGAGCCTGAACAAAGGCTTGAACATCTGGCACAGCTGCCAGCTTTTTGTGAAGTAACACAGACAAGGCAGAAATCTGTCCCTTCAGGGAACTTGCAGATAATCCTTTTTCCAATCCTTCTTGAAGGAAGGATAGAATCTTAGGAATCTTAACCTTGTCCCAAGGGAATCCTTTAGATTCACACCAACAGATATATTTTTTCCAAATTTTGTGGTAAATCTTTCTAGTTACAGGCTTTCTGGCCTGAACAAGAGTATCGATAACAGAATCTGAGAACCCTCGCTTCGATAAGATCAAGCGTTCAATCTCCAAGCAGTCAGCTGGAGTGAGACCAGATTCGGATGTTCGAACGGACCCTGAACAAGAAGGTCTCGTCTCAAAGGTAGCTTCCATGGTGGAGCCGATGACATATTCACCAGATCTGCATACCAAGTCCTGCGTGGCCACGCAGGAGCTATCAAGATCACCGACGCCCTCTCCTGATTGATCCTGGCTACCAGCCTGGGGATGAGAGGAAACGGCGGGAACACATAAGCTAGTTTGAAGGTCCAAGGTGCTACTAGTGCATCCACTAGAGCCGCCTTGGGATCCCTGGATCTGGAACCGTAGCAAGGAACTTTGAAGTTCTGACGAGAGGCCATCAGATCCATGTCTGGAATGCCCCACAGTTGAGTGACTTGGGCAAAGATTTCCGGATGGAGTTCCCACTCCCCCGGATGCAATGTCTGACGACTCAGAAAATCCGCTTCCCAATTTTCCACTCCTGGGATGTGGATAGCAGACAGGTGGCAGGAGTGAGACTCCGCCCATAGAATGATTTTGGTCACTTCTTCCATCGCTAGGGAACTCCTTGTTCCCCCCTGATGGTTGATGTACGCAACAGTTGTCATGTTGTCTGATTGAAACCGTATGAACTTGGCCCTCGCTAGCTGAGGCCAAGCCTTGAGAGCATTGAATATCGCTCTCAGTTCCAGAATATTTATCGGTAGAAGAGATTCTTCCCGAGACCAAAGACCCTGAGCTTTCAGGGATCCCCAGACCGCGCCCCAGCCCATCAGACTGGCGTCGGTCGTGACAATGACCCACTCTGGTCTGCGGAATGTCATCCCTTGTGACAGGTTGTCCAGGGACAGCCACCAACGGAGTGAGTCTCTGGTCCTCTGATTTACTTGTATCTTTGGAGACAAGTCTGTATAGTCCCCATTCCACTGACTGAGCATGCACAGTTGTAATGGTCTTAGATGAATGCGCGCAAAAGGAACTATGTCCATTGCCGCTACCATCAAACCTATCACTTCCATGCACTGCGCTATGGAAGGAAGAGGAACGGAATGAAGTATCCGACAAGAGTCTAGAAGTTTTGTTTTTCTGGCCTCTGTCAGAAAAATCCTCATTTCTAAGGAGTCTATTATTGTTCCCAAGAAGGGAACCCTTGTTGACGGAGATAGAGAACTCTTTTCCACGTTCACTTTCCATCCGTGAGATCTGAGAAAGGCCAGGACAATGTCCGTGTGAGCCTTTGCTTGAGGAAGGGACGACGCTTGAATCAGAATGTCGTCCAAGTAAGGTACTACAGCGATGCCCCTTGGTCTTAGCACAGCTAGAAGGGACCCTAGTACCTTTGTGAAAATCCTTGGAGCAGTGGCTAATCCGAAAGGAAGCGCCACGAACTGGTAATGCTTGTCCAGGAATGCGAACCTTAGGAACCGATGATGTTCCTTGTGGATAGGAATATGTAGATACGCATCCTTTAAATCCACCGTGGTCATGAATTGACCTTCCTGGATGGAAGGAAGAATAGTTCGAATGGTTTCCATCTTGAACGATGGAACCTTGAGAAACTTGTTTAAGATCTTGAGATCTAAGATTGGTCTGAACGTTCCCTCTTTTTTGGGAACTATGAACAGATTGGAGTAGAACCCCATCCCTTGTTCTCCTAATGGAACAGGATGAATCACTCCCATTTTTAACAGGTCTTCTACACAATGTAAGAATGCCTGTCTTTTTATGTGGTCTGAAGACAACTGAGACCTGTGGAACCTCCCCCTTGGGGGAAGCCCTTTGAATTCCAGAAGATAACCTTGGGAAACTATTTCTAGCGCCCAAGGATCCAGAACATCTCTTGCCCAAGCCTGAGCGAAGAGAGAGAGTCTGCCCCCCACCAGATCCGGTCCCGGATCGGGGGCCAACATTTCATGCTGTCCGCCACCCGCTTGGGTATAGGAAAAGTTTCTGGGAGCCCCGGGACCTCTAGGAACTTGTCCATTTTACATAGTTTCTCTGGGATGACCAACTTGTCACAATCATCCAGGATAATACCTCCTTAAGCAGAATGCGGAGATGTTCCAACTTAAATTTAAATGTAATCACATCAGGTTCAGCTTGTTGAGAAATGTTCCCTGAATCAGTAATTTCTCCCTCAGACAAAACCTCCCTGGCCCCATCAGACTGGTGTAGGGGCCCTTCAGAACCATTATTATCAGCGTCGTCATGCTCTTCAGTATCTAAAACAGAGCAGTCGCGCTTACGCTGATAAGTGTTCATTTTGGCTAAAATGTTTTTGACAGAATTATCCATTACAGCCGTTAATTGTTGCATAGTAAGGAGTATTGGCGCGCTAGATGTACTAGGGGCCTCCTGAGTGGGCAAGACTCGTGTAGACGAAGGAGGGAATGATGCAGTACCATGCTTACTCCCCTCACTTGAGGAATCATCTTGGGCATCATTGTCATTGTCACATAAATCACATTTATTTAAATGAATAGGAATTCTGGCTTCCCCACATTCAGAACACAGTCTATCTGGTAGTTCAGACATGTTAAACAGGCATAAACTTGATAACAAAGTACAAAAAACGTTTTAAAATAAAACCGTTACTGTCACTTTAAATTTTAAACTGAACACACTTTATTACTGCAATTGCGAAAAAATATGAAGGAATTGTTCAAAATTCACCAAATTTTCACCACAGTGTCTTAAAGCCTTAAAAGTATTGCACACCAAATTTGGAAGCTTTAACCCTTAAAATAACGGAACCGGAGCCGTTTTTAACTTTAACCCCTTTACAGTCCCTGGTATCTGCTTTGCTGAGACCCAACCAAGCCCAAAGGGGAATACGATACCAAATGACGCCTTCAGAAAGTCTTTTCTAAGTATCAGAGCTCCTCTCACATGCGACTGCAACCGGCGCGAAAATGAGGCTCTGCCTATGATTTGGGAAAGCCCCTAAAGAATAAGGTGTCTAAAACAGTGCCTGCCGATATTATTATATCCAAATACCCAGATTAAATGATTCCTCAAGGCTAAATATGTGTTAATAATGAATCGATTTAGCCCAGAAAAAGTCTACAGTCTTAATAAGCCCTTGTGAAGCCCTTATTTACGATCTTAATAAACATGGCTTACCGGATCCCATAGGGAAAATGACAGCTTCCAGCATTACATCGTCTTGTTAGAATGTGTCATACCTCAAGCAGCAAGAGACTGCTCACTGTTCCCCCAACTGAAGTTAATTGCTCTCAACAGTCCTGTGTGGAACAGCCATGGATTTTAGTGACGGTTGCTAAAATCATTTTCCTCATACAAACAGAAATCTTCATCTCTTTTCTGTTTCTGAGTAAATAGTACATACCAGCACTATTTTAAAATAACAAACTCTTGATTGAATAATAAAAACTACAGTTAAACACTAAAAAACTCTAAGCCATCTCCGTGGAGATGTTGCCTGTACAACGGCAAAGAGAATGACTGGGGTAGGCGGAGCCTAGGAGGGATCATGTGACCAGCTTTGCTGGGCTCTTTGCCATTTCCTGTTGGGGAAGAGAATATCCCACAAGTAAGGATGACGCCGTGGACCGGACACACCTATGTTGGAGAAAGTATTTTATTTACATATCTACACATCCATATATGTTTAGTTACGTTAAACATTTATATATATATATATATAGTAGAAGAAAGAAAGAGCACTCCACGGGACTTTTGAATTAACAAATACACTTCATGATAAATGTTTTAGTCTGAGGACGGACTTTGGGTCCAAAAACGTTAATCATTTTTTCTACTTTATATATTTTTGGTGCACCCAGGACATTGTCTACAATATATATATATAGGCATTTTATAGTGAAATACAAAAACATACTTAGAATATACAAATTTTCATTTTTAATTAAAACAAATATTGGTGCCACGTCACCATGGAAACGTCAAACTGCAACATGGTAATTGTAAAAGACCTGAGAAAGACCTGGTGTTCGGGCCCTCAAGCCTTCTTTTGCAGCATACCCAAGATTGGCAGCTATCACCAAGGCTCTCTTTCATCTCTGTGGCTGTGCAGAGGTCCTGATATCTTCTGTCTCTCACTTTTCTCTTTGTTCCTTTCACATTAGCAGTACTTGCACACCATGCTCTGAGACAGTAATAAAGCCCCGTGCATTGAGCACCAGGAAAGTCTGATTGCTCATCTGGCTGTGTTACTCATGACCAAGTGGTTAATTATAGTTACTATCAGCCAAATGGTTAATACAATACCTTGACAAATTATCAGACCCATTGTTCAAAAATTAATTTCATATTTATTCTTAATAGTGTTGATTTATCGTTTAGCTTTTTAACCATTTCTTCCATGTTATATTGGCAACATATGCAATACATAGTTATGTGTAATGTGATGTAATATTACTAAAATATTTGGTGAATTAACAAATGTATATGTTTTTACAGATGGGTAAACAAAGTGACGTTAAAGAAAGTCAGTCAAATTGTCGGCCTGTTGAAGGCAAAACGCATGTCGCAGTACAAGATTACTGAAATTGTAGGTGTATCACATAGTTCTATAAAGAATATTAAAACAAATGGATTATGGGGATAGTTTCTGAGCAGGGTTTATGGCTAACAGACCCTTGTCAGCTACTCATTGCTGAACAGTTCTGTCAGATACCTTGATGCTGCATCCTGAATGTGTTTAGTCAAGACTCTGAAATGCAGTTTCCTATTTTAAGTACACCTACAATTTCAGCAATCTTGTACTGCGACTAGAGTTGCCAGGTGTCCGGTATCTAACCGGACAGCCCGGTATTTCCATTAGCTGTCCAGTAATAGCTTTAAAAAAATACTGGACAAGGCTACCTTGCCTGCCAAACAAAACATTTTTTACCTTTCCTTACAGGGCAGTTGCAATGAGGCAATGGAGAGAGAGTAAAGCTGATTACTGCAGCGCTCCATACGAGTGACATTTCAATCACTTGGGAGGATGAGCAGTCACGCTTTCTGACTCTGCTGGATGTGAGTGACATTATGTCAGTCATGTGATACCGTAGTTCAGCGCGGGTGCCTACCTAGGAACTGGAAGTAAGTTATGCAGTCTGTCTGATCCTGCGAGTGAGGGAGATTTACAGCCTGGCAGATTGTAGGAGCCAGCCAGGTTAACCCTTCACCATGAGGTAAATTGTGTATGCACTTAGCAAGAGTGAAAATGTATGTGTGTGTATAACTTAAATTATGCTTACCTGATAATTTTCTTTTCTTCAGATGGAAAGAGTCCACAGCTGCATTCATTACTTTTGGGAATTCAGAACCTGGACACCAGGAGGAGGCATAGACACCCCAGCCAAAGGCTTAAATACCTCCACCACTTTCCTCATCCCCCAGTCATTCTGCCGAGGGAACATGGAACAGTAGAAGAAATATCAGGGTGAAAAGGTGCCAGAAGAACAAAAATACAGACGCCCCACAGAAAAAATATGGGCGGGGAGCTGTGCACTCTTTCCATCTGAAGAAAATAAAATTATCAGGTAAGCATAATTTAAGTTTTTCTTCATAAATGGAAAGAGTCCACAGCTGCATTCATTACTTTTGGGAAAACAATACCCAAGCTATAGAGGACACAGAATGCAAAAACGGGAGGAGGCCCATTCTGAGGGCACCAGGCCTGTAAACCCCTACCCAACAAAATCCCTCTTCATCCAAAGCCAAGAACAACTTTGAAAAAAAGGAAAAAGCCTAAGTACACTGACCCGCAGATAGTCCACAAGCCTTGCTAGAGACCGCAGAGACTAGACTCGACTGCGGTCTCAACACACCCCTTACTAAAGAAAGGGAACAAGCTACCGTATTCTTCCACAAAGAAGAAAAGACAGAGAAAACATGATTGTACCTGTAAAGCGTGGCTAATCCCCCTTAAGTGACTCAAGGCACTGCTCGTCTTATCAACCTCAAAAGGAGAAAAGGCTGAGTAGACCTCGCCGGGGATTGAACTTGCAACCCTCGGTTTGCTACAGTGCATTCGTATACCTAGCTAGCTGTCCAGCTAGCATAAGGAACTTCAGAAACCCCCCCCTAAAAAGGGCACAACGAGTCCTAAATAAAAACACAGAGAGGATCTTCCCTTAACACAGTGCAACCGCACTAAAAAGCAACTGAAGACGAAGGTCCCCAAGTCACTAAAAGGTAGCTCAGAATATCGAAATATTCAGAAACGAAACCTCGTGCAGCAAGTTCAGGTAGGTCTGAAGAACAACACCTAAAGCAAAAACACTGCACGCTGCAGTCATCTAAAAATGACCAGAAACTTAAATACTTGCAAGGCAAGTAGAAAGCGGCTAAAGATTCAGATTGCTAAGAATCCACTAACCTGCAGATAACGTTGCAGGCTATCTAAGAGCAGCCAGTCCTTCCCACAAACTTGAACGTGGAGAAAGGAGAAACCTCAAGGAGGCTTACTGTATCTCGAATGCTCAGAGGACGAATTAGCAGAGCAACAGATCTCAGATCCTGCTCCAACACCGGACCAGCCCAAGCGACAGACATGTCTGATAGACAGGGGGGACAGAAAAACCACAAGTCCCCAGGGAATGGAAAGAAAAGGGGGGACTTACCCACCCCAACAGAGCTTGGGAGCCAACCCAATCCGCTCCTCCAAAATAAGGCACTCCCAAGGAGAGCCCCCTAGGGCCTGGAACAGAGAAGTGCAATAGATACATAGGAAGACCTGTCACAACTCTCTTAGACAGTCTCTATGTAGAGAGATCAATTTCCAACAGTTGGAACAGAGCCCACAGAGTAGCAGATGCTGCCCCTTACAGAAATAAGCCACTTGATCCAACCTCCTACACACAGGGCAGGAAAATAACCTTACAGAGAGAGGAAACCCCAGCTCACAAGAAAGACAAACTATCCCCTCCAAAGGGAAGGGCACAGATAAGAATAGCGTACAATAGCGCCCACAAGACATAAAGCCATAGTATGATCAAAGCATGGACTGAATTAAAAAATCATCCAGACACTACTGTTGACCCAACAGAGAAAAAACTCCTCATGAAGAGGAGCACACTCCATCTGAAGGACAAGTCAGGTCTTAAAGTTTATAACCAGTACCCGAAGGTGGATGTGAACTCTGGCCTTCCTGCTTGCAAACCCAATGAGCTAGCCAGTATGTCGCAACATAGGGTCCCTGAAAAAACTGGGTCGTCCCGAACCATTCCACAGGGTCATAAGTCTCCAGACATCCAAGAAGGATCCAAGACAAGAACCCTGGACCCAGAATCGTCCTAGAACAAATGACACCCAAACGGAATACAAGATACCGAGTCTGAAGCAATCAGACCTCACAGGGGATGAAAACCAGGGAACCCGAAGAACGGGTACAGAACTCCATACGAGTTGAGTTTGAATATGAGGTATGGAAACAGCATAGGAGGGCATAAAGCCTCTGTAGTGTACAAACAGGATGTCCTCATCTAACCAGCAACCGCTTTCTTATCCAAACTCAATTTGTGCTCTTCAACAGAAGATTAACCAGTGTATCAATTGAATAGAATAGAAAGCCCTCACCGGGTCTTTTAAAATTCAAGCTGAATTTATTAGTAACGTTTCGGGGGTGTTAGCCCCGTCCTCAGACCATCATGTATGTATTTTTGTCGCAGACACCTGGCAACCCTAAGTGTGACATGTTTTTGGCCTTTAACAGGCCGACAATTTAACTGATTTTCTTTAATGACAAATCACTTTGTTTACCCATCTGTTAAAACATATACATTTGTTAATTTACCAAATATTTTAGTAATATTACATCAAATTAATGTCAATATTTATTGCAGGTGTTGCCAATATAACATGAAATAAAAAATGGTTACAAAGCTAAACAAAAAATCAACACTATTAATAAATATGAAATGAATATCAAAATTACGATTTTTGACCAATGGATCTAATAATTTACAAGGTACTGTAACTATTGTGTGTGTACATATTATTTTTCTAGCATCATTTTGCCTTTATTATTAAGGAAAGATATATATCTTTTCTTACATCATTTCCCTATCAACCCCGCTGTAGCACAGTGGTTAAGGAGTTTGATCTATGATGTAGGGGAGCTGAGTTCGATACCCCTTAGGTACTAATTAAATCTTTTGGTGCATTATATGTATTTATTACTAGACATGTAATTTTATATACAAACGTTAAAATACCATATATTTTTTTCTCCATGATGAGGGGACTTAGGTGGTCATGTCCTCAAGAGACAGTACATTAGGTACTGAGCAAATCTGTTTCTGTACCCTTAATGTAAAGTTCATCATTTTTTGATCTGACATATATACATAGAGGTTGCTTTGGGAATATGATGTGTAATTTTGTATATTAAAATGTATTATTATTATTATTGTATATTTTCTGACTTTTTTCAATTTTATGAAGTATTAGAACAGGAATAATTTTGTTAAATGTTATAATCTGCAGGTTCTGTATTATGAAGTGAGGGTTTGTTCCTCCCTGAGCTAATTTAGCTAATTAACAAATTATCCTTCAGTTGTGAGAGTTTTGTGTTTAAACCAATAGCTGTCTAGGTTGCGAAATAAGTAGTGAGTTTTTCACTTCCAAGTTAAGCTATGACTACGGCTCTTTAGCTGAAACGCGTAAGCTTAACCTACACAGCTGTTTTTGATTTTTTGCTTTTAAACTTGTGGTGTGATTATGGACTTTTAAGTATTATACCTGGATTCAATAAAAGTTACGTCTTACATATTTGGACACTGCTCTGCTTTCTTTCCCTCTCATGTGTATCCTGTCCAGCACAGAGCACTATCCACCCTTGCCCAGAGTTTACGAGCCCGCCCTGCTACGGATAAGTATTATGGACTGAAGCTGTTTTGGCTCCCCAACCCATAGCTCTCTCCTTATTCCTTTGGATTGGCCAATACAGCACATACCCCTGACACGCCCACGCTTTGGAGGAGGACAGCTCGGAGCAACCCTGGGTTAATCAGCAGCAGATCGGTCTCGCTCTGGCTACATTGGAGCAGTATCGGAGCCCCTGTTGCTCTTCACACGCCCAAGACTTGGCGTACATCAGGAGGATCATTGGATCACCACGGGGTAAGCTCTCTTAAGCAGCAGTCTTTTCAAACAGCGGTTTAATACCACTACTACCGTAAGTACGCCTATGTTCCGGCACTGGAATGGAAGCTTGGAAAGCGTTGTGAGTACTGTACCTTTGACCTAAAAGTTTGCACATTTAACGGCTGGTGGAGAGAACTTTTAGGGGAAAGATGACCCAATGAGAGAACATAGGGGCTTTGAAGTACTTTGACCACATGTATAGATGTCGCTCTTCAGCCTGGGAGAATAAAAAAATTTATGCTTACCTGATAAATTCCTTTCTCCTGTAGTGTGGTCAGTCCACGGGTCATCATTACTTCTGGGATATTAACTCCTCCCTAACAGGAAGTGCAAGAGGATTCACCCAGCAGAGCTGCTATATAGCTCCTCCCCTCTACGTCACCTCCAGTCATTCGACCAAGGACCAACGAGAAAGGAGAAGCCAAAGGGTGTAGTGGTGACTGGAGTATAATTCAAATTTTTTTTACCTGCCATAAAAAACAGGGCGGGCCGTGGACTGACCACACTACAGGAGAAAGGAATTTATCAGGTAAGCATAAATTTTGTTTTCTCCTGTTAAGTGTGGTCAGTCCACGGGTCATCATTACTTCTGGGATACCAATACCAAAGCTAAAGTACACAGATGACGGGAGGGACAGGCAGGCTCTTTATACGGAAGGAACCACTGCCTGAAGAACCTTTCTCCCAAAAACAGCCTCCGAAGAAGCAAAAGTATCAAATTTGTAAAATTTGGAAAAAGTATGAAGAGAAGACCAAGTTGCAGCCTTGCAAATCTGTTCAACAGAAGCCTCATTCTTAAAGGCCCAAGTGGAAGCCACAGCCCTAGTAGAATGTGCTGTAATTCTTTCAGGAGGCTGCTGTCCAGCAGTCTCATAGGCTAACCGAATTATGCTACGAAGCCAAAAAGAGAGAGAGGTAGCCGAAACTTTTTGACCTCTCCACTGACCAGAATAAACGACAAACAGGGAAGACGTTTGCCGAAAATCCTTAGTTGCCTGTAGATAAAATTTCAGGGCACGGACTACATCTAGATTGTGTAGCAGACGTTCCTTCTTCGAAGAAGGATTAGGACACAAAGATGGAACCACAATCTCTTGATTGATATTCCTGTTAGTGACCACCTTAGGTAGGAACCCAGGTTTAGTACGCAGAACTACCTTGTCTGAATGAAAAATCAGATAAGGAGAATCACAATGTAAAGCGGATAACTCAGAGACTCTTCGAGCCGAGGAAATCGCCATTAAAAATAGAACTTTCCAAGATAACAGCTTGATATCAATGGAATGAAGGGGTTCAAACGGAACACCCTGTAAAACATTAAGAACTAAGTTCAAACTCCATGGTGGAGCAACGGTTTTAAACACAGGCTTGATCCTAGCTAAAGCCTGACAAAAAGCTTGAACGTCTGGAACTTCTGACAGACGTTTGTGTAAAAGAATGGACAGAGCTGAAATCTGTCCCTTTAAGGAACTAGCGGATAAAACCTTTTCTAAACCTTCTTGTAGAAAAGACAATATCCTCGGAATCCTAACCTTACTCCATGAGTAACTCTTGGATTCGCACCAATATAAGTATTTGCGCCATATCTTACGGTAAATCTTTCTGGTAACAGGCTTCCTAGCCTGTATTAAGGTATCAATAACTGACTCAGAAAAACCACGTTTTGATAAAATCAAGCGTTCAATTTCCAAGCAGTCAGCTTCAGAGAAATTAGATTTTGATGTTTGAAGGGACCCTGGATCAGAAGGTCCTGTTTCAGAGGTAGAGACCAAGGTGGACAGGATGACATGTACACTAGATCTGCATACCAAGTCCTGCGTGGCCATGCAGGCGCTATTAGAATCACTGATGCTCTCTCCTGTTTGATTCTGGCAATCAATCGAGGAAGCATCGGGAAGGGTGGAAACACATAAGCCATCCCGAAGGTCCAAGGTGCTGTCAAAGCATCTATCAGAACCGCTCCCGGATCCCTGGATCTGGACCCGTAACGAGGAAGCTTGGCATTCTGTCGAGACGCCATGAGATCTATCTCTGGTTTGCCCCAACGTCGAAGTATTTGGGAAAAGACTTCCGGATGAAGTTCCCACTCCCCCGGATGAAAAGTCTGACGACTTAAGAAATACGCCTCCCAGTTCTCCACTCCCGGGATGTGGATTGCTGACAGGTGGCAAGAGTGAGACTCTGCCCAGCGAATTATCTTTGATACTTCCATCATTGCTAGGGAGCTTCTTGTCCCTCCCTGATGGTTGATGTAAGCTAGTCGTGATGTTGTCCGACTGAAACCTGATGAACCCCCGAGTTGTTAACTGGGGCCAAGCCAGAAGGGCATTGAGAACTGCTCTCAGTTCCAGAATGTTTATTGGTAGGAGACTCTCCTCCTGATTCCATTGTCCCTGAGCCTTCAGAGAATTCCAGACAGCGCCCCAACCTAGTAGGCTGGCGTCTGTTGTTACAATTGTCCAGTCCGGCCTGCTGAATGGCATCCCCCTGGACAGATGTGGCCGAGAAAGCCACCATAGAAGAGAATTTCTGGTCTCTTGATCCAGATTCAGAGTAGGGGTCAAGTCTGAGTAATCCCCATTCCACTGACTTAGCATGCACAATTGCAGCGGTCTGAGATGTAGGCGTGCAAAGGGTACTATGTCCATTGCCGCTACCATTAAGCCGATCACCTCCATGCATTGAGCTACTGACGGGTGTTGAATGGAATGAAGGACACGGCATGCATTTTGAAGCTTTGTTAACCTGTCTTCTGTCAGGTAAATCTTCATTTCTACAGAATCTATAAGAGTCCCCAAGAAGGGAACTCTTGTGAGTGGAAAGAGAGAACTCTTCTTTTCGTTCACCTTCCATCCATGCGACCTTAGAAATGCCAGTATTAACTCTGTATGAGACTTGGCAGTTTGAAAGCTTGAAGCTTGTATCAGAATGTCGTCTAGGTACGGAGCTACCGAAATTCCTCGCGGTCTTAGTACCGCCAGAAGAGCACCCAGAACCTTTGTGAAGATTCTTGGAGCCGTAGCCAATCCGAATGGAAGAGCTACAAACTGGTAATGCCTGTCTAGAAAGGCAAACCTTAGATACCGGTAATGATCTTTGTGAATCGGTATGTGAAGGTAAGCATCCTTTAAATCCACTGTGGTCATGTATTGACCCTTTTGGATCATGGGTAAAATTGTCCGAATAGTTTCCATTTTGAACGATGGAACTCTTAGGAATTTGTTTAGGATCTTTAAATCCAAGATTGGCCTGAAAGTTCCCTCTTTTTTGGGAACCACAAACAGATTTGAGTAAAACCCTTGTCCTTGTTCCGACCGCGGAACCGGATGGATCACTCCCATTAATAAAAGATCTTGTACGCAGCGTAGAAACGCCTCTTTCTTTATTTGGTTTGTTGACAACCTTGACAGATGAAATCTCCCTCTTGGGGGAGAGGATTTGAAGTCCAGAAGGTATCCCTGAGATATGATCTCTAACGCCCAGGGATCCTGGACATCTCTTGCCCAAGCCTGGGCGAAGAGAGAAAGTCTGCCCCCCACTAGATCCGTTCCCGGATCGGGGGCCCTCGATTCATGCTGTCTTAGGGGCAGCAGCAGGTTTCCTGGCCTGCTTGCCCTTGTTCCAGGACTGGTTAGGTCTCCAGCCTTGTCTGTAGCGAGCAACAGCTCCTTCCTGTTTTGGTGCAGAGGAAGTTGATGCTGCTCCTGATTTGAAATTACGAAAGGAACGAAAATTAGACTGTCTAGCCTTAGGTTTGGCTCTGTCTTGAGGCAGGGCATGGCCTTTACCTCCTGTAATGTCAGCGATAATTTCTTTCAACCCGGGCCCGAATAAGGTCTGCCCTTTGAAAGGAATATTAAGCAATTTAGATTTAGAAGTAACATCAGCTGACCAGGATTTTAGCCACAGTGCTCTGCGCGCCTGAATGGCGAATCCGGAATTCTTAGCCGTAAGTTTAGTTAAATGTACTACGGCATCCGAAATAAATGAGTTAGCTAACTTAAGGGCTTTAAGCTTGTGTGTAATCTCATCTAATGGAGCTGATTCAAGTGTCTCTTCCAGAGACTCAAACCAAAATGCTGCTGCAGCCGTGACAGGCGCAATGCATGCAAGAGGTTGCAATATAAAACCTTGTTGAACAAACATTTTCTTAAGGTAACCCTCTAACTTTTTATCCATTGGATCTGAAAAGGCACAGCTATCCTCCACCGGGATAGTGGTACGCTTAGCTAAAGTAGAAACTGCTCCCTCCACCTTAGGGACCGTTTGCCATAAGTCCCGTGTGGTGGCGTCTATTGGAAACATCTTTCTAAATATTGGAGGGGGTGAGAACGGCACACCGGGTCTATCCCACTCCTTAGTAACAATTTCAGTAAGTCTCTTAGGTATAGGAAAAACGTCAGTACTCGACGGTACCGCAAAATATCTATCCAACCTACACAATTTCTCTGGTATTGCAACTGTGTTACAATCATTCAGAGCCGCTAACACCTCCCCTAGTAATACACGGAGGTTTTCCAGTTTAAATTTAAAATTTGAAATATCTGAATCCAGTCTGTTTGGATCAGAACCGTCACCCGCAGAATGAAGCTCTCCGTCCTCATGTTCTGCAAATTGTGACGCAGTGTCTGACATGGCCCTAATATTATCAGCGCACTCTGTTCTCACCCCAGAGTGATCACGCTTACCTCTTAGTTCTGGTAATTTAGCCAAAACTTCAGTCATAACAGTAGCCATATCCTGTAATGTGATTTGTAATGGCCGCCCAGATGTACTCGGCGCTACAATATCACGCACCTCCCGAGCGGGAGATGCAGGTACTGACACGTGAGGCGAGTTAGTCGGCATAACTCTCCCCTCGTTGTTTGGTGAAATATGTTCAATTTGTACAGATTGACTTTTATTTAAAGTAGCATCAATACAGTTAGTACATAAATTTCTATTGGGCTCCACTTTGGCTTTAGCACATATAGCACAGATATCTTCCTCTGAATCAGACATGTTTAACACACTAGCAAATAAACTAGCAACTTGGAAATACTTTTCAAGTAATTTACTATAATATGAAAACGTACTGTGCCTATAAGAAGCACAGAAAAAGTTATGACAGTTGAAAATTGATAAACTGAAAAGTTATAGCATCAAATCTTTGTAAAAAACACACTTTTAGCAAAGGATTGCTCCCATTAGCAAAGGATAACTAACCCTGATAGCAGAAAAAAAATACAGAAATAAACGTTTTTTATCACAGTCAACTACAATCTCACAGCTCTGCTGTGAGTGATTACCTCCCTCAAAACAAGTTTTGAAGACCCCTGAGTTCTGTAGAGATGAACCGGATCATGCAGGGAAGACAATAAACTTCTGACTGAATTTTTTGATGCGTAGCAAAAGCGCCAAAAAAGGCCCCTCCCCCTCATACACAACAGTGAGAGAGATCAGTAAACTGTCATAAATTAAATAAAAACGACTGCCAAGTGGAAAAATAGTGCCCAAAACATTTTTTCACCCAGTACCTCAGAAAATTAAACGATTTTACATGCCAGCAAAAAACGTTTAACATAAATAAATTAAGTGTTATTAAAAAGCCTGTTGCTAGTCCCTGCAAAATAGGCTAAAGTCTTATGCATACAGTATAATTCCAGTGAAGTGCCATTCCCCAGAATACTGAAGTGTAAAATATACATACATGACAGCCTGATACCAGTTGCTGCTACTGCATTTAAGGCTGAGTTTACATTATATGGGTATGGCAGAATTTCTTCATCAATTCCATTGTCAGAAAATAATAAGCTGCTACATACCTCTTGCAGATTAATCTGCCCGCTGTCCCCTGATCTGAAGTTTACCTCTCCTCAGATGGCCGAGAAACAGCAATATGATCTTAACTACGCCGGCTAAAATCATAGAAAAAACTCAGGTAGATTCTTCTTCAAATTCTACCAGAGAAGGAATAACACACTCCGGTGCTATTATAAAATAACAAACTTTTGATTGAAGGTATAAAACTAAGTATAATCACCACAGTCCTCTCACACATCCTATCTATTCGTTGGGTGCAAGAGAATGACTGGAGGTGACGTAGAGGGGAGGAGCTATATAGCAGCTCTGCTGGGTGAATCCTCTTGCACTTCCTGTTGGGGAGGAGTTAATATCCCAGAAGTAATGATGACCCGTGGACTGACCACACTTAACAGGAGAAAATATGAGATAATTATAATTAAACATATATGCTCTGTATTTGAGGTCTTCTATTTCACAAGTGACTTTCTTTTTTCTATCGAAGTACAAGCATGTGTGGGCTCCTCACATTATTGCTATTCTGAATAGCTATCCTTCAGTCTAAAGTTGTTTCTGAAGGAGTTCCCTGCCTCAAAATAATTTTTTGCTGAACTGATATGTACATATTATTGCCAGATAAAGGGATCATTTTAGTGGCTAAGGGGTTAGAGATATCGGAGAATTTAAAATGCTCAGCACATCACTGCAAGATGGACTATGTTTGGAAGATATTTGTTTGCAAACAGAAACAGATTGCAAAGTGTTTCCAACAGCATGTAAAATGCCTGCATGTCCATTTGAAAAACCATTAAACTGCCCCTTTAATTACTCATGATTAAGTTACTGGTAGCCAATGGTATAATTATTAGTGAATGTAAAAAATATTGTATGTATTAGTGAATACATACAAGATTAAAGATAGAATCACTTGTAATTCTTCATATGTTATCCATCTCATTACTTGTAAATTTTGCAAGTTTCAATATGTAGGTCTCACTTTATGGCTTATTAAAGGGACAGTATACACTAATTTTCATACAACTGCATGTAATAGACACTACTATAAATAATAGTATGCACAGATATTGATATAAAAATCCAGTATAAAACAGTTTAAAAACTTACTTACTGTAGAAGCTCCCAGTTTAGCTCTGTTAAAAAGGTAGATAGAACATCCACTTTAAGTGGGAAATAAAAGACACTTCCCCCTCCCCCTGCATATGAAAATACTATTTAAACAAACAGGAGCAAGCTGGAGTAGGTATACCTCGGTATTCTCTTAAAACTTTGGGGCTTGGTTAGGAGTCTGAAAATCAGAGCAATGTTATTTTAAAATAAGCAAAACTATACATTTAAAAACAAAGACAAACAAACTGTATGGGCTATATAAATGGATCATCTACAAAACATTTATGAAAAGAAAAACCGAGTGTATAATGTCGGAAGTTGAAACCCCAAAAACACCAGTGGCTAAACACTTTGCCAAACATATGAACAACTGTGAAATTTTTAGTTTTCAAGGTATTGAATATGTTAAACCTAGTGTCATGGGTGGAGATAGATTAATAAGATTGAGTAAGAAAGAAATCTACTGGATTTACACACTCAAGACAGACCCAATAAGAGGTGTAAAGCTATTGATAGATACAAGTTAGATACATGGCTTCTATATATGAGAAGCACTAATCAGGCTTTTTCTTATGATACATGAATTTTACAAATTAACTAGGTACTTTTTCCATCTAATATGATTTTTTATGAGTGATACTGATTAATTGAGGGGAATCTTATTTTGCTGGCATGTATTGTGACATTTGTGGCATTCAATTTTTTATATTCAATCTAATTATTGTCCTGAGTTAGTATATATCCTTGTCCTTCAGTTTCTCACTTTCCTTTTTTTTTCTAAAAATTCTACTTGATGAATTTATATACATTTCTTCTTTACAGAAATAACAGGTAGATACTTTGGTAAACAAGCAAACAAGAAGGCACCAAAATTCAGTTTTCATTTTTTTTAGTGTATCTTTGTGTTAACCAGAGGGTGAACATGACTAGTACAATGCATGAAAAGAGAAATCCAGAGTTATCAGGGAGCATAACAACACAGCCTGCCCGAGAGAACCTCTCTTATAGTGCTGGCAGTGTCATGGCAGCAATGTAGACACAGCACTTGGTTGCTAAGCAGCCAGAAGTTCCTCTTCCTGCAAACAGGTTAAACCTTTACACAAGAAAAGAAAATGCAACACTAGGCATTAACACCTAGAGATAAAAAAATGCATACCTGAATAAGATTTACCATAAAATAGTGATTAGGCTACATAGATAAAACTCTTGTGAACAAGAAACAAACAAGCTGAGATATCCAGAGGAGATAATACAGGATACAGACGGCCAGGCAGTGCATGAATCTTGATGCACTTTCTTTATCTGTATTATTTCTTAACTGCACCCACAAGTAATAATTCAACTCAATGTAAAAAAGGTCAGATTTGTAGTATTTCATTGTCTGGGCTGATCACAAAAGTTGCTGTGAATGCTTTATAGGTTTTGAGGTGGGAAAATCTTTTAAATCTTAAAGGTTTGAGCTGAGAAATACCCCTTTAGCGGTCTGAGTAAGGTGATCCCTCCTGATATTGCCTTCATGGGCGTAGGAGCCAGGGGGATGCCCCCCCCCCAGGAAATTGTGGGGACTATGACAGATAATGTATAAATCTGGTCAACAGGGCAATTGCCTTCCCCATCAGCGAGGACAGCCCTGAACTGTTGTCAGTCGCATTTTACAAGTAACTTGTGAAATGGGTCTGGCTGTCCGGTGCTGCACTGAGAAAGAAAGGGCTGCCTCTAGTGCTGTTCTGTGTATTGTAGTGCGGCTGTTTATTGGCAAGCTAGGGTATGTTTATGCTACCAGTCTAGTAGTATTAGGTTGGTAACATAAGCATACACAAGCTTGCCAATTAACAGCCCGCATTAGACAGGACAACACAGCACTAGAGGCAGCCCTTCCTTTTTCACTCAGGAAGTTTACTTTTTATATTCAGACACACGTCATATCCAACTTCTGCTCTAACCTTTATTTGTGTTGATAAATCTTACAGAAAGCAGACAGGGCAGTGATACTGTGGATGTTGTGGGGTCACCTGGCATTAGGGGTTAAGGATACAAGTGAAACGCTGAGACTGTGAACGGAAAAAAGATGGCTGAGTTGAGAAAGATGTCGGTACATTATGGCACCCTGGCAGTGAGGGTACACGAGGGGTAGATATATATATATATATATATATATATTTTGTATATCTGTACATCAACAATAACATAATTTATGCTTACCTGATAAATTCCTTTCTTCTGTAGTGTGATCAGTCCACGGGTCATCATTACTTCTGGGATATTACTCCTCCCCAACAGGAAGTGCAAGAGGATTCACCCAGCAGAGCTGCATATAGCTCCTCCCCTCTACGTCACTCCCAGTCATTCGACCAAGGACCAACGAGAAAGGAGAAGCCAAGGGTGTAGTGGTGACTGGAGTATAATTTAAAAAATATTTACCTGCCTTAAAAAAAACAGGGCGGGCCGTGGACTGATCACACTACAGAAGAAAGGAATTTATCAGGTAAGCATAAATTATGTTTTCTTCTGTTAAGTGTCATCAGTCCACGGGTCATCATTACTTCTGGGATACCAATACCAAAGCAAAAGTACACGGATGACGGGAGGGATAGGCAGGCTCTTTATACAGAAGGAACCACTGCCTGAAGAACCTTTCTCCCAAAAATAGCCTCCGAGGAAGCAAAAGTGTCAAATTTGTAAAATTTGTAAAAAGTATGAAGCGAAGACCAAGTTGCAGCCTTGCAAATCTGTTCAACAGAGGCCTCATTCTTGAAGGCCCAAGTGGAAGCCACAGCTCTAGTAGAATGAGCTGTAATTCTTTCAGGAGGCTGCTGTCCAGCAGTCTCATAAGCTAAACGTATTATGCTACGAAGCCAAAAGGAAAGAGAGGTAGCAGAAGCCTTTTGACCTCTCCTCTGACCAGAGTAAACGACAAACAGAGAAGACGTTTGTCGAAATTCCTTAGTTGCCTGTAAGTAAAATTTTAGGGCACGAACTACGTCCAGATTGTGCAGTAGACGTTCCTTCTTCGAAGAAGGATTTGGACACAAAGAAGGAACAACAATCTCTTGATTGATATTCCTGTTAGTGACTACCTTAGGTAAGAACCCAGGTTTAGTACGCAGAACTACCTTATCCGAATGAAAAATCAAATAAGGAGAATCACAATGTAAGGCTGATAACTCAGAGACTCTTCGAGCCGAGGAAATAGCCATTAAAAATAGAACTTTCCAAGATAACAACTTTATATCAATGGAATGAAGGGGTTCAAACGGAACGCCCTGTAAAACGTTAAGAACAAGGTTTAAGCTCCATGGCGGAGCAACAGTTTTAAACACAGGCTTAATCCTGGCCAAAGCCTGACAAAAAGCCTGAACGTCTGGAACTTCTGACAGACGTTTGTGTAACAGAATGGACAGAGCTGAGATCTGTCCCTTTAATGAACTAGCAGATAAACCCTTTTCTAAACCTTCTTGTAGAAAAGACAATATCCTAGGAATCCTAACCTTACTCCAAGAGTAACCTTTGGATTCACACCAATATAGGTATTTACGCCATATCTTATGGTAAATCCTTCTGGTAACAGGCTTCCTAGCCTGTATTAAGGTATCAATAACTGACTCAGAAAACCCACGTCTTGATAAAATCAAGCGTTCAATTTCCAAGCAGTCAGCTTCAGAGAAGTTAGATTTTGATGTTTGAAAGGACCCTGTATCAGGAGATCCTGTTTCAGAGGTAGAGACCAAGGTGGACAGGATGACATGTCCACCAGGTCTGCATACCAAGTCCTGCGTGGCCATGCAGGTGCTATTAGAATCACTGATGCTCTCTCCTGTTTGATTCTGGCAATCAATCGAGGAAGCATCGGGAAGGGTGGAAACACGTAAGCCATCCTGAAGTCCCAAGGTGCTGTCAGGGCATCTATCAGGACTGCTCCTGGATCCCTGGATCTGGACCCGTAACGAGGAAGCTTGGCGTTCTGTCGAGACGACATGAGATCTATCTCTGGTTTGCCCCAACGTCGAAGTATTTGGGCAAAGACCTCCGGATGAAGCTCCCACTCCCCCGGATGAAAAGTCTGACGACTTAAGAAATCCGCCTCCCAGTTCTCCACTCCCGGAATGTGGATTGCTGACAGGTGGCAAGAGTGATACTCTGCCCAGCGAATTATCTTTGATACTTCCATCATTGCTAGGGAGCTTCTTGTCCCTCCCTGATGGTTGATGTAAGCTACCGTCGTGATGTTGTCCGACTGAAACCTGATGAACCCCCGAGTTGTCAACTGGGGCCAAGCCAGGAGGGCATTGAGAACTGCTCTCAATTCCAGAATGTTTATTGGCAGGAGACTCTCCTCCTGACTCCATTGTCCCTGAGCTTTCAGAGAATTCCAGACGGCACCCCAACCTAGAAGGCTGGCGTCTGTTGTTACAATTGTCCAGTCTGGTCTGCTGAATGGCATCCCCCTGGACAGATGTGGCCGAGAAAGCCACCATAGAAGAGAATTTCTGGTCTCTTGATCCAGATTCAGAGAAGGGGACAAATCTGAGTAATCCCCATTCCACTGACTTAGCATGCACAGTTGCAGTGGTCTGAGGTGTAAGCGAGCAAATGGAACTATGTCCATTGCCGCTACCATTAAGCCGATTACCTCCATGCATTGAGCCACTGACGGGTGTTGAATGGAATGAAGGGTGCGGCAAGCACTTTGAAGTCTTGTTAACCTGTCCTCTGTCAGGTAAATCTTCATTTCTACAGAATCTATAAGAGTCCCCAGGAAGGGAACTCTTGTGAGTGGAACGAGTGAACTTTTCTTTTCGTTCACCTTCCATCCATGTGACCTTAGAAAAGCCAGTACTAACTCTGTATGAGACTTGGCAGTTTGAAAGCTTGAAGCTTGTATCAGAATGTCGTCTAGGTACGGAGCTACCGAGATTCCCCGCGGTCTTAGTACCGCCAGAAGAGCACCCAGAACCTTTGTGAAGATTCTTGGAGCTGTAGCCAATCCGAATGGAAGAGCTACAAACTGGTAATGCCTGTCTAGGAAGGCAAACCTTAGATACCGGTAATGATCTTTGTGAATCGGTATGTGAAGGTAAGCATCCTTTAAATCCACTGTGGTCATGTACTGACCCTTTTGGATCATGGGTAAAATTGTCCGAATAGTCTCCATTTTGAACGATGGAACTCTTAGGAATTTGTTTAGGATCTTTAAATCCAGGATTGGTCTGAAAGTTCCCTCTTTTTTGGGACCCACAAACAGATTTGAGTAAAACCCTTGTCCCTGTTCCGACCGTGGAACTGGATGGATTACTCCCATTAACAAAAGTTCTTGTACGCAGCGTAGAAACGCCTCTTTCTTTGTTTGGTTTGTTGACAACCTTGACAGATGAAATCTCTCTCTTGGAGGAGAGAATTTGAAGTCCAGAAGGTATCCCTGAGATATTATCTCTAGCGCCCAGGGGTCCTGGACATCTCTTGCCCAAGCCTGGGCGAAGAGAGAAAGTCTGCCCCCCACTAGATCCGATCCCGGATCGGGGGCCCTCAATTCATGCTGTTTTAGGGGCAGCAGCAGGTTTCCTGGCCTGCTTGCCCTTGTTCCAAGACTGGTTAGGTCTCCAGCTTTGTCTGTAGCGAGCAACAGATCCTTCTTGTTTTGGAGCAGTGGAAGTTGATGCTGCTCCTGCTTTGAAATTCCGAAAGGAACGAAAATTAGACTGTCTAGCCTTAGGTTTGGCTCTGTCTTGAGGCAGGGCGTGGCCCTTACCTCCTGTAATGTCAGCGATAATTTCTTTCAAACCGGGCCCAAATAAGGTCTGCCCTTTGAAAGGTATATTAAGTAATTTGGACTTAGAAGTTACATCAGCTGACCAGGATTTTAGCCACAGTGCTCTGCGCGCCTGAATGGCGAATCCGGAATTCTTAGCCGTAAGTTTAGTTAAATGTACTACGGCTTCCGAAATGAATGAATTAGCTAGCTTAAGGATTCTAAGCCTGTCCGTAATGTCGTCCAGAGTAGCTGAACTAAGGTTGTCTTCCAGAGACTCAATCCAGAATGCCGCTGCAGCCGTGACCGGCGCAATGCATGCAAGGGGTTGCAATATAAAACCTTGTTGAACAAACATTTTCTTAAGGTAACCCTCTAACTTTTTATCCATTGGATCTGAAAAGGCACAGCTATCCTCCACCGGGATAGTGGTACGCTTAGCTAAAGTAGAAACTGCTCCCTCCACCTTAGGGACCGTTTGCCATAAGTCCCGTGTGGTGGTGTCTATTGGAAACATCTTTCTAAATATCGGAGGGGGTGAGAACGGCACACCGGGTCTATCCCACTCCTTAGTAATAATTTCAGTTAGTCTCTTAGGTATAGGAAAAACGTCAGTACTTGTTGGTACAGCAAAATATTTATCCAACCTACACATTTTCTCTGGTATTGCAACTGTGTTACAATCATTCAGAGCCGCTAACACCTCCCCTAGTAATACACGGAGGTTTTCCAGCTTAAATTTAAAATTTGAAATATCTTAATCCAATCTGTTTGGATCAGAACCGTCAGCCGCAGAATGAAGCTCTCCGTCCTCATGTTCTGCAAGTTGTGACGCAGTATCTGACATGGCCCTAGCATTATCAGCGCACTCTGTTCTCACCCCAGAGTGATCACGCTTGCCTCTTAGCTCTGGTAATTTAGCCAAAACCTCAGTCATAACAGTAGCCATATCTTGTAATGTTATTTGTAATGGCCGCCCAGATGTACTGGGCGCCCCAATATCGCGCACCTCCCGAGCGGGAGATGCAGGTACTGTCACGTGAGGCGAGTTAGTCGGCATAACTCTCCCCTCGTTGTTTGGTGAAATTTGTTCAATTTGTACAGATTGACTTTTATTTAAAGTAGCATCAATACAGTTAGTACATAAATTTCTATTGGGCTCCACTTTGGCGTTAGCACAAATAGTACAGGTCTCATCCTCTGAATCAGACATGTTTAACACACTAGCAACTAAACTTGCAACTTGGAAATATTATTCAAGTAAAATACAATGAAAAACGTACTGTGCCTAAGAAGCACAGAAAGATATATGACAGTTGAAATCAATAAACTGAAAAGGTTACAGCATCAAACTTTGTAAAAACAAAACACAATTTTAGCAAAGGCTTGTTCCCATTAGCAAAGAATAACTAACCCTGATGGCATAAAAAAGTTAAAGAATAAACGTTTTTTTATCACAGTCAACTACAATCTCACAGCTCTGTTGTGAAGATTACTTCCCTCAAACAAGCTTTGAAGGCCCCTGAGTTCTGTAAGATGAACCGGAACATGCAGGAAAAAACAATGAGCTTCTGACTGAAATTTTTGATGTGTAGCAAAAGCGCCAAAAAAAGGCCCCTCCCCCTCACACACAACAGTGAGAGAGATCAGTAAACTGTCAGAATTAGATCAAGCAACTGCCAAGTGGAAAAATAGTGCCCAAACATTTTATTCACCCAGTACCTCAGAAAATGAAAACGATTTTACATTCCAGCAAAAACGTTTAACATAAATTAAGAGTTATTAAAAAGCCTGTTGCTTGCAAATAGGCTAACGTCTTATATACACAGTGTAATTCCAGTGAAGTACCATTCCCCAGAATACTCAAATGTAAAATATACATACATGATATTATATTGGTATGGCAGGATTTTCTCATCAATTCCATTGTCAAAAACTTTCCAGTAGAAACGGCACACACTTTATCACTTCAGCCACCTGATGCTCTGCCAAGCATACAGCAAAGTAGTGTTGAATCTCACGGACGGTCTCCGTGATGCAATGTGACCCAATACACAGCAGGCACAACAGGGTTTGTAACAATCCGTTTTTAATGATGTCAGAAAAAAAACAGACGTTTCGGCTCACGCAGGAGCCTTTTTCAATGGTAATATAAAACTATTTTCGGTTTGAAAATGAATATTTTTTGCAGGTCATGGGCATGGCGATGGGGTCGAATATGGCCTTATCCTATGCTAACATTTACATGTCTATGTATGAGCAAACTAACATTTTCTCCAGACAGAACCCCCTCAAATTTTATAAACGGTACATAGATGATGTTTTCATTATCTGGGGCGACAACCTTGAGAATTTGTGTGAATGGGTCAATGGGTTGAATGCCCTTGATTCCACCATTAAGTTTAAAATGGAACATAATATTGATAAAATCCATTTTTTGGATCTGGAAATTTTCAAGGTTGAGGTGCTAAATGGATGTAAACTGCATACAACTTTGTTCCACAAGACAACTGATAAAAATTCCATCCTACATTACAGAAGTTTTCATCCGAAATTCCAGAGGGATGGTGTGAGTTCCTCTCAGCTCCTGCGGGTAGTCCACAACAATACGGACGACTCCCGTAAAGAAGAACAACTAATTGAAATATCTCACAAATTTATGGAGAGGGGATATCCACCCACTTTGATAGTCCAGCAATGCCTTGAAGCTAGCAAGTGGACTCAAGACTCTGTGACCGCAAGAAAGGTTGCGGCTGAATCATCTGAGCGGTTGAATTACACCCCCGGCTCTAAGCTGGTTCACACTACGATTAAGAACAACTGGATGATGCTTTCTAAAGATACAAGCCTTCCTTTTGTGGATGCTCCTACACCACGTTTGGTATATAAGAGAGCGAGTAACCTTAGGGACCTACTGGTGCTGAATGATCCGACACACTGTTACGACAAACAGACTTGGCTACCCAGAGGTAAACCTGGATGCTACAAATGTGGCAATTGTGTAACATGTAACAGTCTGATCACGGGTAATTAATTCCAATATCTGCTTACGAACAGACGATTCACGATTAAGCATAGACTCACATGCACTTCGGAATATATCATTTATGCCATCATATGTCTGCGCTCAAGATATTACATTGGCAAGACGGTGACATCGTTCAGGGAACGGTTGGCTAATCATAAATCTGCCATTCACCAGGCCCTTGATAAAGGACGTTCGGAACAACCTGTTGCACGCCACTTTTTGTCTGCTGGACATACTGTCTCATCTCTACGAACAATGCTCATTGATCACGTACCCCGACATAGACGTGGGGGTGACAGAGGACAGGCATTGCTAAGGCTGGAAGCACGGTGGATAATCACCTTGGATACTGTTGCCCCTCGGGGTCTCAATACAAATATTGACTTTGGCTGTTGCTATAAAACCAGATAAGTCGCATACAATGGGAGTCGTCAGAACCATGTTTCTACCTATTTCTTGAGTGCAAGATGTTGTTATATAATAGTTCCTTTGAGATGGCTAATTGGGGTTGTTTCCCCTATGTATCGTCCCACTGTCTTAAGTGTTAAGGGCGATGCCATTCTAAGTTTAAAACAATGAATTGGATAACTCTGTTTTGATAGTAGATACCGTTTACATTTGTATATATAAATATATGTTTATGGCTTGAGATTTGGCCTCACTGTTTATGTTTCTCCTGTCAGTTGCGCTCTTATGTCTCCGCCCCCGCCAATGCCGATTGGAGTACTATTTGTATTGTTGATGTTCTTATCTCCACGGCAACCGGGGCTCTTGCTGTTGCTTGTGACATAGGTGACGTAATGACGTTACTCCGCGCCTCACCCGATCAGCTGTGTTTGTGATGGGTCCGGTCTGTTGCGCTTGGTTTGGGGGTTTGTCACCATAGAGCGCACTGATTGGTGATTACACTGGGATGGGTGGGTATTTAGTTTAGAGTTTGTGTTCTGAATGTTATGTCCGGTTATATTACCATTGAAAAAGGCTCCTGCGTGAGCCGAAACGTCTGTTTTTTTCTGACATCATTAAAAACGGATTGTTACAAACCCTGTTGTGCCTGCTGTGTATTGGGTCACATTGCATCACGGAGACCGTCCGTGAGATTCAACACTACTTTGCTATATATATTTATATATTAATTTATTTATTTAACATTTGCAATTCCGTTAGAGTATTACTAACAACCCTAGACAAACAGTGCCGCTGGTGACCCGTGGAACACTGCTGGTCCCGAGCATAAAAAAATGCTGATCTAGCCAGCAGTGCTAGTCGCACGACTCGGATATGGAACTAGGTTTTCCGCTCTGGACTAGAAGGGCTCTGCGGCACTTCTGTGTGTTTAATCACTTTGCTGAGGTTAAGCACACAGTAGTCTAGGGTCAATAGTCTGGACTATAATTATTTTTTTTTTTACTATAAACAGCCCTTTAAAGGGTGTTTAAACACACAGTAGAATTTCCGCTCAGGATCCACAGTGCACTGCTGGTCTAGAGAGGAAACTGCCACTGACCCAATCAGCAGTGCTTTTTGCACATCTGAGTCGTGCAACTAGCGCTGTTGATTGGATCAGTGATGGGTTCCGATGTGGAATTTCTACTGTGTGTTTAATCTCTTTGCAGGGGTTAAATATACAGTAGAGCAAGGTCAATAGTCGGAAAATTACATGATCTAATGGATAAGAGCACGTAACTTTTGGACTATAATAGGCCCTTTAAAGGATGACTGGAAACTGATGGGGACTACAGCAACTATATATATTTAAAGAAACATAAATGAGTCACTCAGCCATGCAGGTCTGTTCATGTGAAAAGACAAACTGCACCAGGATAATGATGGTGAGGGCACAAATACAGAACTTGTGAGTGAAAAAGCACAAGTGTATGCACATACAGATCCTTCCTGTGATTAATTGTAACGTGCCCAGCTGCCTCACTCACTCAGCCACAAAACAATCTCTGCTAAAACTGTTGATATTGCAAAAGATGGATGGTGTAATAACATAAAAACACAGGAAGTGGGAGGCAACCAGAAAACCTGGATAACTGAAATGTAGAATGAAACTGTCTTTATAGACTTTAGAAAGTTATACACAGTATTCTACTAGTCTATAAATATGTAAACTGTATCTATTTATGGGGACCCTCAAAGCATTTTTAAAGGCTAAACAAAAGAATAAAAGCTATTTCTAGGAATCTTATGAGGGCTATTACAGGTCTGTGAACAGAAAATGAAGCATATTCTGAAGGCTTTGTGGGTTGCAGATAAGGAACAGAGCCAGTCATTTCATGCATACTAAAGCAAGACCCCTTTATTACAATTGAAAGCATTTACAATATTTATAAAGTATATCAGGTATGCAGCAATCTGCAGCTGGGCGCTGCTACTAATTACTTTTTTGGTTGTTCATTAAGGCCCTTGTTACTTTTTTTCTGTGCTGAGGCAAGTGCTTTCCAGGACATTATTTTGGTCTTCCATTTCAAGACCCGATGTGGCCTCATCTTTTTGTTGCCTTTCTTCTTCTTTGCTGTTTGTTGGGTGCTGTTTTCTGCGGCAGGCTTGACCTCTTCTGGTGCTTGTTTAGGACTATCAGTCTGTCTCTTTCTATTGACCTATGTGTGACCACAAAAAGGGAGAGGCGATACAAATACTATTAGTCCTCAGAAGGGTTTATTGACTTGTATTCTGAAGAAGAAATACATAGAATTCTCACACAGTGCCCATTCCATTATTTTACCCTAAGAATACATTATGCTGTAATATTTTTTTTTTTTTGCATTTAACCTTTCTTTATGGGTATAGAAGCTGTACTGCAACTGTAAGGGGTTCTATAAAGTACACATTTTAAAGTGTCAGTCTGATGCAAAAAGAACATGCTCCTAATTGCAATTACCCACCCTGGCCAATTATGCAAAGGGGGGAAACACATAGTTAAGTCCCACTTGGGAGCTGCAAGCATTGCAGGTCCAAAGTAAGAGACACAGCTAGTGAGCAAATAAGGAGTGGTAGTTGCATGTAACTCGCATGAGAGCTACAGTGCTTGTTATTCCTAAGAAGGATTTATGTGATTATCCCTTTTGTAAGGTTAACCGAGTAGTTAGCTAGGATCAGTAATACACAAATGACATGCTCTAACATATAAAAGTATGTGCCTTTTGTATTACAATGAT
The DNA here is from genome assembly GCF_027579735.1 of Bombina bombina. NCBI lineage: Eukaryota > Metazoa > Chordata > Amphibia > Anura > Bombinatoridae > Bombina > Bombina bombina. The sequence goes on from NC_069504.1 coordinate 493,385,879, forward strand.
CATTTAATTATCAAAAACTTACACTACCCTTCTGTAAAGCATCACTTTAGAAATCACTCTGTCTACTACCATTGTTCAATCTGAAAATATTTTTTTCTCCTGAACTTTATTAAATTTGTTAATACATTTTAAAATGTCCCTCTGTATCATGCAACCTCTTATCACAACATGCAATATTTTATAATTATCTCCCTCACACACCTTAGACATTAACAAAACATTTATGCAGAAAAATGCAGTAGAAAAAGCAAGAGACCAGTTTCCTGCTCTCTCAGACCTGTTCTACCATACAGGTGCATACTAAGCCCCTGGCGAGAAGCTCTCAGTGAGTGAAGAAAGGAGGGTAGAGGATTTCAAAATTCAAACTCCCCCACCCAGCATTCTGCAGGATCCTCAAATACTAAACTTCTGCGCTGCCTCCAAATCTTACTCACTCTTTGCCCTAACTAAAACATCCACTAAACACAGTATTAGTGCTCCTTCTTGCATAGCTAAGCACATGATCTTGAACATATTATTCAACTGCATTAGGATAAAACTTCTACTAATCTAGTTAAATTCCACGAGGAAGTAAATATATAGATAAAGGGGAATCAGTTGATGTGATATACTTGGATTTTGCTAAGGCGTTTGCTACAGTGCCACATGAGAGATTGGTGTACAAAATTAAGGGATTGGGAATAGTTGAATGCAAGGTTCTACATTTTGGAAGTAAAAATAAGCAGTCAATCAATGGGATTTGAGAGGACGTATAGATAACAAGCTAAAGATGGGTGTACAATGCAGGGCAGCGGCTTCTAAGGCTAATACGATACTAGCATGTATTAAAAGAGGCATTAATGCATGGGAGGAAAGCACAATTCTGTCACTATATAAATCCCTGGTAAGACCTCACCTTTAGTATGCAGTGCAGTTCTGGGGATCAATCTCAAAAAAAGACATTGCACAGAAAAAGTTGCATAGAAAAAGTTCAGAGAAGGGCCACAAAACTAATAAGAGGAATAGAGAATTTAAGCTATGAGGAGAGATTAGCCAAACTGGGTCTGTTTTCTCTAGAAAAAAAGGTGCTTGAGAGGTGACATGATTAATTTATATAAACATATTTAATGGCAAAACCTCTGTTTATTCCAAGAAAATTGTAAAAAGGTTGCAAAAACGAGATTTAATCTCCAGCAACAAACGTTTTTTCACTGTAAGCGCAATCAAATTGTGGAACTCATTACCTAAGGAGGTAGTAAATGTCAATACCTTAGATACATTTAAAAATGGTTTAGATACATTTCTGGCTAGAAACAGAATTCAGGGATATGATTGCTTGTGTTAAATGGGACACATTTTTAATGGGATCATTTTAAGATCAACGGGAGCTTTTTATTGTAAGTATATAAAGATTTGTATAGGTTGACATCAATGGTCTTTTTTCAACCTCATATACTATGTTACTAAATAAGAAAACTTCTCCTACAATGAAACACATCTTAAATCTTTTTTTGTCTGTAACTCATTACTGTGATCAGCCATGCAAAAGAAAGTTAGAATCAGTAATTTTAGAAATGATATGACTGGAGTTTTTCATTGTTATATTAAAAGTAACTAAACTTTTCACTTTAATTTTGGCACATTTGTTTAGGGCACCAATCTCCAAGCTCACCAAACAACAGAGTTACATTGAATGCAGTCATATGCTAAATCATTAAGTTCCTGGATAGAACATTACTTCTTTATTATACATCAAGGCTTCTATATTTCTATCAATGATCAATGGGAATGTGTGTTACCTTTTTTACAAGCATATGCCAACACCTTGACTTCCACGACTACAACTAATTGTTACAAATGATGTTTTTCCCCTGTTACAGCCAAAGGACATAACATAACAGATATGTAATCTGATTGGGACAAACCATACATAAAAAAGATAAATGAGAAAAAAACATTTTAGAAAACGCCAGTCTGGGATCATCAAGCAGATCTGATGTGCTACCGGATCTGTAATTCCATGAGTTTTCATTTCAGTGAAGGAGTTAAAATCTCATCCCTACCAGTAATAAGAATGACTTGGAAAGGTGCCTACATGGCTGTAGTGAAGTGCACACACAGGACAAAGACACTATTAATATTGCTGTGAACGGACACACCCAGTGGGAGTTGTGAAACCTCCCCTGGTATGTGTGTGTTATATTCTCGGTTAACATTTTCTGCAACCTTAAAGTGAAGGTCAATTTTTCTTATATACTATACTTATTTTAATAAAGAATGTTTAATTTATTTTAATCGCTTATTTCATATGTCCCAAAAAATATTCCTATACATATAAATAGTTTATTTATTATACCTCCGTTTTTGCCTTATCCTCCGCCCCCTCCACACTTCCTTATTCGATTGTGTTGACGTTGCTTTGTAGTTTCGAAGAGGACTACGCTCGTCCACCCGCAATCGTTTTGCACTGCGCATGCGTATCCTCCGATCCACGGCGCATGCGTTCCATAGGTGCCATAAATAACGTTCCAAATTCTGGGCACGGCTGACAGCTGCAGTGGCATGGGAGCAGGTATACTGTCAGCAACAATGAGCACCGACACTGTGCAGGACTAATAAAATAATTTATAGCAAGAATCAAGATAAATAACTTGAAAATAATTATATACAATTCAATAAGTATGTGAGATGTGCCGTGCTATTTAATTACCAAGTATTAGGTTTGCAAGCGGTTTGGATGTATTCCTAAACGAGACCAATGCTGACGAATCAATGTAAATAGTGTTAGAACAGAAAACGCATGCGCGTTACATGAACGAGCATGCCGATGATGATGCGCTGTTTCTATAAACGCATGCGCATAGGGTAACGATGACAAAAGGGAAAAGGGGCTGGACGCCATGGGGTTAAAATACCAATAGGACATCAAATATGTCAATCACAGAATGTTGTATGGCGGGCGGATTGTGAAGCATCAACGGAGCGGGTACAACAAGTGAAAAATAAAGGTTATTATTGTTTTTTAATATATTTTGGTGAATGAACATCATATTGATTTTTTAGTATACATTGAAATATGCGATCCTGGACGGCAGAATTGACCTTCACTTTAAAGGGACAGTCTACCATAGAATTGTTATTGTTTTAAAAGATAGATAATCCCTTTATTACCCATTCCCCAGTTTTGCATAACCAACACAGTTATATTAATATACTTTTTACCTTTGTGATTACCTTGTATCTAGGAACCTTCTGACAGCCCCCTGATCACATGACTGTGACTGTTTATTATCTATTGTCTTAAATTTAGTATTGTGTTGTGCTAGATCTTAAATAACCCCCTGTGCCTGAACACAGTGTTATCTATATGGCCCACGTGTACTTTCTGTCTCTTTCTGTTGAAAAGAGATTTAAAAAGCATGTGATAAGAGGCAGCCCTCAAAGGCTTAGAAATTAGCATATGAGCCTACCTATGTTTAGTTTAAACTAAGAATACCAAGAGAAAAAAGCTAATTTGATGATAAAAATAAATTAGAAAGTTGATTAAAATTACAGGTCCTATCTGAATAATGAAAGTTTAATTGATACTAGACTGTCCCTTTAAGAGGCATCCTAGCACCACAGTTAGTCATAACAAGTCTGAACAGAGAAGCATGTACTAGATACAAACTGCATTTGTGCAATTTCAGATCAGATTTAAGTTTCATCTTACTGTAATTTTCTGCATACATTTTGCAAAGTGGTTACACTACTTTAATAAATGCTTTGGCTGTTTAAGAGGGATTATCTTACCTTACCTGTGTGTTTGCAGCATCCTGTAATGACATTAATCTTTAAAATGCTGTACCCTGCGATAGGGAGGCTTTGAAATTTTGGCACTGTAATGTGTCATTTATAGATTGAATAATGCTGATCTAAAAGCAGTAAAATTAAGGTCAATAGAGTCACAGTTATATTTATAGGTAAAAAAACTGTGGCTCTTAAAGGGACACTAAACCCAAAAATGTTTCATAATGATTCAGATAGAGCATGCAATTTTAAGCAACTTTCGAATTTACTCCGATTATCAAATTTTCTTTGTTCTCTTGCAAACTTTATTTAAAAAGCAGGAATGTAAAGCTTAAGAGCCAGCCCATTTTTGGCTGAGAACCTGGGTTATGCTTGCTTATTGGTTTGCTAAATGTATCAACCAATAAGCAAGCACTATCCAGGGTTCTGAAGCTAAAATGGGCTTTCTCTTAAGCTTTAAATTCCTACTTTTTAAATAAAGATAGCAAGAGAACGAAGAAAATTGATAGTAGAAGTAAATTAGAAAGTTGATTAAAATTGCATGCTCTATCTGAATCATTAAAGAAAAAAAATTGGGTTTAGTGTCCCTTTAAGGGTGCATTCTTAGATGAACACTGCTATTATGTTTGCCTTATAAAGCAGTTACCTTTCAATGCAGAGCAATTGCTAAATGGGACATTTTAAAACTTAAAGGGACATGAAACCCACATTTTTTCTTTCATGATTTAGAAAGAGAATGCAATTTTAAACATATTTCGAATTTACTTCTATTATCTAATTTGTTTTATTCTCTTGATATTCTTTGCTGAAAAGCATATCTAGATATGCTCAGTAGCTGCTGATTGGTTGCTGCACATAGAAGCCTCATGTGATTGGCTCACCCATGTGCATTGCTTTTTCTTCAAATAAGGATATCTAAAAAATGAAGCAAAATAAATAATAGAAGTAAATTGTAATGTTGTTTAAATTTGTATGTTCTATCTGAATCATGAAAGAAAGATTTTGGGTTTAGTGGCCCTTTAATAAATCAGGTGACACATTAGATGCCTTTGTAAACAATAACTGTGAGCACACACTGCAGAATGATGCATATGTCTATGATAGATCAATTAAAAGTAATTATTTTACCTCAAAACATGTTTATAAAGCAACAAAAGGTATATAGGTTTTCCACTTTTTTTGGATAAAGAGTAGTATATGATCTGCATTTGTCCCCATTCTCAAACAGAACCTCAGATTTCTAACAAAGAAACGTTACCTTAGACTTCTGCCACCTACTTGATCAAGACTAACACAAAAACAAAATTTATGCTTACCAGATAAATTCTTTTCTTTCCTGGCAGGGAGAGTCCACAACTTCATTCCTTACTGTTGGGAAATACAATACCTGACCACCAGGAGGAGCCAAAGACACCTCAGCCAAAGGCTTAAATGTCCCTCCCACTTCCCCAATCGTCATTCGGCCGAGGGAACAAGGAAAAGTAGGAGAAACATCAGGGTATAAAAGGTGCAAGAAGGGAATAAAAAGGGAGCCGCCCAAACAAAAATATCTTACAGGCGGGGTCGTAGACTCTCCCTGCCAGGAAAGAAAGGAATTTATCTGGTAAGCATACATTTTGTTTTCTTTCCATAAGGCAGGAAGAGTCCACAACGTCATTCCTTACTGTTGGGAAAACCATACCCAAGCTCCAGAGGACACTGAAGGAATAACGGGAGGGAACAAAAAGGAGGCGGACCCTAATCTGAGGGCACCACAACCTGCAAAACCTTTTTTCCGAAAGCTGCTTCAGCCGAAGCAAACGCATCAAACTTGTAAAATTTAGAAAAGTATGTAAGGAGGACCAAGTAGCCGCCTTACAAATCTGATCCATAGAGGCTTCGTTCTTAGAGGGATAGAAAGGTCAAAAATTAAATTTGCATGGGTGTATTTCAGCTTTAAATAGAAACATTTTTGCAATATTCTATCATTAGCAAAAATGCTTCTAGTAAAAGTTATTAGTTTTTCAGTGGCATATGCACATATCCTGTGAGGGCCTGTGCACAAGTATTCAAAGAATACATTTTCTCAGAGTCAGCAGTGGCTTGTTTGACACAAATTAAGTCTTCAGAAGCAATACACACCACTGCTGACTCTCTGAGAAGATGTGGTTTTTGAATACTGGCGCAGGAGCCTTTACAGGATATGTGCATATGCTACAGAAAAACAGTAATAACGTTTGCTAGAAATATATTGCAAAAACGCTTCTATTTGCAATTGAGATACAGGTATACCTCACTTTACAGCGCTTCACTTTACAGCGCTTCGCTTATACAGCGCTTTGTGGAGCCGAAGTTCAACCTCCAAATATTTGAAACAGTGCTGTAATCTTCGTGAGATTGCTAGAAAAGTGACTGACACCATTTGTTATGTGCAGTTCACTTTGTTTACAGCATTACAGTGCAATCTGTGTCTCAGTGTTATAGTCTGGCAAATTTTACTACAGTAATTGTCACTATTTTACAGGTACAGTATTTATTGAATACTGTGCTGTGCTAGTGTTAAACTAAACATAGCAATATTGCACCTCTAATATATGTTAGTTTAAACATGTTTTTAAACACACTGGCAAGTGAAAATAAAGCTAAAACTGCCTTGTTTCACTTTAAGGCGGTTTTCGCTTTACAGCGGGGCTCCGGTCCCTAACCCGCTGTATGAGCGGGGTATACCTGTATACCCATGCTTGAGGATCCCTCTATCTCAACCCGTACTTGTGTAGCTTGTCATTTAGACGGGAGGACATAAGGTCTATCTCCGGCATCCCCCATCTGGAACATATCTTTGCAAATACCTCGGGGTGGAGAGACCATTCCCCTGGATAAAAAAGATTGCCTGCTGAAGAAGTCTGCTTCCCAGTTGTCCACACCCGGAATGTGGATTGCTGACAGCATACAGGTGTGGGTCTCTGCCCATTCCAGGATCTGAGAAACCTCTCTCATCGCTAAGGAACTCGTCGTTCCTTCCTGATGGTTGATGTAGGCTACCTAAGTTATATTGTCCGATTGGAATCTGATAAACTGGGATGAACCCAGAGATTACCCGAAGTTCCAAGATATTGATTGGTAATGTGGACTCCTCCTGAGTCCACAGACCCTGTGCTTTCCCGGCACCCCAAACGGCTTCCCAGCTGGATAGACTTGAGTCCGTAGTCACACTCTCCCAGGATGGTCTCAAGAAGCATGTGCCTTAAAAAAGTGATCTTGACAGAGCCACCAAGAGAGCGAATCTCTTGAAAGGCTGTCCAGTATTACCTGCTGGGTAGAGGAAATGTATAGTGATCAGCGCCAATATTCCTACAGTTTTTAGTGCACCTGTGTGTTTTTCTTTTTACAGGTATTTACAGGCATCCTTGGACCACTCTGGCCTCGTACCATCCTCTCTTATGAATCTATACCCTTTGGGAATATATTTATGTTTGGGATCTAACATATTTTTTGTACATTAATTTTGGACCCCACATATCACTTTTTTGGAACAGTATCATTATTATCTTTACCAGATTACCTTTACTGGACTTTGTTTCCTGGACACATTTTTTTTATTTATTCGTATACGATTATTCACACATTTTTTCTGGCCTCCATTTTCTGACATGTCTTTTTTTTATAATTGAGCTCTGATCACTCCAACTAATTTTCACAAGCACTTTGTATTCAATGTTTTTAATATATATGTTTATATATATATTTTATTAAAATTTTATTCAATCTTATCGTCTAAGTTTTATGCGCACAGTGCATATCTGTATTATATTTGTTCATTTACTACATTATTTGTGCATTTAGTACATTGTGGTATATTTCGATTTAACATATTTTTAGCATTTTCTCACGATATTTCACCTGCATTTTTACTAACACGATATTTCACAAGCATATTATACCCCCCCCTTTTGCACAGTATTATCTGTTGGTCTGAATGGTCAACGTTCCATTGTCTCAGCATGCATAGGGTCTGAGATGGAATCTGGCCTCAATGGTGTCTTGTATGGACATCATTCCCTTTGCCAATCATCTCCATACACTGGGCCACCGAAGGACTTAGGGAGGCGTGGAGGGCAAGGCAAAAACAGAATTTATGTTTACCTGATAAATTACTTTCTCCAACGGTGTGTCCGGTCCACGGCGTCATCCTTACTTGTGGGATATTCTCTTCCCCAACAGGAAATGGCAAAGAGCCCAGCAAAGCTGGTCACATGATCCCTCCTAGGCTCCGCCTACCCCAGTCATTCGACCGACGTTAAGGAGGAATATTTGCATAGGAGAAACCATATGTTACCGTGGTGACTGTAGTTAAAGAAAATAAATTATCAGACCTGATTAAAAAAACCAGGGCGGGCCGTGGACCGGACACACCGTTGGAGAAAGTAATTTATCAGGTAAACATAAATTCTGTTTTCTCCAACATAGGTGTGTCCGGTCCACGGCGTCATCCTTACTTGTGGGAACCAATACCAAAGCTTTAGGACACGGATGAAGGGAGGGAGCAAATCAGGTCACCTAAATGGAAGGCACCACGGCTTGCAAAACCTTTCTCCCAAAAATAGCCTCAGAAGAAGCAAAAGTATCAAATTTGTAAAATTTAGAAAAAGTGTGCAGTGAAGACCAAGTCGCTGCCTTACATATCTGATCAACAGAAGCCTCGTTCTTGAAGGCCCATGTGGAAGCCACAGCCCTAGTGGAGTGAGCTGTGATTCTTTCAGGAGACTGCCGTCCGGCAGTCTCATAAGCCAATCGGATAATGCTTTTAATCCAGAAGGAGAGAGAGGTAGAAGTTGCTTTTTGACCTCTCCGTTTACCAGAATAAACAACAAACAAAGACAAAGTTTGTCTGAAATCCTTAGTAGCTGCTAAGTAAAATTTGAGAGCACGAACTACATCCAAGTTGTGCAACAAACGTTCCTTCTTTGAAACTGGATTAGGACACAAAGAAGGCACAACTATCTCCTGGTTAATGTTTTTGTTAGAAACAACTTTTGGAAGAAAACCAGGTTTAGTACGCAAAACCACCTTATCTGCATGGAACACCAGATAAGGAGAAGAACACTGCAGAGCAGATAATTCTGAAACTCTTCTAGCAGAATAAAATTGCAACCAAAAACAAAACTTTCCAAGATAATAACTTAATATCAACGGAATGTAAGGGTTCAAACGGAACCCCCTGAAGAACTGAAAGAACTAGGTTGAGACTCCAAGGAGGAATCAAAATTTTGTAAACAGGCTTGATTCTAACCAGAGCCTGAACAAAGACTAGAACATCTGGCACAGCTGCCAGCTTTTTGTGAAGTAACACAGACAAGGCAGAAATCTGTCCCATCAAGGAACTTGCAGATAATCCTTTTTCCAATCCTTCTCGAAGGAAGGATAGACTCTTAGGAATCTTAACCTTGTCCCAAGGGAATCCTGCAGATTCACACCAACAGATATACCAAATAATGTGGTAATTTTTCTGGTTACAGGCTTTCAGGCCTGAACAAGAGTATTAATAACAGAATCTGAGAACCCTCGCTTTGATAAGATCAAGCGTTCAATCTCCAAGCAGTCAGCTGGAGTGGGTCGAACGGACCTAGAACAAGAAGGTCTCGTCTCAAAGATAGCTTCCATGGTGGAGCCGATGACATATTCACCAGATCTGCATACCAAGTCCTGCGTGGCCACGCAGGAGCTATCAAAATCACCGACGCCCTCTCCTGATTGATCCTGGCTACCAGCCTGGGGATGAGAAGAAACGGCGGGAACACATAAGCTAGTTTGAAGGACCAAGGTGCTACTAGTGCATCCACTAGAGCCGCCTTGGGATCCCTGGATCTGTACCCGTAGTAAGGAACTCTGAAGTTCTGACGAGAGGCCATCAGATCCATGTCTGGAATGCCCCACGGTTGAGTGACTTGGGCAAAGATTTCCGGATGGAGTTCCCACTCCCCCGGATGCAATGTCTGACGACTCAGAAAATCCGCTGCCCAATTTTCCACTCCTGGGATGTGGATAGCAGACAGGTGGCAGGAGTGAGACTCCGCCCATAGAATGATTTTGGTCACTTCTTCCATCGCTAGGGAACTCCTTGTTCCCCCCTGATGGTTGATGTATGAACTTGGCCCTCGCTAACTGAGGCCAAGCTTTGAGAGCATTGAATATCGCTCTCAGTTCCAGAATATTTATCGGTAGAAGAGATTCTACCCGAGACCAAAGACCCTGAGCTTTCAGGGATCCCCAGACCGCGCCCCAGCCCATCAGACTGGCGTCGGTCGTGACAATGACCCACTCTGGTCTGCGGAAGGTCATCCCTTGTGACAGGTTGTCCAGGGACAGCCACCAACGGAAAGAGTCTCTGGTCCTCTGATTTACTTGTATCTTCGGAGACAAGTCTGAATAGTCCCCATTCCACTGACTGAGCATGAACAGTTGTAATGGTCTTAGATGAATGCGCACAAAAGGAACTATGTCCATTGCCGCTACCATCAAACCTATCACTTCCATGCACTGCGCTATGGAAGGAAGAGGAACGGAATGAAGTATCCGACAAGAGTCTAGAAGTTTTGTTTTTCTGGCTTCTGTCAGAAAAATCCTCATTTCTAAGAAGTCTATTATAGTTCCCAAGAAGGGAACCCTCGTTGACGGAGATAGAGAACTCTTTTCCACGTTCACTTCCCATCCGTGAGATCTGAGAAAGGCCAGGACAATGTCCGTGTGAGCCTTTACTTGAGGAAGGGACGACGCTCGAATCAGAATGTCGTCCAAGTAAGGTACTACAGCAATGCCCCTTGGTCTTAGCACCGCCAGAAGGGACCCTAGTACCTATGAGAAAATCCTAGGAGCAGTGGCTAATCCGAAAGAAAACGCCACGAACTGGAAATGCTTGTCCAGGAATGCACACCTTAGGAACCGATGATGTTCCTTGTGGATAGGAATATGTAGATACGCATCCTTGAAATCCACCTTGGTCATGAATTGACCTTCCTGGATGGAAGGAAGAAGTGTTCGAATGGTTTCCATCTTGAACAATGGAACCTTGAGAAACTTGTTCAAGATCTTGAGATCTAAGATTGGTCTGAACGTTCCCTCTTTTTTGGGAACTATGAACAGATTGGAGTAGAACCCCATCCCTTGTTCTCCTAATGGAACAGGATGAATCACTCCCATTTTTAGCAGGTCTTCTACCCAATGTAAGAATGCCTGTCTTCTTATGTGGTCTGAAGACAACTGAGACCTGTGGAACCTCCCCCTTGGAGGAAGCCCCTTGAACTCCAGAGAATAACCTTGGGAGACTATTTCTAGCGCCCAAGGATCCAGAACATCTCTTGCCCCAGCCTGAGCGAAGAGAGAGAGTCTGCCCCCCACCAGATCCGGTCCCGGATCGGGGGCCCGTATTTCATGCTGTCTTGGTAGCAGTGGCAGGTTTCCTGGCCTGCTTTCCTTTGTTCCAGCCTTGCATAGGTCTCCAGGCTGGATTGGCTTGAGAAGTATTACCTTCCTGCTTAGAGGACGTAGCCCTTGGGGCTGATCCGTTTCTGCGAAAGGGACGAAACTTAGGTTTATTTTTGGTCTTGAAAAGACCTATCCTGAGGAAGGGCGTGGCCCTTGCCCCCAGTGATATCAGAGATAATCTCTTTCAAGTCAGGGCCAAAGAGTGTTTTCCCCTTGAAAGGAATGTCAAGCAATTTGTTCTTGGAAGACGCATCCGCTGCCCAAGATTTTAACCAAAGCGCTCTGCGCCACAATAGCAAACCCATAATTTTTTCGCCGCTAACCTAGCCAATTGCAAGGTGGCGTCTAGGGTGAAAGAATTAGCCAATTAAGAGCACGAATTCTGTCCATAATCTCCTCATAAGAAGAAGAATTACTAATAATCGCCTTTCCTAGCTCATCAAACTAGAAACACGCGGCTGCAGTGACAGGGACAATGCATGCAATTGGTTACATCTTTAGCAGACCTTCTATTTTTTTATCCATAGGATCTTGGAAAGCACAACTATCTTCTATGGGTATAGTGGCGCGCTTGTGTAGAGTAGAAACCGCCCCCTCGACCTTGGGGACTGTCTGCCATCAGTCCTTTCTGGGGTCGACTATAGGAAAACAATTTTATAAATATGGGGGGAGGTACTAAAGGTATACCGGGCCTGTCCCATTCTTTACTAACAATGTACGCCACCCGCTTGGATATAGGAAAAGCTTCGGGGGGCCCCGGGGCCTCTAAGAACTTTTCCATTTTACATAGTGGTTCTGGAATGACCAGATAATCACAATCATCCAAATTGGATAACACCTCCTTAAGCAGAGCGCGGAGATGTTCCAACTTAAATTTAAAAGTAATCACATCAGGTTCAGCTTGTTGAGAAATGTTTCCTGAATCTGAAATTTCTCCCTCAGACAAAACCTCCCTGGCCCTCTCAGACTGGTGTAGGGGCCCTTCAGAAACCATATCATCAGCGTTCTCATGCTCTACAGAATTTTCTAAAACAGAGCAGTCGCGCTTTCGCTGATAAGCGGGCATATTGGCTAAAATGTTTTTGATAGAATTATCCATTACAGCCGTTAAATGTTGCATAGTAAGGAGTATTGGCGCACTAGATGTACTAGGGGCCTCCTGTATGGGCAAGACTGGTGTAGACGAAGGAGGGGATGATGCAGTACCATGCTTACTCCCCTCACTTGAGGAATCATCTTGGGCATCATTTTTACTAAATTTTTTTTTTTTTTTATGACATAAAATACATATAGTTAAATGAGAAGGAACCTTGGTTTCCCCACAGTCAGAACACAATCTATCTGGTAGTTCAGACATATTAAACAGGCATAAACTTGATAACAAGCACAAAAAACGTTTTAAAATAAAACCGTTACTGTCACTTTAAATTTTAAACTAAACACACTTTATTACTGCAATTGCGAAAAAGTATGAAGGAATTGTTCAAAATTCACCAAAATTTCACCACAGTGTCTTAAAGCCTTAAAAGTATTGCACACCAAATTTGGAAGCTTTAACCCTTAAAATAACGGAACCGGAGCCGTATTTATATTTAACCCCTTTACAGTCCCTGGAATCTGCTTTGCTGAGACCCAACCAAGCCCAAAGGGGAATACGATACCAAATGATGCCTTCAGAAAGACTTTTCTATGTATCAGAGCTCCACACACATGCAGCTGCATGCCATGCTGTCCTCAAAAACAAGTGCGCCATACCGGCGCGAAAATGAGGCTCTGACTATGATTAGGGAAAGCCCCTAAAGAATAAGGTGTCAAAAACAGTGCCTGCCGATATAATCATATCAAAATACCCAGAATAAATGATTCCTCAAGGCTAAATATGTGTTAATAATGAATCGATTTAGCCCAGAAAAAGTCTACAGTCTTAATAAGCCCTTGTGAAGCCCTTATTTACTATCTTAATAAACATGGCTTACCGGATCCCATAGGGAAAATGACAGCTTCCAGCATTACATCGTCTTGTTAGAATGTGTCATACCTCAAGCAGTAAGAGACTGCACACTGTTCCCCCAACTGAAGTTAATTGCTCTCAACAGTCCTGTGTGGAACAGCCATGGATTTTAGTTACGGTGCTAAATTCATTTTCCTCATACAAACAGAAATCTTCATCTCTTTTCTGTTTCTGAGTAAATAGTACATACCAGCACTATTTTAAAATAACAAACTCTTGATTGAATAATAAAAACTACAGTTAAACACTAAAAAACTCTAAGCCATCTCCGTGGAGATGTTGCCTGTACAACGGCAAAGAGAATGACTGGGGTAGGCGGAGCCTAGGAGGGATCATGTGACCAGCTTTGCTGGGCTCTTTGCCATTTCCTGTTGGGGAAGAGAATATCCCACAAGTAAGGATGACGCCGTGGACCGGACACACCTATGTTGGAGAAATGATGTTAGCTTGCAACGTCTCTGATCTGTTAAAAAGATCTTCATGGATACCGAGTCTATAACTGTACCCAGGAAATTCACCCTGGTATTTGGAGTAAGAGAGCTCTTTTCCAAGTTTATCTTACATCCATGTGACCAAAGAAGACTTAGAAGGAATTCTGAGTGCTCCCTTGCTAGGCGAAAAGATGGTGCCTGTACCAAGATATCGTCCAGGTAAGGTGCTACTGCGATACCTCGTGTTCTGGCAACTGCTAGGAGAGCATCCCAGAACCTTTGTAAAAAATTCTTGGAGCAGTAACTAAGCCAAACGGAAGTGCTGTGAACTGGAAGTGTTGGTCCAGAAATGCAAACCTCAGGAATTGAAAATGCTCCTTGTGTATCGGAATGTGAAGGTATGCATCCTTCAGGACTATGCATAGAAATTTGTTTAGACACTTCAAGTCCAGAATGAGATGAAAAGTTCCCTACTTCTTGGGAACCACGAAGAGGTTTGAATAAAACCCCAGACCTCTTTCTGATGCAGGAAACGGGACAATTACTCCTAAAGAGACTAGGTCCCATACACAACCTAAAAAGGCAGTCCTCTTCTCTGGTCTTGTAGACAGTCTGGAGAGAAGGAATCTGCCCCTGGGCGGATGGGAATTGAATCCTATCCGGTATCCCTGAAATATGACCTCCAGACCCCAAGGGTCCTGAACATCCTGAAACCAAGCATCTCAGAAAAGTGACAATCTGCCCCTTACTCAATCTGATCCTGGATCGGGGGTCGCCCCTTCATGCCGATTTGTTATCGGCGGGCTTCTTTGTCTGTTTGGACTTGTTCCAGGACAGAGGCGGCTTCCAAGTACTCTTGGGCTGCTCGGCTTGGATGAGGATTGAGATCATTGGGACTTGTCCAGACAAAAGGAACGAAATTTTGACGACTGTCGTCCCTTATGTCTGTTCTTCTTATCCTGTGGTAGGAAGGCTCCTTTCCCTCCAGTAACCGTGGAAATGATAGAGTTCAGACTTCAACCAGAAAGCCCAGCGGGCTAGAACCGCAAACATGAAGCGTTTGCGTTCAGGCGTATCATTTGCATATTCACATCACAGATGAAGGAGTTAGCAATTCTTAATATCTTGATTTTCTGCTGAATATCCTCAAGGGGAGATTCCACCTCAAAAGTTCAGACAGTCGCACCAGTAGGTAGCTGCTCCAGCCACTGCGGCTACTGCTGCCGCCGGTTGGAATAAAAATCCTGTGTGTTGGAACATTCTTCTCAGGAAAGTCTCCAACTTCTTGTCCATAGGCTCTCTAAAGGATGAACTATCCTCAAGGGGGATAGTAGTACGCTTAGCTTGCATCCAAATGGCGCCATCTACCTTAGGGATGGAACCCCACATTTCTATTTGAAAGTCAGGGACCGGGAACAATTTCTTAAACGTTGCCGAGGGAGAAAAGGAAGTTCTGATTTTTTCCCATACTTTACTAATAATGTTCACCATACGAACTTGTACACGAAAAGTTTGTGTGACCTACCTGCCTTCATAGACCCTGTCTAACTTAGGGATCTTAGTCTCTGGAACCTCTAGCGTAGACAGGAACTCCTTTAGTAAAAAAACGCAGAAGTTCAATTTAGAATCTAAAGGAGGGTTGCTCCGCTGGAGGAGACTTAGTAACAGATTTCTCCGATTCAGAAAGTTCACCCTCTGACGCTACAGAGGTTAACTCATCCTCGGCTAGCTGAGACATACAGGCTAGATCCGATAGGAATTTAGATGACCAAGTCGGGAGAACTATGTTTAACCTTTCTCTTACGTTTCCCAGAGCTAGGTAGGGCACTTAGGGCCCGCCGTTTGTAGCTGAGCTGTAAAGTCCACAGGAAAAAGGCCCCCTCCAGACGGAGAATTAGTTATGCCGCGGGGAGCTGCATGTGAAGCGGTATGAGTAGACGGGGCAGAATCTCTTGGGTCATAGAGTCCTGAGAGGTTGATGGCTCAGAGGGACTAATTGCGCTATGGGTATTGGCAGACTTAGCTCCCTTCTTAGACTTTGCTTAAACAGTGCTTAGGCAATTGGAACAAAATTGAGCAGGCGGGAAGACCACAGCCTCCTCACAATATAAACAGGTATTATTATTCACTACAGAAGGAGTGGAACCCTCTAACGTAGTATCAGAGCCCTCCATAGCTTTGGTATGTAATTCCACAGATGGAATAAAAAAAGCAAGCGTTTTTAATATAAACAGGCACCTTTATAATCCCAATGGCTGGAGCACTCACCACCTCCTAGACCCAGTCAAATGATCAGTTTAACGCTCGACTCAGGAGTGCTATCTGCAGCATGATCACAAAGAAGTGAAAAACAGAATTTATGTTTACCTGATAAATTTCTTTCTCCAACGGTGTGTCCGGGCCACGGCGTCATCCTTACTTGTGGGATATTCTCTTCCCCAACAGGAAATGGCAAAGAGCCCAGCAAAGCTGGTCACATGATCCCTCCTAGGCTCCGCCTACCCCAGTCATTCGACCGACGTTAAGGAGGAATATTTGCATAGGAGAAACCATATGGTACCGTGGTGACTGTAGTTAAAGAAAATAAATTATCAGACCTGATTAAAAAAACCAGGGCGGGCCGTGGACCGGACACACCGTTGGAGAAAGAAATTTATCAGGTAAACATAAATTCTGTTTTCTCCAACATAGGTGTGTCCGGTCCACGGCGTCATCCTTACTTGTGGGAACCAATACCAAAGCTTTAGGACACGGATGAAGGGAGGGAGCAAATCAGGTCACCTAAATGGAAGGCACCACGGCTTGCAAAACCTTTCTCCCAAAAATAGCCTCAGAAGAAGCAAAAGTATCAAACTTGTAAAATTTGGTAAAAGTGTGCAGTGAAGACCAAGTCGCTGCCCTACATATCTGATCAACAGAAGCCTCGTTCTTGAAGGCCCATGTGGAAGCCACAGCCCTAGTGGAATGAGCTGTGATTCTTTCGGGAGGCTGCCGTCCGGCAGTCTCGTAAGCCAATCTGATGATGCTTTTAATCCAAAAAGAGAGAGAGGTAGAAGTTGCTTTTTGACCTCTCCTTTTACCTGAATAAACAACAAACAAGGAAGATGTTTGTCTAAAATCCTTTGTAGCATCTAAATAGAATTTTAGAGCGCGAACAACATCCAAATTGTGCAACAAACGTTCCTTCTTTGAAACTGGTTTCGGACACAGAGAAGGTACGATAATCTCCTGGTTAATGTTTTTGTTAGAAACAACTTTTGGAAGAAAACCAGGTTTAGTACGTAAAACCACCTTATCTGCATGGAACACCAGATAAGGAGGAGAACACTGCAGAGCAGATAATTCTGAAACTCTTCTAGCAGAAGAAATTGCAACTAAAAACAAAACTTTCCAAGATAATAACTTAATATCAACGGAATGTAAGGGTTCAAACGGAACCCCCTGAAGAACTGAAAGAACTAAATTGAGACTCCAAGGAGGAGTCAAAGGTTTGTAAACAGGCTTGATTCTAACCAGAGCCTGAACAAAGGCTTGAACATCTGGCACAGCTGCCAGCTTTTTGTGAAGTAACACCGACAAGGCAGAAATCTGTCCCTTCAGGGAACTTGCCGATAATCCTTTTTCCAATCCTTCTTGAAGGAAGGATAGAATCCTAGGAATCTTAACCTTGTCCCAAGGGAATCCTTTAGATTCACACCAACAGATATATTTTTTCCAAATTTTGTGGTAAATCTTTCTAGTTACAGGCTTTCTGGCCTGAACAAGAGTATCGATAACAGAATCTGAGAAACCTCGCTTCGATAAAATCAAGCGTTCAATCTCCAAGCAGTCAGCTGGAGTGAAACCAGATTCGGATGTTCGAACGGACCCTGAACAAGAAGGTCTCGTCTCAAAGGTAGCTTCCAAGGTGGAGCCGATGACATATTCACCAGATCTGCATACCAAGTCCTGCGTGGCCACGCAGGAGCTATCAAGATCACCGACGCCCTCTCCTGATTGATCCTGGCTACCAGCCTGGGGATGAGAGGAAACGGCGGGAACACATAAGCTAGTTTGAAGGTCCAAGGTGCTACTAGTGCATCCACTAGAGCCGCCTTGGGATCCCTGGATCTGGACCCGTAACAGGGAACTTTGAAGTTCTGACGAGAGGCCATTAGATCCATGTCTGGAATGCCCCACAGCTGAGTGACTTGGGCAAAGATTTCCGGATGGAGTTCCCACTCCCCCGGATGCAATGTCTGACGACTCAGAAAATCCGCTTCCCAATTTTCCACTCCCGGGATGTGGATAGCAGACAGGTGGCAGGAGTGAGACTCCGCCCATAGAATAATCTTGGTCACTTCTTCCATCGCTAGGGAACTCCTTGTTCCCCCCTGATGGTTGATGTACGCAACAGTCGTCATGTTGTCTGATTGAAACCGTATGAACTTGGTCCTCGCTAGCTGAGGCCAAGCCTTGAGAGCATTGAATATCGCTCTCAGTTCCAGAATATTTATCGGTAGAAGAGATTCTTCCCGAGACCAAAGACCCTGAGCTTTCAGGGATCCCCAGACCGCGCCCCAGCCCATCAGACTGGCGTCGGTCGTGACAATGACCCACTCTGGTCTGCGGAATGTCATCCCTTGTGACAGGTTGTCCAGGGACAGCCACCAACGGAGTGAGTCTCTGGTCCTCTGATTTACTTGTATCTTTGGAGACAAGTCTGTATAGTCCCCATTCCACTGACTGAGCATGCACAGTTGTAATGGTCTTAGATGAATGCGCGCAAAAGGAACTATGTCCATTGCCGCTACCATCAACCCGATCACTTCCATGCACTGAGCTACGGAAGGAAGAGGAACGGAATGAAGTATCCGACAAGAGTCCAGAAGTTTTGTTTTTCTGGCCTCTGTTAGAAAAATCCTCATTTCTGAGGAGTCTATAATTGTTCCCAAGAAGGGAACCCTTGTTGACGGGGATAGAGAACTCTTTTCCACGTTCACTTTCCAGCCGTGAGATCTGAGAAAGGCCAGGACGATGTCCGTGTGAGCCTTTGCTCGAGGGAGGGACGACGCTTGAATCAGAATGTCGTCCAGGTAAGGTACTACTGCAATGCCCCTTGGTCTTAGCACCGCTAGAAGGGACCCTAGTACCTTTGTGAAAATCCTTGGAGCAGTGGCTAATCCGAAAGGAAGCGCCACAAACTGGTAATGTTTGTCCAGGAATGCAAACCTTAGGAACCGATGATGTTCCTTGTGGATAGGAATATGTAGATACGCATCCTTTAAATCCACCGTGGTCATGAATTGACCTTCCTGGATGGAAGGAAGGATAGTTCGAATGGTTTCCATCTTGAACGATGGGACCTTGAGAAATTTGTTTAAGATCTTGAGATCTAAGATTGGTCTGAACGTTCCCTCTTTTTTGGGAACTATGAACAGATTGGAGTAGAACCCCATCCCTTGTTCTCTTAATGGAACAGGATGAATCACTCCCATTTTTAACAGGTCTTCTACACAATGTAAGAACGCCTGTCTTTTTATGTGGTCTGAAGACAACTGAGACCTGTGGAACCTCCCCCTTGGGGGAAGTCCCTTGAATTCCAGAAGATAACCCTGGGAGACTATTTCTAGCGCCCAAGGATCCAGAACATCTCTTGCCCAAGCCTGAGCGAAGAGAGAGAGTCTGCCCCCCACCAGATCCGGTCCCGGATCGGGGGCCAATATTTCATGCTGTCTTGGTAGCAGTGGCAGGTTTCTTGGCCTGCTTTCCCTTGTTCCAGCCTTGCATTGGTCTCCAAGCCGGCTTGGCTTGATAAGTATTACCCTCTTGCTTAGAGGGCGTAGCACTTTGGGCTGGTCCGTTTTTACGAAAGGGACGAAAATTAGGTCTATTTTTTGCCTTGAAAGGCCGATCCTGAGGAAGGGCGTGGCCCTTACCCCCAGTGATATCAGAGATAATCTCTTTCAAGTCAGGACCAAACAGCGTTTTCCCCTTGAAAGGAATGTTTAGTAGCTTGTTCTTGGAAGACGCATCAGCCGACCAAGATTTCAACCAAAGCGCTCTGCGCGCCACAATAGCAAACCCAGAATTCTTAGCCGCTAACCTAGCCAATTGCAAAGTGGCGTCTAGAGTGAAAGAATTAGCCAATTTGAGAGCATTGATTCTGTCCATAATCTCCTCATAAGGAGGAGAATCACTATCGAGCACCTTTATCAGTTCATCAAACCAGAAATATGCGGCTGTAGTGACAGGGACAATGCATGAAATGGGTTGTAGAAGGTAACCCTGCTGAACAAACATCTTTTTAAGCAAACCTTCTAATTTTTTATCCATAGGATCTTTGAAAGCACAACTATCCTCTATGGGTATAGTGGTGCGTTTGTTTAAAGTAGAAACCGCTCCCTCGACCTTGGGGACTGACTGCCATAAGTCCTTTCTGGGGTCGACCATAGGAAATAATTTTTTAAATATGGGGGGAGGGACGAAAGGAATACCGGGCCTTTCCCATTCTTTATTAACAATGTCCGCCACCCGCTTGGGTATAGGAAAAGCTTCTGGGAGCCCCGGCACCTCTAGGAACTTGTCCATTTTACATAGTTTCTCTGGGATGACCAACTTTTCACAATCATCCAGAGTGGATAATACCTCCTTAAGCAAAATGCGGAGATGTTCCAACTTAAATTTAAATGTAATCACATCAGATTCAGCCTGATGAGAAATGTTCCCTGAATCAGTAATTTCTCCCTCAGACAAAACCTCCCTGGCCCCCTCAGATTGGGTTAGGGGCCCTTCAGAGATATTAATATCAGCGTCGTCATGCTCTTCAGTAACTAAAACAGAGCAGCCACGCTTACGCTGACAAGGGTTCATTTTGGCTAAAATGTTTTTGACAGAATTATCCATTACAGCCGTTAATTGTTGCATAGTAAGGAGTATTGGCGCGCTAGATGTACTAGGGGCCTCCTGAGTGGGCAAGACTCGTGTAGACGAAGGAGGGAATGATGCAGTACCATGCTTACTCCCCTCACTTGAGGAATCATCTTGGGCATCATTGTCATTATCACATAAATCACATTTATTTAAATGAATAGGAATTCTGGCTTCCCCACATTCAGAACACAGTCTATCTGGTAGTTCAGACATGTTAAACAGGCATAAACTTGATAAGAAAGTACAAAAAACGTTTTAAAATAAAACCGTTACTGTCACTTTAAATTTTAAACTGAACACACTTTATTACTGCAATTGCGAAAAAACATGAAGGAATTGTTCAAAATTCACCAAATTTTCACCACAGTGTCTTAAAGCCTTAAAAATATTGCACACCAAATTTGGAAGCTTTAACCCTTAAAATAACGGAACCGGAGCCGTTTTAAGCTTTAACCCCTTTACAGTCCCTGGTATCTGCTTTGCTGAGACCCAACCAAACCCAAAGGGGAATACGATACCAAATGATGCCTTCAGAAAGTCTTTTCTAAGTATCAGAGCTCCTCTCACATGCGACTGCATGCCATGCCTCTCAAAAACAAGTGCGCCACACCGGCGCGAAAATGAGACTCTGCTTATGCTTTGGGAAAGCCCCTAAGAAATAAGGTGTCTAATACAGTGCTTGCCGATATTATTATATCAAAATACCCAGATAAAATGATTCCTCAAGGCTAAATATGTGTTAATAATGAATCGATTTAGCCCAGAAAAGTCTACAGTCTAAATAAGCCCTTGTGAAGCCCTTATTTACGATCGTAATAAACATGGCTTACCGGATCCCATAGGGAAAATGACAGCTTCCAGCATTACATCGTCTTGTTAGAATGTGTCATACCTCAAGCAGCAAGAGACTGCACACTGTTCCCCCAACTGAAGTTAATTGCTCTCAACAGTCCTGTGTGGAACAGCCATGGATTTTAGTTACGGTTGCTAAAATCATTTTCCTCATACAAACAGAATTCTTCATCTCTTTTCTGTTTCTGAGTAAATAGTACATACCAGCACTATTTCAAAATAACAAACTCTTGATTGAATAATGAAAAACTACAGTTAAACACTAAAAAACTCTAAGCCATCTCCGTGGAGATGTTGCCTGTACAACGGCAAAGAGAATGACTGGGGTAGGCGGAGCCTAGGAGGGATCATGTGACCAGCTTTGCTGGGCTCTTTGCCATTTCCTGTTGGGGAAGAGAATATCCCACAAGTAAGGATGACGCCGTGGACCGGACACACCTATGTTGGAGAAAAGGATGCAGCCTGTCACGTGGTGTGCAAGACATGACTTCCCATGCTATGCAAAAGAGTGCTAAGCTTATATGAGCTGTGCAACACTCAAAAATGAAAGCGAAACTTGTCTGTTCCCAAGCCAAAAGCAAACAGTCTTATGAGCCCAAACCTAATGTAGAACATAAAAATCCCCATAACTGTTCCCAATAATCTCCATAAAGTAGATATTAACCCTTGATCCTATAGAGGTATAGAGGAGTCACACTGTGACCCTATACAGGAGTCCCTGCTATAACAATAAAGCTGACTTACCCTCTAGGATCCATACTGTGGAACAGATACAGCCTCTCAAGTGTGCCAGTGTTGTAGTGACGCTCTGACAGGTACCTCAGTGATTAAAAGCAAGCAGTGAAACTCGTCAACCCTGATTGCTCAGGAGTTGTCAGCTAACAGTCTGGAGGGTTTCGCAGAAAAACTTTCCCTGCATCTCCACACTCTTAACTTTCATCAATACACTCACTGAGAGGTTTATACGATTACTTAAAACTCCAGTCCTCTCTTGAAGGAAACATATCCATTAAGGACTATCTGAATTTTCTGACACTTCTCTGCCACCTCCTCTAGTGACGAAAGGCAAAGAATGACTGGGAGGATAGGGGAATTGAAAGGGATATTTAAAGGGACATAAAACAAGTTGAGATAGAGACAAAATAATATAATATGTACATTAAAACTTAACCTGCAAATTTATACTGCAGTGACTCGCCATTAACCTTTTCTTTTAAGTTTATGAATTGTACAGCTCTAACTCCCCCCACACAATTCCTTTTATGGCTGTAGCTATATTCATTGTTGTTTTGGTAAAATGCACAATCGAATAGGGATTATCTGCTGGAGCATGCCTAGAAGTTGTGAACTCAGTTGAAATACAAAGCCTGTGTCTAAAGACTGATAAGAGGGGTGGAGCACAGTGTCCAGAGAGTATGGCTATTTTAAGTATTTTGCTTATTTTTGAAAATTATTTTAAGATACTTCCCAACAATTTTTAAACAATTTTTTATGCAAACTATTTTTTACTTAATTAGCCCTTTTAGGATATGCACAGATCTCAACCTGTTTTATGGCACTTTAAGCCTTTGGCTGGGGTGTCTTTGCCTCCTCCTGATGGCCAGGTGTTGTATTTCCCAACAGTAAGGAATGAAGTCGTGGACTCTCCCTGCCTTACGGAAAGAAATTGGATTGAAAACAGGAAATTGAGATAGAATAAAGAAATGTCAGAAACAAAGAAACAAAGGGTGTGAAAATCAGTTATGGACAACTTAGATTCAGAGGTAAAGGAAGAGAATCTGAGAAAAAAAATCTAGAGGTTTAAAGGGACAGTCTACACCAGATAAAGCATTAATCCATATCTTCGATTAACAAAAGAAGATCCACCTGAACCCCATTGCAGGTCCTGTAGCTTGACCGGTATACAAGCAATACTGAAAAGAACATTGGTTTTGTTCATATAGATATGGCCGCCAAACTCCCCCCATTGTTACATCTTTAAATTTTCTTAAATTAAATTGTCCAATCCGAAGAGACTCCTTAGTTAGATTGTTTAGATGTGTTTATGCCGATTCACCCATGCACAATTAAAACGGGAACCAAATATCCAGCACTTGTGTGTAACTGACTGTTAGTGCGCCGGAAAAGAAATTATTTAGGGCAGGCACAATCTATAATAAATAGAAAGACATGGCCAAAATAACGGAAGATGTGCAGTTAAAAAAATGACAACAGCACTGCCGAGTTCTGCTTGTAAGCTCTCGGAACACACTGCCCATGCGCTACTGCAAAACAGCGACGTCACTATTTTTTACATGCACAAGTTTTTTTATGGCATAGAGAAGGCAACGAAAGAGGAGGGGGAGGAGTTTGGCGGCCATATCTAGAAACCAATTAAAGTTACTCATCATAACATTACTGGTGTACCGATCGATCTGCAATGTATGCAAAGGGTGCAGCGGTATGTTTTTAAGGTGATCTAAGTTATGGCTCATAGTTTAAACGGGTGTAGACTGTCCCTTTGATAGACATTTAGTGAAAAAATACCAAATGTTGCAGAAAAATAAACAAACAGTCATCCACAATGAAGAAGCTGGTTTATAGAGAATGTGCTGCCGATTGGATCATTTTACAGCTTGTGTCATTGGTGAAGAGATTATGAGATTATTAGAAACAACGATGAAAGAAGATAGTTATTCTTTTTATGAATAAGAAATGTGTTTAGTTATATTAATAGTGATGGAATATCTGAACTATAACGGTGAGTTTGAAAAGGTTTGATAACAATTTAAAGGGACAGGAAAGCCCAAATTAAACTTGCATGATTTAGATAGAGCATGATTTTTTAAGACACTTTTAAATTCACTTCTAATTTAAAATGTGCTTCATTCTCTTGCATTGAACCATAACTTGTTAAAAAAAAAATGGGCACATATCCTACACTAGTGGAAGCTAACTGCTGATTGGTGCCTGCACACATTTGTCTCTTATGATAGGCTAACTAAATGTGTTCAGCTAGCTGCTGATAATGCAATGCTGTTCCTTCAGCAAAGGATAACAAGAGAATAAAGCAAATTTGATAATAGAAGTAAATTGGAAAGTTGTTTAGAATTGTATGTTCTATACAAATCATGAAAGAAAAATTTGGGGTTTCCTGTCCCTTTAAGACACAGGGAGCAGTCATGTTAAACTGCCACTACTATGTCTAGTTAATTCCTGTAGGTTTAAAAATGAGCTTGTGCAAAGGGTCATAGTTCATAGATAAATATGAATCATACAATGTAATATATGAAGATTAAAAGGGACATTAAACATTAAATAAATGATAGATAGATAGATATAATGAAGTATTTAACTAAAAATTAGCAGGAACATAGTATGTAAATGTATTACTAAAAAGTATTAGTTGTTTAATATTGATGTAATAAGTGCAATATATTAGTTTCTATAAAGTGATTCTTGCCACCATGTTGAAACCTAGGTTTCCCATACCTAATTTTTTCCGCTGCAAGTATAAAATATATAAGAGTCACTAGAATGTGTTAAAGTGACTTTAAACCCTATGAGATTGTTACTTTATTATGAAATTTATTTAAAACTAATTTGCAAGAACAGTAGGGGGCAGCTGTGTTTCCTGTCATGTACTGCTTCAGAAACATGCACGCTCCCTGCTGCGCGGTCGTTATAGTCAAAATTAAACTTTCATGATTCAGACAGAGCATACCATTTAAGCAACTTTCTTATTTATTCCTATTATCAATTTTTCTTTGTTGTCTTGGTATCTTTATTTGAAAATCAAGAATGTAAACATAGGAACCGGCACTTTTTTGGTTCAGTACCTGGGTAGCACTTTCTGTTTGGTGTTTAAATGTAGCCATCAATCAGCAAGCGCTACCCAGGTGCTGAACAAAAAATAGGCTGGTTCCTGAGCTCATATTCAAATAAAGATACCAAGAGAACAAAGAAAAATTGATAATAGAAGTAAAAGTTGTTTAAAATACCTGCTCTATCTTAATCAAGAATGTTTAATTTTGACGAGACTATTCCTTTAAGGGGTTTACTAGTGCAGCTTTGCCAACAGCGGCAAAGCTACACTAGTACTGCATGCCTCCGGATATAGCGCAGTTTTTCCAGCTCACAGTAAGGGAGTATATGACAGCGGTTAAATGGCTCCTTTACCTTTATTTTACTGCAAGCTATACTTAAAAATATAAATACTGCAGCATATTCTGCAGCTGCTGATAATTTAATGAACTCATATCAACTACTTCCTGACTACATTGTCCCTTTAACCATTTTCAAGCCAAAAACAGAATTTATGTTTACCTGATAAATTACTTTCTCCAACGGTGTGTCCGGTCCACGGCGTCATCCTTACTTGTGGGATATTCTCTTCCCCAACAGGAAATGGCAAAGAGCCCAGCAAAGCTGGTCACATGATCCCTCCTAGGCTCCGCCTACCCCAGTCATTCGACCGACGTTAAGGAGGAATATTTGCATAGGAGAAACCATATGATACCGTGGTGACTGTAGTTAAAGAAAATAAATTATCAGGCCTGATTAAAAAACCAGGGCGGGCCGTGGACCGGACACACCGTTGGAGAAAGTAATTTATCAGGTAAACATAAATTCTGTTTTCTCCAACATAGGTGTGTCCGGTCCACGGCGTCATCCTTACTTGTGGGAACCAATACCAAAGCTTTAGGACACGGATGAAGGGAGGGAGCAAATCAGGTCACCTAAATGGAAGGCACCACGGCTTGCAAAACCTTTCTCCCAAAAATAGCCTCAGAAGAAGCAAAAGTATCAAACTTGTAAAATTTGGTAAAAGTGTGCAGTGAAGACCAAGTCGCTGCCCTACATATCTGATCAACAGAAGCCTCGTTCTTGAAGGCCCATGTGGAAGCCACAGCCCTAGTGGAATGAGCTGTGATTCTTTCAGGAGGCTGCCGTCCGGCAGTCTCGTAAGCCAATCTGATGATGCTTTTAATCCAAAAAGAGAGAGAGGTAGAAGTTGCTTTTTGACCTCTCCTTTTACCAGAATAAACAACAAACAAGGAAGATGTTTGTCTAAAATCCTTTGTAGCATCTAAATAGAATTTTAGAGCGCGAACAACATCCAAATTGTGCAACAAACGTTCCTTCTTCGAAACTGGTTTCGGACACAGAGAAGGCACGACTATCTCCTGGTTAATGTTTTTGTTAGAAACAACTTTTGGAAGAAAACCAGGTTTAGTACGTAAAACCACCTTATCTGCATGGAACACCAGATAAGGAGGAGAACACTGCAGAGCAGATAATTCTGAAACTCTTCTAGCAGAAGAAATTGCAACCAAAAACAAAACTTTCCAAGATAATAACTTAATATCAACGGAATGTAAGGGTTCAAACGGAACCCCCTGAAGAACTGAAAGAACTAAGTTGAGACTCCAAGGAGGAGTCAAAGGTTTGTAAACAGGCTTGATTCTAACCAGAGCCTGAACAAAGGCTTGAACATCTGGCACAGCTGCCAGCTTTTTGTGAAGTAACACAGACAAGGCAGAAATCTGTCCCTTCAAGGAACTTGCAGATAATCCTTTCTCCAATCCTTCTTGAAGGAAGGATAGAATCTTAGGAATCTTAACCTTGTCCCAAGGGAATCCTTTAGATTCACACCAACAGATATATTTTTTCCAAATTTTGTGGTAAATTTTTCTAGTTACAGGCTTTCTGGCCTGAACAAGAGTATCAATAACAGAATCTGAGAACCCTCGCTTTGATAAGATCAAGCGTTCAATCTCCAAGCAGTCAGCTGAAGTGAGACCAGATTCGGATGTTCGAACGGACCTTGAACAAGAAGGTCTCGTCTCAAAGGTAGCTTCCATGGTGGAGCCGATGACATATTCACCAGATCTGCATACCAAGTACTGCGTGGCCACGCAGGAGCTATCAAGATCACCGACGCCCTCTCCTGATTGATCCTGGCTACCAGCCTGGGGATGAGAGGAAACGGCGGGAATACATAAGCTAGTTTGAAGGTCCAAGGTGCTACTAGTGCATCTACTAGAGTCGCCTTGGGATCCCTGGATCTGGACCCGTAGCAAGGAACCTTGAAGTTCTGACGAGAGGCCATCAGATCCATGTCTGGAATGCCCCACAGTTGAGTGATTTGGGCAAAGATTTCCGGATGGAGTTCCCACTCCCCCGGATGCAATGTCTGACGACTCAGAAAATCCGCTTCCCAATTTTCCACTCCTGGGATGTGGATTGCAGACAGGTGGCAGGAGTGAGTCTCCGCCCATAGAATGATTTTGGTCACTTCTTCCATCGCCAGGGAACTCCTTGTTCCCCCCTGATGGTTGATGTACGCAACAGTCGTCATGTTGTCTGATTGAAACCGTATGAACTTGGCCCTCGCTAGCTGAGGCCAAGCCTTGAGAGCATTGAATATCGCTCTCAGTTCCAGAATATTTATCGGTAGAAGAGATTCTTCCCGAGACCAAAGACCCTGAGCTTTCAGGGATCCCCAGACCGCGCCCCAGCCCATCAGACTGGCGTCGGTCGTGACAATGACCCACTCTGGTCTGCGGAAGGTCATCCCTTGTGACAGGTTGTCCAGGGACAGCCACCAACGGAGTGAGTCTCGGGTCCTCTGATTTACTTGTATCTTCGGAGACAAGTCTGTATAGTCCCCATTCCACTGACTGAGCATGCACAGTTGTAATGGTCTTAGATGAATGCGCGCAAAAGGAACTATGTCCATTGCCGCTACCATCAAACCTATCACTTCCATGCACTGCGCTATGGAAGGAAGAGGAACGGAATGAAGTGTCCGACAAGAGTTTAGAAGTTTTGTTTTTCTGGCCTCTGTCAGAAAAATCCTCATTTCTAAGGAGTCTATTATTGTTCCCAAGAAGGGAACCCTTGTCGACGGAGATAGAGAACTCTTTTCCACGTTCACTTTCCATCCGTGAGATCTGAGAAAGGCCAGGACAATGTCCGTGTGAGCCTTTGCTTGAGGAAGGGACGACGCTTGAATCAGAATGTCGTCCAAGTAAGGTACTACTGCAATGCCCCTTGGTCTTAGCACCGCTAGAAGGGACCCTAGTACCTTTGTGAAAATCCTTGGAGCAGTGGCTAATCCGAAAGGAAGCGCCACGAACTGGTAATGCTTGTCCAGGAATGCGAACCTTAGGAACCGATGATGTTCCTTGTGGATAGGAATATGTAGATACGCATCCTTTAAATCCACCGTGGTCATGAATTGACCTTCCTGGATGGAAGGAAGAATTGTTCGAATGGTTTCCATTTTGAACGATGGAACCTTGAGAAACTTGTTTAAGATCTTGAGATCTAAGATTGGTCTGAACGTTCCCTCTTTTTTGGGAACTATGAACAGATTGGAGTAGAACCCCATCCCTTGTTCTCCTAATGGAACAGGATGAATCACTCCCATTTTTAACAGGTCTTCTACACAATGTAAGAATGCCTGTCTTTTTATGTGGTCTGAAGACAACTGAGACCTGTGGAACCTCCCCCTTGGGGGAAGCCCCTTGAATTCCAGAAGATAACCTTGGGAGACTATTTCTAGTGCCCAAGGATCCAGAACATCTCTTGCCCAAGCCTGAGCGAAGAGAGAGAGTCTGCCCCCCACCAGATCCGGTCCCGGATCGGGGGCCAACATTTCATGCTGTCTTGGTAGCAGTGGCAGGTTTCTTGGCCTGCTTTCCCTTGTTCCAGCCTTGCATTGGTCTCCAGGCTGGCTTGGCTTGAGAAGTATTACCCTCTTGCTTAGAGGACGTAGCACTTTGGGCTGGTCCGTTTCTACGAAAGGGACGAAAATTAGGTTTATTTTTGGCCTTGAAAGACCGATCCTGAGGAAGGGCGTGGCCCTTACCCCCAGTGATATCAGAGATAATCTCTTTCAAGTCAGGGCCAAACAGCGTTTTCCCCTTGAAAGGAATGTTAAGTAGTTTGTTCTTGGAAGACGCATCAGCTGACCAAGATTTCAACCAAAGCGCTCTGCGCGCCACAATAGCAAACCCAGAATTCTTAGCCGCTAACCTAGCCAATTGCAAAGTGGCGTCTAGGGTGAAAGAATTAGCCAATTTGAGAGCACGGATTCTGTCCATAATCTCCTCATAAGGAGGAGAATCACTATCGACCGCCTTTACTAGCTCATCGAACCAGAAACATGCGGCTGTAGTGACAGGGACAATGCATGAAATTGGTTGTAGAAGGTAACCCTGCTGAACAAACATCTTTTTAAGTAAACCTTCTAATTTTTTATCCATAGGATCTTTGAAAGCACAACTATCTTCTATGGGTATAGTGGTGCGTTTGTTTAAAGTAGAAACCGCTCCCTCGACCTTGGGGACTGTCTGCCATAAGTCCTTTCTGGGGTCGACCATAGGAAACAATTTTTTAAATATGGGGGGAGGGACGAAAGGTATACCGGGCCTTTCCCATTCTTTATTTACAATGTCCGCCACCCGCTTGGGTATAGGAAAAGCTTCTGGGAGCCCCGGGACCTCTAGGAACTTGTCCATTTTACATAGTTTCTCTGGGATGATCAAATTCTCACAATCATCCAGAGTGGATAATACCTCCTTAAGCAGAGCGCGGAGATGTTCCAACTTAAATTTAAATGTAATCACATCGGGTTCAGCTTGTTGAGAAATTTTCCCTGAATCTGAAATTTTTCCCTCAGACAAAACCTCCCTGGCCCCCTCAGACTGGTGTAGGGGCATTTCAGAACCATTATCATCAGCGTCATCATGCTCTTCAGTATCTAAAACAGAGCAGTCGCGCTTACGCTGATAAGTGGGCATTTTGGCTAAAATGTTTTTGATAGAATTATCCATTACAGCCGTTAATTGTTGCATAGTAAGGAGTATTGGCGCGCTAGATGTACTAGGGGCCTCCTGAGTGGGCAAGACTCGTGTAGACGAAGGAGGGAATGATGCAGTACCATGCTTACTCCCCTCACTTGAGGAATCATCTTGGGCATCATTTTCATTATCACATAAATCACATTTATTTAAATGAGAAGGAACCCTGGCTTCCCCACATTCAGAACACAGTCTATCTGGTAGTTCAGACATGTTAAACAGGCATAAACTTGATAACAAAGAACAAAAAACGTTTTAAAATGAAACCGTTACTGTCACTTTAAATTTTAAACTGAACACACTTTATTACTGCAATTGCGAAAAAGTATGAAGGAATTGTTCAAAATTCACCAAAATTTCACCACAGTGTCTTAAAGCCTTAAAAGTATTGCACACCAAATTTGGAAGCTTTAACCCTTAAAATAACGGAACCGGAGCCGTTTTTAACTTTAACCCCTTTACAGTCCCTGGTATCTGCTTTGCTGAGACCCAACCAAGCCCAAAGGGGAATACGATACCAAATGACGCCTTCAGAAAGTCTTTTCTATGTATCAGAGCTCCTCACACATGCGACTGCATGTCATGCCTCTCAAAAACAAGTGCGCAATACCGGCGCGAAAATGAGGCTCTGCCTATGATTAGGGAAAGCCCCTAAAGAATAAGGTGTCTAAAACAGTGCCTGCCGATATAATTTTACCAAAATACCCAGATTAAATGATTCCTCAAGGCTAAATATGTGTAATATATGAATCGATTTAGCCCAGAAAAAGTCTACAGTCTTAATAAGCCCTTGTGAAGCCCTTATTTACTATCTTAATAAACATGGCTTACCGGATCCCATAGGGAAAATGACAGCTTCCAGCATTACATCGTCTTGTTAGAATGTGTCATACCTCAAGCAGCAAAAGACTGCTCACTGTTCCCCCAACTGAAGTTAATTCCTCTCAACAGTCCTGTGTGGAACAGCCATGGATTTTAGTAACGGTTGCTAAAATCATTTTCCTCTTACAAACAGAAATCTTCATCTCTTTTCTGTTTCAGAGTAAATAGTACATACCAGCACTATTTTAAAATAACAAACTCTTGATTGAATAATAAAAACTACAGTTAAACACTAAAAAACTCTAAGCCATCTCCGTGGAGATGTTGCCTGTACAACGGCAAAGAGAATGACTGGGGTAGGCGGAGCCTAGGAGGGATCATGTGACCAGCTTTGCTGGGCTCTTTGCCATTTCCTGTTGGGGAAGAGAATATCCCACAAGTAAGGATGACGCCGTGGACCGGACACACCTATGTTGGAGAAATATAGATTTAATGTGTGAATGCAGCAGCATATGTATGACGGAACATTTTTTAATATGATGTCCCTTTAAGCTGTTAATTTGAAGAGGGAATTTGTGGAACAGAAACTAGTCTGAATATCTAAAATGTCTGGTGGGAAGATATTCTTTCAGCAAAGCAGAACTTCCTACACTACTTATGAATTTTGTACCCTCCATATGAACTTGCTCAGTAATTCATATACTTTCCTGCCCCTTGTAGTCAATCTTAATTCATGTCACAATATAAACTACAACATGTTCATTTTAAGGCTTCAAGAATAAAAGAAAAAAAAAAGAAAAAAACATTTTACGTTAGATTTGCCAGCTCAGGCAGACGCCCTGTGGTTTAAAAATCTGACCCATATTTCAGGAATGTTACTACTTGAAAGCTTAGGAAAACCGTGAGTTTACAAAATGTAGTGTAATGGATAAATGAATTGCTCATTTAGGGGAGTGGCTGTGGCATTTGCTTCTCAGCCTCAGCTCATGTTTGGCAGCAACACACAAACCACTGCTGTATTAACCATTTGGTAACACTACCTCCCTTGGACTTCTAATTGTGCCCCCAGTCTGCCTCAAAATGTACCAGAATGCATAACTCTTTCCATACTAAGAAAAGATTAATCCCTGGCAAGAAACAAAACTAACTTTTAAAGGCACAGATGCTAAAAACTAATATACAAAATAATGATCCTTTTGCTGTAGTAAGCATTTAGCTTTAAGTTTCAAACGTCATTCTGTAACTTTCTTCATATTAATCGTGTAGACAACGTGCTGGAACAAGAAGTCGTGCTCTGATACTGAAAAGTAGGAGTCTCAGAGGAAAAGTGAGGAAGATTTGTTTTTGGTAGAAGTGGGGGGGGGGGGGGGGGGATTCTTTAGGTTTCCTCACATGAAGAGTGCTAGTGCAATAACACAAAGGGAATTCAGACACTTGGAATGGGTTTGTGTTTTGCCAAAATTAAAAATTAAGCCTTCTGATATAAAAAAAAGTAGCTTGAGAAACTGTGAACCGAAAAATAGGGAACAGCAACACCAAGAGGAAGACATCCGTGAAACCGAAACACTTACAGTATCTCACAAAACTGAGTACACTCCTCACATTTTTGTTAATATTTTATTAAATCTCTCAGCTTCTTTAGCAAGGCAGTGGTCATCTTGGAGGTGTGTTTGGGATCGTTATGTTGGAATACTGCCCTGCGGTCCAGTCTCCGAAGGGAGGGGATCCTGCTCTGTTTCAGTATGTCACAGTACATGTTGGCATTCATAGTTTCCTCAATGAACTGTAGCTCCCCAGTGCTGGCAGCACTCATGCAGGCCCAGACCATGACACTCCCACCACCATGCTTGACTGTAGGCAAGACACACTTGTCTTTGTACTCCTCACCTGGTTGCTGAGACACACGCTTGACACCATCTGAACCAAATAAGTTTATCTTGGTCTCATCGGACCACAGGACATGGTTCCAGTAATCCATGTCCTTAGTCTGCTTGTCTTCAGCAAACGGTTTGCGTGCTTTCTTGTGCATCATCTTTAGAAGAGGCTTTCTTCTGGGACGACAGCCATGGAGACCAATTTGATGCAGTGTGCGGCGTATGGTCTGAGCACTAACAGGCTGACCACCCACCCTTCAACCTCTGTAGCAATGCTGGCAGCACTCATACGTCTATTTCCAAAGACAATCTCTGGATAGGACGCTGAGCACGTGCACTCAACTTCTTTGGTCGACCATGGCGAGGCCTGTTCTGAGAGGAACCTGTCCTGTGAAACCGCTATACGGTCTTGCCCACCGTGCTGCAGCTCAGTTTCAGGGTCTTGGAAATCTTCTTATAGCCTAGGCCATCTTTATATAGAGTAACAATTCTTTTTTCAGATCCTCAGAGAGTTCTTTGCCGTGAAGTGCAATGTTGAACTTCCAGTGACCAGTATGAGAGAGTGTGAGAGCGATAACACCAAATTTAACACACCTGCTCCCCATTCAAACCTAAGACCTTGTAACAATAACGAGTCACATGACACCGGGGAGGGAAAATGGCTAATTGGGCCCAATTTGGACATTTCCACTTAGGGGTGTACTCACTTTTGTTGCCAATGGTTTAGACAATAATGAATGTGTGTTGAGTTATTTTGAGGGGACAGCAAATTTACCCTGTTATACAGGCTGTACACTCACTACTTTACATTGTAGCAAATTGTCATTTCTTCAGTGTTGTCACATGAAAAGATAATAAAATATTTACAAAAATGTGAGGGGTGTACTCACTTTTGTGAGATACTGTATTTTAATACAAATATACAATTTTTCCTCAATGCATGGAAAACATTATTTTAGAATAGAAGTACAATAATGATATTTGCATGTAACTGCAATGTAACCATTTAAAAAATGCCTTCTTTGCTCCCACATTATAGCCATATACAAGTTATTTAGGTTCAGATCTGAAAGGCCAGGCACACCTTTTTTTACATAGGTAGCATGTTGTCAAGAAATAAATCTGTGTGTGAATAGCAGACAAAACAGTGAGTTTAAATCTGGTGTTTACTCAACTGACCCAATATATCTGATACAAGAGAGTACAATCTTTTTCAATTATCGTGCTGAAAAAGTAAAAACACAGAGCAACTAAAAGAAATCTTTTGATATTTACTACACAGTTATATCTTATTTATCTAATCTAATCTTAACTCACACACAGACACAGATAGAATGCTTTAGATAATTGCCTCTGATATCTGCTGATTGTGCATGCAGACAAAAAAGGAGCACTAGAAAACACAGTGCTAAACATGGAGGAGGGGGTGGGGTTAAGGCTGTATATATGCAGGAAAAACAGATAGCGGAAAAAAAGATCTAAAAAGAGTTTAACTGATTGTGTCTTGCTTATATCCACAATTAGTACTATCCCCATGTGATATATAAAATATGGGTCTTCCTGAAGAAGTTTTAGCCACAAGAAATATGGTTATAAATGTCAAAACTTAAGAGACTTCAACCAACTATTCAAAGAGTCTTTTAAGGAGAGTGCGAAGTAACAGACATAAACCCCAAGGTGTAATATGAGCCAGTGTTTGAAAAAAGGACATGATCAATGGTTCTTGCACCTTCTAATGGCTGCAATGTCAGAGTGCTAAAGTGCTAGAGCTCAACCTATCATGGAATAATTCTCAAAAGTTATTTAACTTAATATTGGGTCTATTATTGTTCAAATAGAAAAGATATCTAAAGTAAACGAAAGTATTAGAAGTTTTCCGAACTTTTAAATTACTGGAGCGATTATATCTAGCTGCTGCAACCATGACCGCCCATCAACCAGGTCATCTGGTTTTTTCTCTATGTATTCACGATCCTCTCTGTGAAACTGGAGAATGTTCAGTACTTCTTGTTATTTATTATACAAATGCTTTTTTTTAGGGAGATGGCCACAAACAAAATATTATCCACATAGTGGATTATAAAAAAAGGTCCTTGTGGCAGAGTAAATGGCAAAAACATAATTTATGTAAGAATTTACCTGATAAATTAATTTCTTTCATATTGGCAAGAGTCCATGAGCTAGTGACGTATGGGATATACAATCCTACCAGGAGGGCAAAGTTTCCCAAACCTCAAAATGCCTATAAAAACACCCCTCACCACACCCACAATTCAGTTTAACGAATAGCCAAGTAGTGGGGTGAAAAAGAAAGGAGTAAAAAGCATCAACAA
Source organism: Bombina bombina (assembly GCF_027579735.1). Taxonomy (NCBI): domain Eukaryota; kingdom Metazoa; phylum Chordata; class Amphibia; order Anura; family Bombinatoridae; genus Bombina; species Bombina bombina. The sequence goes on from NC_069504.1 coordinate 493,421,192, forward strand.
AGGAATTTGGAAATTGTGCTTTATACAAAAAATCATAACCACCATAAAAAGGGTGGGCCTCATGGACTCTTGCCAATATGAAAGAAATGAATTTATCAGGTTAATTCTTACATAAATTATGTTTTCTTTCATGTAATTGGCAAGAGTCCATGAGCTAGTGACGTATGGGATATCAATCCCCAAGATGTGGAACTCCACGCAAGAGTCACTAGAGAGGGAGGGATAAAATAAAAAAACAGCCATTTTCCGCTGAAAAAATAATCCACAACCCAAATTATAAGTTTATTCTTTTAATGACAAAAAAAACTTAAAACATAAGCAGAAGAATTAAACTGAAACAGCTGCCTGAAGAACTTTTCTACCAAAAACTGCTTCTGAAGAAGCAAATACATCGAAACGGTAGAATTTAGTAAATGTATGCAAAGAGGACCAAGTTGCCGCTTTGCAAATCTGATCAACTGAAGCTTCAATCTTAAAAGCCCATGAAGTGGAGACTGATCTAGTAGAATGAGCTGTAATTCTCTCAATTCCAAATAAGCTTGATTAATCAAAAGCTTCAACCAAGAAGCCAATGAAATAGCAGAAGCCTTCTGACCTTTCCTAGGACCAGAAAATATAACAAATAAATAGACTAGAAGTCTTCCTGAAATCTTTGGTAGCTTCAACATAATATTTCAAAGCTCTAACCACATCCAAAGAATGTAAGGATCTTTCCAAAGAATTCTTAGGATTAGGACACAAGGAAGGAACAACAATTTTTCTAATAATGTTGTTAGAATTCACAAAAATTGAAATGAAGTTCGCAAAACCGCCTTATCCTGATGAAAAATCAGAAAAGGAGATTCACAAGAAAGAGCAGATAGCTCAGAAACTCTTCTAGAAGAAGAGATAGCCAAAAGGAGCAACACTTTCCAAGAAAGTAGTTTAATGTCCAAAGAATGCATGGGCTCAAATGGAGGAGCCTGTTATGCCTTCAAAACCAAATAAAGACACCAAGGAGGAGAAATTGATTTAATGACAGGCTTAATATGAACTAAAGCCTGTACAACACAGTGAATATCAGGAAGTTTAGCAATCTTTCTGTGGAATAAAACAGAGCAGAGATTTGTCCCTTCAAGGAACTTGCAGACAAACCTTTATCCAAACCATCCTGAAGAAACTGTAAAATTCGAGGAATTCTAAAAGAATGCCAAGAGAATTTATGAGAAGAACACCATGAAATGTAAGTCTTCCAAACTCCATAATAAATCTTTCTCAAGATAGATTTACGAGCTTGTAACATAGTATTAATCACGGAGTCAGAGAAACCTCTATGACTTAGCACTAAGCGTTCAATTTACCTTCAAATTTAATGATTTGAGATCCTGATAGAAAAATGGACCTTGAGACAGAAAGTCCGGCCTTAACGGAAGTGGCCAAGGTTGGCAACTGGACATCCGAACAAGATCCGCATACCAAAACCTGTGGGGCCATGCTGGAGCCACCAACAACTCAAACAATTGTTCCATGATGATTTTGGAGATCATTCTTGGAAGAAGAACTAGAGGCGGAAAAATGTAAGAAGGTTGATAACACCATGGAAGTGTCAGCGCATCTACTGCTTCCACCTGAACATCCCTGGACCTGGACAGGTATCTGGGAAGTTTCTTGTTTAGATTAGAGTCCATCAGATCTACCTCTGGAAGACCCCACATCCGAACAATCTGAGAAAACACATCTGGATGGAGAGACCACTCCCCCGGATGTAAAGTCTGATGGCTGAGATAATCCGCCTCCCAATTGTCTACACCTGGGATATGCACCGCAGAGATTAGACAGGAGCTGGATTCCGTCCAAGCAAGTATCCGAGATACTTCTTTCATGACTTGGGGACTGTGAGTCCCACCCTGATGATTGACATATGCCACAGTTGTGATATTGTTTGTCTGAAAGCAAATTAACGGTTATCTCTTCAATCTCTTCAACAGAGGCCAAAACTGAAGAGCTCTGAAAATTGCACAGTTCTAAAATATTGATTGGTAATCTCGCCTCTTGAGATTTCCAAACCCCTTGTGCTGTAAGAGATCCCCAAACAGCTCCCCAACCTGAAAGACTTGCATCTGTAGTGATCACAGTCCAGGTTGGCCAAACAAAAGAAGCCCCTTGAACTAAACGCTGGTGATTTAATCACCACGTCAGAGAGTGTTGAACATTGGAATTTAAGGATATTAATTGTGATATCTTTGTATAATCCCTGCACCATTGATTCAGCATACAAAGCTGGAGAGGTCTCATATGAAAATGAGCAAAAGGAATCGCGTCCAATGCTGCAGTCATGAGGCCTAAAACTTCCATGCACATAGCCACTGAAGGGAATGATTGAGACTGAAGGTGCCGACAGGCTGCAACCAATTTCAAACGTCTCTTGTCTGTTAGAGACAGAGTCATGGACACTGAATCTATCTGGAAACCTAAAAAGGTGACCCTTGTCTGAGGAATCAAGAAGCATTTTGGTAAATTGATCCTCCAACCATGTTTTCGAAGAAACAACACTAGTTGATTTGTGTGAGATTCTGCAGAACGTAAAGACTGAGCTAGTAACAAGATATTGTCCAAAAAGGAAACTCCGCAATACCCTGTTCTCTGATTACAGAGAGTAGGGCACCTAGAACCTTTGAAAAGATTCTTGGAGCTGTTGCTAGGCCAAATGGAAGAGCAACACATTGGTAATGCTTGTCTAGAAAAGAGAATCTCAGGAACTGAAATTGTTCTGGATAAATCAGAATATGAAGTTATGCATCCTGCAAGTCTATTGTAGACATATAATGTCCTCGCTGAACAAAAGGCAGAATAATTCTTATAGTCACCATCTTGAAAGTTGGTACTCTTACATAATGATTCAAAATTTTCAGATCCAGAACTGGTCTGAATGAATTTTCCTTCTTTGGGACAATGAATAGATTTGAATAAAACCCAATACCTTGTTCCTGAAAAGGAACCGGCATGATTACCCCTAAAAACTCCAGGTCTGAAACACTTCAGGAAAGCCTGAGCTTTTACTGGATCTGCTGGGATGCGTGAGAGAAAAAATCTTCTCACAGGAGGTCTTACTCTGAATCCTATTCGATACCCTTGAGAGAAAATGCTCTGAATCCATTGATTTTGGACAGAATTGATCCAAATATCCTTGAAAAACTTTAATCTGCCCCCTACCAGCTGAGCTGGAATGTGAGCTGCACCTTCATGCGGACTTAGGGGGAAGGATTAGATTTTTGTTCCTTATTTTGACAAAAGGAACAAAAATGGTTAGAAGCCTTAGATTTACCTTTAGGTTTTTTTATCCTGAGGCAGAAAAACTCCCTTTCCCCCAGTAACAGTTGAAATAATAGAATCCAACTGAGAACCAAATAAATTATTACCTTGGAAAGAGAGAGATAATAATCTAGACTTAGATGTCATATCAGCATTCCAAGATTTAAGCCACAAAGAAAGCTCTTCTAGCTAAAATAGCTAAATACATGGATCTAACATCAATTTTGATAATATCAAAAATGGCATCACAAATAAAATGATTAGCATATTGCAGTAAGCGAATAATGCTAGATATGTCAGAATCCAATTCTTGTTGTGCTAAATTTTCCAACCAAAAATTTGATGCAGCCGCAACATCAGCCAAAGAAATTGCAGGTCTGAGAAGATGACCTGAATTTGAATAGGCTTTCCTTAGATAAGATTCAAGCTTCCTATCTAAAGGATCCTTAAAGGAAGTACTATCTTCCATAGGAATAGTGGTACGTTTAGCAAGAGTAGAAATAGCCCCATCAACTTTGGGGACTATTTCCCAAAACTTAATAGAAATTGCTGGTAAAGGATACGATTTTTTAAACCTTGAAGAAGGAATAGAAGAAGCACCTGGCTTATTCCATTCCTTAGAAATCATATCAGAAATAGCATCAGGAATAGGAAAAACCTCTGGAGTAACCACAGGAGGTTTAAAAACAGCATTTAAACGTTTACTAGACTTAACGTCAAGAGGACTGGTTTCCTCAATATCCAAAGTAATTAACACTTCTTTTAATAAAGAACGAATATACTCCATTTTAAATAAATAAGTAGATTTGTCAGTGTCAATATCTGAGGAAGGATCTTCTGTATCAGATAGATCCTCATCAGAGGAGGATAAATCATTATATTGTCGGTCATTCGAAATTTCATCAACTGAATGAGAAGTTTTAAAAGACCTTTTACGTTTATTAGAAGGCGGAAATGCAGACAAAGCCTTCTGAATAGAATCAGTAACAAATTCTTTAAAATTCATAGGTATATCATGTACATTAGAAGTTGACGGAAATGCAACTGGCAATGTACTATTACTGATGGACACATTATCTGCATGTAAAAGTTTATCATGACAACTATTACAAATGACATTCAGAGATATAATTTCCACAATCTTACAACAAATGCTAAGAATGTTAATAAGAATTCTGATAATACAGAAATAAGAATTCTGATAATACAGAAACAGTAGCAGTAAGAAATTTTAGGAAAAAAACTGATCGAAATGGCTTATTAAGTGCAAATAGTGGTAATCTAAAACAGTGGAAGAAAAACATACCCCTAGGCCAATACCAGCGTATCTGTACAGAAAAAGAAGATTATGAAAGGGAGGCAGAGATCTTAACTAATAAATTTAAGGAAAAGGGATATTGCAATGAACTTTTAAAGACTTCAAAGGAACGAGTAGATAATATGGTGAGAACAGACCTCATTAAAGGTTTAGAAAAGAACAAAAATATAACCCAGGAAAACAAAGATGTTCCCAAGTTTGTTTCAAAATATAATGCTCAACACCACCAGATAAGAGGTATTTTGACAAAACACTGGCAAGTGTTGGGTTTAGACCCTATCCTTAAAAACACTTTAGGGACAAAACCAGAAATTCGTTTCAGAAAAAAATAAAGATATCAAAAATTATCTAGCGGGGGGCGTGTCCATGCAGCGTTCAGGACAGGACGCATTCTCTGAAAGCTCCAAAAGAATTTTTAATAATCCGCTGATTATTAACCTTTCACAGTGATGACCAGAATATAAAAACTGAAAACCTCATAGCCCTGGCACTTGGGGATCTATATTGCTCAGATTTGCTGTGTTAATGACTTTGGACACTCAGATTGGAGAACGGCCAAAGGCGGCGGCCTAATAGTTGGTATCCACCTCCCCCCCGGGAAGAGCCGGGTTATCGGTGCTGTCAGACTGGGCTGACTTACCGAGCCTCTTCACTATATAGCCACACCTGGTTTGTATGGTAATATTTCGGCCAGACACCGGAAATTTTTTTTTTAATGAAAAAGGAGTGTATGTGCCTATATACCTCTCCCTCCACTATGACCTGCATTAAAGAACCAGATCATTCACACCACATAACATCTGCTTTTGAGAGGCTGGAAATACTCTTTGAAAATCTACTTAAAGCGCCATACGACTTTCTTGTGGATAAGATCAGTACAAACAGCATCTCGTGCGCTCAAAAGAACAGTCCCTCTGAATCAAATGAGCGATATGGCGCCAATTCTGAGGATCACATAACACCGGAGGTAGGGCGCCATGGTATTGCTATGGGACACCAGGGCTTTCAATACCGCGCTGACAACACTCAGCTGCAGGCGAGCTTGATGCCGGTCTTGGGCTGTGAACGCACCAAAGGAGCCTGCTATACTGACGAGAACCTGGCTACTAGCTACCTAGGACCGAATACCTCAGATTCATGGACACCCGATGTCTTGTACGCAGGGAATCTGAATACACACTCGACACGCGGAAATGTGTCTACCAAGGAGCCTGATAGATGCGCACGGTCAGCGGCAGCCATTTGGCTGAAACACACTACAAAAGGCAATGCATCTAATCAATGTCATGCCGAAGGCTCCGATCCCCATCACAAGCTCACAACAGTAGCGGACACATTTTACATAACTGCCTGGGAAGCGTTTTTAAGCCAGCCTCTAAAAACACCCAAAAGACTCACTGACCAGCCTGCCCTCTGTGAGTTTGTAGTAACTTACGGACATGGTGGGAAAGGTCCCTCATCTGCCTCGGTGAAGAACTTTATACATCCACAAACTGAGGGCCAGGCTCCAAAGACAGGAGTGGGGTAGATTGTGGCTGCCACCTTTGAACAGCTGATTTTCTCTATCGGCACAAAAGTAGCCATTACCCCCTTCTGTTCCTATATTTACACTAACATATTCGGCAGCTAAGTTGGGTGATTCTGTGACTAATAGTGACTGCTTTACGGAGTCACGGTATATAATGTACTTTGCCCTATAGCACTTGCACACCGTAGCAGTCGCATAGTTTTAAATTTGTCGCCACACTCCTACATAGGCTTGAATGTCTTATCCATACCCCATCCAATACAACTTAATTCAAATGCTTAAGGCAGTGATTTTTAACCTTTTTTATGCCGTGGCACACTTTTTTACATTAAAAAATCCTGTGGCACACTACCATCCCAAAATTTAAAAAAAATCACACATTGTAGCCTAATACAGCATATATATATACACATACACACAAACACACACATACTGTATGTATTGTGCTGTTATGCCATGCCTCCTACAAACTACCCCTGCACTGGGAGTAAAAACAAGCAAAGTTTAAAAAATATGTCACACTGTTGTCAGTCTGCCGTGGCACACCTGAGGATCTCTCACGGCACACTAGTGTGCCAGCGCACACTGGTTGAAAAACACTGGCTTAAGGTGTCACCTATATATAAGAATAACTCTCAATCTAAGCCCTAAATTATATCAGATTCCCAGCTTAGCCTCTCCCCTCTTAAATGAATAATAATAAATGTTAATACTGTATCTATATGGTTCTAGAGGGTAGAAATAGTTTAACTCCATTTATCCCTGTTTAATTGTTATCTTCATTATGTTTGTTGTTGATCTCTTGTTATGGACTTATACAGCATCCTAGGTCCAAGAGTGACCTCTCTAAAGGAAAGAGATGTAAAAGGAGGACTTTTATCATGTCACACACAAAACACCAAGTATGATGTGAATTATTGATGTATATGATCATTATGCTGTCATTTTCCCCTTTTTACACTGTCCTCAATAAAAAATAAAATATAAAAAAAAAAAAAAATTATCTAGCACCCACAAAACTGAGGAGCCTTAAAACTGGCAAAGAACAAATACAATGGTTGGGCACAACACCAGCCCTTTATAAATGTAAAGTTAAGAACTGTGTGATGTGCCCCCATATTAGTAAGGAGCATAAAGTGTTTACTAATTCAGATAGATCTGCAAGTTTCCAGTGTAAGAATAGATGCACATGTATATCGACCTATGTCGTTTACCAGCTAAATTGTTCATGCAATTTAATATATATAGGCAGGACGAAACGCAGAATAAAATATAGACTAAGGGAACATCTTAATAATATTACTACAGGTTTTGAAAACCATAGTGTAATCAGCTCATTTTAAAAAGGTTCATAAACAGGATCCCTCAAATTTAGAGATTAGGATTATAGAACAAGTACAGGTCAACAAGTGGGATACTAATAGATTACTAAAATTGAGGCAACAGGAGACCTTTTGGATTAAAAAAATAGACTCATTGTCTCCAAGGGGGCTCAATGTTGATATAGACATATAGGCCTTCTTAGGATAATTCATCTTTTGACACATATGGATGTAATCACACACATCAATTTATGATTTTAGTTTCAATGGAATATCTTATCTCTATTTTAAAAGAAATAGAAGGTCCTCTTTTAGCTAGTTTTCCATTTTTTGTATTATGATAGTATATGATAATGGAATATGATACAAATAACAAATGATTAGGTTAGTTCATAAAATATAAATATATAGGGACATATAGGTCAAAGATACTATGATTAATCGGTCTAGGTATTTATTTGCCCTATGCAAGTTAATCCGTATTTATATTTTTCCATTAAACACCAAAAATTGAGTTTTATTTTGTTTTTTTAAATTAGGGTTATATTTTAATAAAAATGTGTCAGATTAGTATCAAATATATATAATATGAAATGTTTTATATTTTTTAGATGACCATTATGGATTTAAATGGATTTAAATAGATAGGTTTTATTTCTGAGCACGCTGTGAAAATATATATAGGTTCTAGTATGTATTAGACATCAGATATAGTATTTTTTAATTATGTATAATAATTTGTACAAAGATTTTTTAGGAGTTTTTTATGTTAATGATTCCCCTTGTCCCCTTTAAATCTCCAAACCGCTTCAGATGTGGGAAATTGATGGAGGAAAAGGAACGGGTATAAAAAGGGGGTTAAAAGCCAATGATGACAGACTCTTGAAAAAGTTCCGGCGAACACGGAACGAAACGCGCGTCGAGTTTTTTGTAATCAGCTGTGCATCAGCTGTTAGGCGGAACACCCGCATCAGGAGGAATCAGGTCCCTGTGAGGCTTCCGTACTCTGTAGTCTTATTCAGTATAAAGGCCCAGCACTTGTACCCAAGCAAGTAGATGCACGCTGTAGGGACCCTGCAGTAGTTCCTGATATAATCCAAAGAATAGCAGAAAAACAGCAGCACCTTCTTAATGCAGAGAAAATTCTTTTATTGATGGGACATCATAGTAGACAAAAAGATACAACGTTTCGGTCACAAACTGACCTTAGTCATGTTCTCATGACTAAGGTCAGTTTGTGACCGAAACGTTGTATCTTTTTTGTCTGCTATGATGTCCCATCAATAAAAGAATTTTCTCTGCATTAAGAAGGTGCTGCTGTTTTTCTGCTATTCTTTGTACTCTGTAGTCTGGCACAATCAGAGCGTGAGAGAGCTGAGGGTTACCGGTCCCCTAAGAAACATTTCGCAAAGTAAGTTTTTATATATTTATTTGTGACTTTGTGGAATCAATACCCATCTTGGACTTTTGGAACTTTGTGGACTTTGTGGATCTTTAAGGAGTAAGGCAAAGACAAAGACAAGAGACCGGGTGAACAGGATACGGGTGATATATGTTTGTGCACATTATGCACTAAATGCACATATATTTTTTAAATCTTGTAAGTGCAATTACTTTATGTCAGGTATTATTAAAAGGTGTTTTTAACTCTGCACAGAGATCTGTTGCTTTTGTGCTTTTCTGTATTTTCTACAGTTACAACAAATGCACTTAGCTTTGGTAGAACCGATGTCAGGCAGCAAAGTTCCAACAGATACTTCTGAGGCAGGATCAGATTGAGACATCTTGCAAAATGTAAAAGATAAAACAACATATAAAGCAAAATTATCTATTTCCTTATATGACAGTTTCAGGAATGGGAAAAAATGCAAATAGCATAGCCCTCTGACATAGAAAAAGGCAAGAGGCAAACAGCAATGGGGTATTAAATTAATGGAAAATTTGGCGCCAAGTTTGACGCACAACGTAAGTGAAATTTTTTTGGCGCAAACAATATCCGGAAATGACACGCTTGCGTCACTAACGACGCAACCGTGTGTAAGGTTTCGGCGTCAACTACGACGCCAGAAATGACGAACTTGCGTCAACGAACGTACTTTTCGCGCCAAAAACAAATTCTCGCGCCAAAAATGACGCAATAAAGTCTAGCATTTGGCGCGCCCGTGGGCCTAGTACTGCCCGCAATTTGCAAGAAAAAAAGTAGTCAATTTGAAAAAAAAAAAGACTAAACCCCAGGTAAGAAAAATATTTTTTAATATGTTTATTTTCCCTAAATATGAAACTGATAGTCTGCACAAGGAAATACATGAACCTGACTCATGGCAAATATAAGTACAATACATATATTTAGAACTTTATATAAATGCATAAAGTGCCAAACCATAGCTGGGGTGTCTTAAATAATAAAAAACATACTTACTGAAAGACACACATCCACATATAGCAGATAGCCAAAACAGTACTGAAACAGTTATCAGTAGAGGTAATGGTATATGAGAGTATATCGTCGATCTGAAAAGGGAGGTAGGAGATTAATCTCTACGACCGATAACAGAGAACCCATGAAATAGATCTCCCGTGAGAAAAACCATTGCATTCAATAGGTGATACTCCCTTCACATCCCTCTGACATTCGCTGTACTCTGAGAGGAATCGGGCTTCAAAATGCTGAGAAGCGCATGTCAGCGTAGAAATCTTAGCACAAACTTTACTTTCACCACCTCCATAGGAGGCAAAGTTTGTAAAACTGAATTGTGGGTGTGGTGAGGGGTGTATTTATAGGCATTTTGAGGTTTGGGAAACTTTGCCCCTCCTGGTAGGATTGTATATCCCATACGTCACTAGCTCATGGACTCTTGCCAATTACATGAAAGAAATAGACGATACACACATTTTTTTAGCTGTATTCCTACTACAAATTAAAGTACTATGACTTAGCACTGGAATATGGAAGCGGCATCCTTGATATTTTATTTATTTTTCTTTTCCATTTCCAATCTAGGATCAGCCTCCATCCTTCATCTTTATTCGAAAACATTTAGAATAATACTCCTGTTTGCACTGGAGCTTCTTGTATTTCTTCTGACTCCTACAAATTACCTCTGTATTTGAAGGTAATGTCCTTTCTCTCTGGATCTACTAGAAGTGGTGAATGTACAAAGAGTTAAAATTGAGGCATATTTTTTAAATTCTAGTTGGTTATCTGTTAAAATAGGATCTGTTATCTGAAGTTAAATAGAGCATAACAGAGATACATGACTTAGTCTACAGATAATCCAGTTAATAAATGGCTTCTATTCCTTTGACTTTAATGGAAATGTAACAATTTGTTCTGCTACCATCACAGTAAACACCAAGATAAAAGATGAAACGACCCAGCATGTTTCTTGTGCGATTCCGCACATATGAAATAACATAATTTATGCTTAACAGATAAATTCCTTTCCTTGCGGGTAGGGAGAGTCCACAGCTTCATTCCTTACTGTTGGGAAATACAACACATGGCCACCAGGAGGAGGTAAAGACACCCCAGCCAAAGGCTTAAATATCCCTCCCACTTCCTCATTAACCTAGTTATTCTGCCGAGGGAACAAGGAAAAGTAGGAGAAACATTAGGGTATAAATGGTGCCAGAAGAAAAAAATAAATAGGGGACTGCCCATAGACAAGAAAAAACGTGCGGGCCCATGGACTCTATATATCCGGAAGGAAAGGAATTTATCTGGTAAGCATAAATTATCTTTTTCTTCCTAAGATAGGGAGAGGCTTCATTTGTTACTGTTGGGGAAACTATACCAAAGCTCCAGAGGACACTGAATGAGGGCACCACAGCCTGCAAAACTTTTCTCCTGAAAGCTGCTTTAGCCAAAGCAAGAACATCAAACTTTTAAAATTTTGAAAAATGTAAGGAGGACAAGGTAGCCACCTTACAAATCTGATCCATAGAGGCCTTGTTCTTAAAGGCCCAAGAGGAAGCCACTCTAGTGGAATGAGCCGTTATTCTCTCAGGAGGGCGATGTCCCGCTGTCTCGTAAGCTAAGCGGATGACACTCCTTAACCAAAAAGATAGGGAAGTCGAACTAGCCTTCTGCCCCTTACGCTTCCCCGAATAGACAACAAACAGACAGGAAGATTGTCTAAATTCCTTAGTAGCCTGAAGATAGAACTTCAAGACGCGAACCACATCCAAATTGTGAAGTAAGCGTTCCTTTGCTGAAGAAGGATTAGGACACAAGGAGGGAACCACAATCTCCTGACTGATGTTGCAATCTGACACAACCTTAGGAAGAAAACCTAATTTAGTACGTAAAACTGCCTTATCTGCATGAAAAATCAGATAAGGGGGCTCACATTGCAAAGCAGAGATCTCAGAAAAAAAGAGGCAATAGCCAATAAAAAAGAGAACCTTACAAGACAACAATTTATTGTCAATGGAATGCAGAGGCTCAAACGGAACCTGTTGCAAAACCCGAAGAACAAAATTTAGGCTCCAAGGAGGAGCCCCAGATCTAAACACAGGTCTGATCCTAATCAGAGCCTTAAAGGACTGCACGTCTGGAAGCTGAGCCAGTCTTTTGTGCAATAAAACCAACAGGGACGAAATCTGTCCCCTCAGGGAACTAGCAGAAAGGCCCTTCTCCAGCCTATTCTGGAAAAAAAAAAGATCCTGGCAACCTTAAAGGGACAGTCTAGTCAAAATTAAACTTTCATTATTCAGATAGGACATGTAATTTTAATCAACTTTCCAATTTACTTTTATCATCAAATTTGCTTTTTTCTCTTGGTATTCTTAGTTGAAACTAAACCTAGGTAGGCTCATATGCTAATTTCTAAGTCCTTGAGGGATGACTCTAATCACATGCTTTTTAAATTGCTTTTCACAACAAAAGACTTGATAGTTCACGTGGGCCATAAGTATAACGCTGTGTTCAGGGACAGAAAGTTATTTAAGATTTAGCACAACACAGTACTAAATACAAGTCAATAGATAATAGTCACAGTCATGTGATCAGGGGGCTGTGAGAAGGTTCTTAGATACAAGGTAATCACAGAGGTAAAAAGTATATCAATATAACTGTGTTGGGGAATGGGTAATAAAGGGATTATGTATCTTTTAAAACAGTACAAATTCTATTGTAGACTGTCCCTTTAACTCTGTTCCAGGAAAAGCCACGCTCTTCACACCAGAATAAGTAGGTCCTCCACACCTTGTGGTAGATATGCTGAGTAACTGGTTTACAAGCTTGAATAAGAATATCAATGACACTCTCAGAGAAACCTCTCTTGGCTAGGACTAAGTGTTCAATCCCCACGCAGTCAGACTCAGAGAATCTAGATTTTAATGAACAAATGGACCTTGTATCAGCAGGTCTCTGCGACAAGGTAACTTCCACAGAGGAGATGAGGACAACCCCACTAGATCCGCGAACCAAGTCCTTTGTGGCCACGATGGAGCAATCAGGATTACTGATACCCGCTCCTGTGTGATGCGGGCCACCACTCGCGGAAGAAGCGGTAATGGAGGAAAAAGATATATGAGTTTGAACCTCCAGGGCACTGCTAGTGCATCTATTAGATCCGCTTGGAGATCCCTCGATCTATACCTGGGTAGCTTGGTATTGAGACGGGACGCCATGAGATCTATGTCCGGCATCCCCCACTTGCTGCATATCTCTGCAAACACCTCGGGATGGAGAGACCATTCCCCTGGATAGAAGGATTGCTTGCTGAGAAAATCTGCCTCCCAGCTGTCCACACCCGGAATGTGGATCGCTGACAGTGAACAGCTGTGGGCCTCTGTCCACTCCAAAATCTGAGATAGTTCCTTCATCCCCAAGGAACTTCTCGTTCACCCCTGATGGTTGATGTAAGCCACCAAGGTTATATTGTCTGATTGGAATCTGATAAACTGGGAAGAACCCAGAAGTGGCCAAGCCTTCAAGGCCTTGAAGATTGCCCGTAGTTCCAAAATATTGATCAGGAGGGAGGACCCCTCCTGAGTCCACAACCCCTGTGCCTTCCTGGCACCCCAAACAGCTCCCCATCTGGATAGGCTTGCGTCCGTAGTCACAATCTCCCAGGATGGTCTTAAGAAACATGTCCCTCGGGACAGATGATCTGGAAAGAGTCACTAAGAGAGCGATTCTCTCGAATGGCTGTCTAATACAATCTGCTGAGACAGATCTGAATGATCGCCATTCTACTGCCTCAGCATGCACAGTTATAAAGGTCTAAGACGGAACCTGGCAAAAGGAATTATGTCCATGCAGGACACCATGAGACCAATCACCTCCATACACTGAGCCACAGAGGGACTCAAGGAGGTCCGGAGGGTAAGACATGCCGAAGTAAGCTTGCAATGTCTCTGGTCTGTTAGAAATATCCTTATGGATATGGAGTCTATTATAGTACCCAGTAATTCCGAGAACTCTTTTCCAAGTTTATCTTCCATCCATGTGATCGAAGGAGATTGAGAAGGGACTCCGAGAATTCTTCTGCAAGACGAAAAGATGGTGCTTGCACCAGAATATCGTCCAAGTATCGGGCTACTGCCATACCCTGAGTTCTGGCAACGGCTAGAAGAGGCCCCAAAACCTTTGTAAAGATTCTTGGAACAGTAGCTAGGCCAAACGGAAGGGCAATGAACTGGAAATGCTTGTCCAGGAATGCAAACCTCAGGAACTGAAATGTTCCTGTGGAGTGGAACATGAAGGTAAGCGTCCTTCAGATCTATAGTGGTCATAAACTGGCCTTCCTGAATTAAAGGAAGGATGGACCTTATCATCTCCATCTTGAAGGAAGGGACACTGAGAAATTTGTTTAAGCACTTTAGGTCCAGAATTGGGCAGAAAGTTCCCTCCTTTGGGACCATAAAAAGGTTTGAATAAAACCCCAAACCTCTTTTTCGGACAACAACTCCTAAGGAGGATAGATCCTGAATGCACCCTAGAAAGGCACTCTTTTCTGGTATGGTAGACAGATTAGAGAGAAAAAAAATCTGCCCCTTGGCGGATGAGATTTGAAGCCTATCTTATATCCCTGAGATACCACTTCCAGGACCCACGGATCCTGTACGTCCTTGAACCAGGCGTCTGAAAAAAGAGACAGTCCGCCCCCTACACGATCCAATCCCGTATCGGGGGCCGCCCCTTCATGCCGATCTGTTTTCCGCAGGCTTCTTATTCTGCTTGGATTTATTCCAGGACTGAGCCGGCTTCCAAGTACTCGTAGGTTGCTCGGGCTTGGAGGAGGATGGTTGTCATTGGGATTTGTCAGAACGAAAATTAGAAGATTGTCGTCCCTTAGACTTGTTCTTCTTATCTTGTGGTAGGAAGGCACCCTTGCCTCCGGTAACCATATAAATAATGAGTCCAGGCCTGGACCAAAAAAAATCTTTCCCTTGAAGGGAAGAGAAAGGAGTCTGGACTTAGAAGTCATATCCGCAGACCAAGACATGGTCTCTCGTTTTAATTACAAGCTACCCCAGTAGACAACCAGAGCGCTCGGCAGGCTAGGATCGTAAAGCCAGAGGCCTTTGCATTTAGGCAAATAATTTCCATGTTCACATCACAGATAAAAGAATTAGCAATTCTCAGAGCTTTAATTCTGTCTTGAATATATTAGGTAGCCGCTCCGGCAACTGCAACCGCCGGTTGAAACAAAAATCCTGTTTGTTAAAACATCTTCTCAGAAAGGTTTTGATTTTCTTATCCATCGGCTCTCTGAACAAAGAACTATCCTTAAGAGGTATAGTAGTACGTTTAGCAAGTGTAGAGATAGCACCATCCACCTTAGGAATGGAGCCCCACAATTCCAGTTGAATGTCCGGGACGGGGAACAACAACTTTTTAAAAGTAGACGAGGGGGAAAAGGAGGAACCAATTCTTTCCCATTAGTCCTTAATAATGTTTGCCATCTTAAAGGGACACTGAACCCAATTTTTTTCTTTCGTGATTCAGAAAGAGCATGCAATTTTAAGCAACTTTCTAATTTACTCCTATTATCAATTTGTCTTCTCTTGCTATCTTTATTTGAAAAAGGCATCAGCTTTTTTTTGGTTCAACCTCTGGACAGAACTTTATTGGTGGATGAATTTATCCACCAATTAGCAAGAACAACCCAGGTTATTCACCAAAAATGGGCCGGCATCTAAACTTACATTCTTGCATTTCAAATAAAGATACCAAGAGAATGAAGAAAATTTGATAATAGGAGTAAATTAGAAAGTTGCTTAAAATGGCATGCTCTATCTGAATCACAAAATAAATTTTTTAGGTTCAGTGTCCCTTTAACCAGCACAGGAAAAGTCAAAGGAACTTTCCTGTCTTCGTAAACTCTGTCTAATTTAGGTATCATAGGTTCTTCAGCGCGGCCTCTGGAACCTCTAACGTAGACAAGTGCTCAATTTTAAATCTAAAGGATGGTTCCTCCGCAGCAGGAGGCTTAGACGCTAAGGACGCCGACCCAGAAAGTTCACCCTTTGAAGCTACAGAGGTTAACTCATCATCGGATAACCGGGACATAATAGCTAAATCCGATAAATATTTAGATGACTCCGGGTCAGGAGAGCTATGTTTAACCTTTCTCTTGTGTTTGTTAGAGCGAGGTAATGCACTGAGGTCCGCAGACACTGCCGTTTGTAACTGCGCGGCAAAGTCCGCAGGAAGAAGGCCCCCTCTGGATGGAGGATTAGATGTGCTACGGGGAACTGCATGTGGAGTGGATAATGTAGCATGGGTAGTAATCTCATGGGACGCAGAGTCCTGAGAGATAGACGGCTCAGGAGGACTAAGAGTCTTAGCAGTCTTGGCTCCCTTCTTAGAATTTATAATGGTGTTAAGGCATGTGGAACATAATTGAGTGGGCGGGAAAACCACGGCCTACTCACAATATAAACAGGTATGATTTAGTACAGAAGGACTACCTTCTAACATGTCAGAGTCCTCTATAGCTTAGGTTATATCCACAGGACGACACAAATAAAAACGTTTTATATTATAGAAAAGTGCACCTTTATACTCCCAATGGCTGGGGCACTCACCACCTCCTAGACCCAGACAGTAAACAAAGGAAACGCTCTCCTCAAGTTCAAGTCTCAGCCGGAATGGAGGAAATTAACATAGACCACACCTGGGCACATGGAGTGCAAGACAGTACTTCCCCTGTTATTACAAGTACAGCAAGTAATAGGAGCTGTGCAACACTTTCAAAAACAAAAGTGGAACTTAAAAGTGAAACCTGTTTGTTCCAGCTAAAAACACACACACAATCTATCAGCCCAGGAAAAAAAACACCCAAAGCAGCATGTAAATAATTAATACACTGATTAATTAACCCCAACTGTTCAATAAACCCCCTACAGATGATATTAACTCTGGATCCTATCAAGGTATAAAGTAGCCACACTGTGACCCTGTTATAGCATTTTATATGTAAAAATTAAAACAATCTTACCTCCAGGATCCATGCTGTGGAACATAACAGAACACAGCCTCAAGTGTGACAGTCTTATAGCAGCGCTCCTGACATGGACTTGAGTGAGAGAAAGCAGGCAGTGAAACTCGTCAACACTGATTGCCTAAGAGCTGTTAGCAGTAGTCTGGATGGTTTTGCAGAAAAACTTTCCCTGCATCTCCAGACTCAACTTTCATCAATACTCTCACTGAGAGGTTGACATGACTACTTAAAACTCCAGTCCTATCTCGAAGGGCAGATACCCTTTTTCAGGACTCTCCGAACCTTCTGCCACTTCTCTGCTCCTCCTGACGTGATGAAAGGCAAAGAATGACTGGGGTAATGAGGAAGTGGGAGGGATATTTAAGCCTTTGGCTGGGGTGTCTTTGCCTCCTTCTGGTGGCCAGGTGTTGTATTTCCCAACAGTAATGAATGAAGCAGTGGACTCTCCCTATCTTAGGAAGGAAAACAGTGTTCTCCTGAGTACCTTTTTAGTGGGTCCACCACCCAGCTGATTTTATTGACCACCCCACTAAAATTTAAGCCATTATTAAGCTACAATTAGCTGATATTAAAAATGATAATTTTTTATTGCACAAATTATCATTAAATACATTTATGTTAAATTATCCAATTAATTTGTGCTTTGGATAGCAGAAAAGGATATACTTTAAAATATTACACAGCCCCCACCTTGCTACTTCATAATGCCACCCAGCTGGCAAAATTTTCTGTGAAGAACACTGCTCTAACCAAACACCATGCCGTCAAAGTAAGAGATGAGGTTTTGATGGAAGAAGGGACCTTGAGAGAGAAGATCCTGCCTGACAGGAAGACGTTAAGGCTGACTGGAGGACATTTGTACCAGAGTTGCGTACAAAGCCCTGTGAGGCCCTGCTAGAGTGATTAGAATCACTGAGGCCCGTTCCTGTTAATTCCTGGCTGTTATACAGGACAGTAAAACAAACGAAGGAAAGATGTAAATCAGACTAATAGATGCACTTATGGTTCCTTTGTCATTCACAGTTGCTTGTGGATCTCAAGATCTTATACAATACTGGGGTAGCTGTAATTAAAGCAAGACCATGAGGTCTATGTCTGGCCTTCCCCAATGATTCATAATCAGGTTGAATACCTCATGATTCAAAGACCATTTGCTGGGGTGAATGTACAAACGATTGAGGAAGTCCGCTTCCCCATTTTCCACACCTGTCCGCACTCACTCTACCATGCTTACCAAGCTGCAGGAGACGAGCCCGTCTTGTGTAGTAAACACTAACACAGGATCTAAGGAAGGAGTAGTGCTATGCACCAACAGGAGGCTGCAAGACAAGTCCAAGAGACATTTGTGGAAAGTGAGTGACAAACTGCTACAGGAGAATTACTCTCACTACCAACACACTTCTCTTCATCTCTCTGTTTATTTAGCCGATTCTCTGAGGGAGATAATAGTCTCACATTGGTCTGAGAACCCCTTTCAATCGATGTGTAGATCAGCACTTCAAATTTCACTGTCACACCTTGCTGGAGGCAAGAAATTGAGTAAGGAATCATGGTAAAGTGGGAGGGATTAAAGCTCTGTTGTGTGGTGTGTTTTGCTCCTCCTGTAGGACTGGAGTTTAATCCCACATGTGATAGTTCATGGACTCTCACCATCTTAGAAAATAAATTAATATATACAATATCCAAAGAATCCTTAAACTCTAACAAATGCCTTCAGGGTGATTATACATTCAGAAAAGAATTACATTGTCACCTATATTTGTTTCTAACTGGTCAGTTTTAATTGGTATGTATATTTACAGAAAGTGTTAATGTTAAAGGGACACTGAACCCAAATTTTTTCTTTTGTGATTCAGATAGAGCATGCAATTTTAAGCAACTTTCTAATTTACTCCTATTATCAAAATTTCTTCATTCTCTTGGTATCTTTATTTGAAATGCAAGAATGTAAGTTTAAAAGCCGGCCCATTTTTGGTGAACAACCTGGGTTGTCCCTGCCGATTGGTGAATGAATTCATCCATCAATAAAAAAGTGCTGTCCAGAGTACTAAAGAAAAAAAAAATAATTAGATGCCTTCTTTTTCAAATAAAGATAGCAAGAGAATGAAGAAAAATTTATAATAGGAGTAAATTAGAAAGTTGCTTAAAATTGCATGCTCTATTTGAATCACGTAAGAAAAAATTTGGGTTCAGTGTCCCTTTAAAGGGATAGTAAAAAACAAAACAAAAAACATTCATAATTCAGATAGAGCAAACAATTTTTAGCAACTTTCCTGTTTACTATTATTACCTAATTTCCATTGTTCTTTTGGTCCCCTTTGTTGAAAACCATACCTAGGTAGTAAAATTGAAAAGCGTTTAAAATTGTATTCTCTATCTGAAACAAACAATTTTGGGTTTCATGTCCTTTAGTTTCTCCCCTAAACTAACTTCCCTATATATGGAGCTAAATAAAGGTCTTGATACCGTATTGGTTTGCAATTTTTATGGGCCGCTTTCCAGATTTATGGTAAGACTAGAATGTACAACCATAATGGGTAACATCTAATGTCACGAACAAAGAAAGACAAGCACTTAGGGATTTGGTTATTGATCCTGATTGTAATTAGCAAGATGTCAGATATCAACACATACAGATTTTCATGCAAGGATAATAGTGAATAATTTATACACTGAAGGTCTTTTATATGCTGAAGTGCTGCTCGGTATATTATTGTGCAATTCCTCATTCATTATCCTTTCATTTCTTACAAAGATAAGCAGAATGCTTCAAGGCTTGAGACAGAGCTTTTTTTGTACAAGCTGGAAGATATTAATGGTACATTTGATACTAAACAGTTTTCTGTTCTTCCTCCTGGTTGACAAATTGTCTTTATCATCTTTGGTTAACTGTGATTCTAATGGCCTACAGAATCAGGAAGAAAGCTCTCCCTTCTCTTCTTCAAATAGGTCCACACGTGTGTGTGTATGTACATATTTTACACACAGTATTATGAGGAATGAGTAGCATCATTTCTGCAGAAAACACTTTTTTTTTAAGTATTCTCAAGAGGAATAGTATAAAGACAAAATCACAACAATTTATTTACAGATGGATTGCTCAAATAGAAAGCAGACTTGGTACACTTTATCATCTCACCTCCACCTCCTGGCTAGTCACACAATGTGGCTTTGCAGTCAAGTAACCTTTGTACAATCTTCCATAAGTAGGGTAGTATTGGAAGCTTTATATCCCCCTCACTTGCAGAGATGTTAGTTTTGATGTAAAAAGAATGCAAACGCATACCTAGAATGTGCTTGAAACCATAACTCTCTGTGACACATTCAATTACAGTCTAGTGAAACATAACACAATTTGAGAATGTAACTAAAAAGTATACAACCAAAGAAGGGAGACTATTGTTAATCCCTGTTGGTGCAATCACATTAATTCTAATGTGCTGATGGTCACTTTAACTTTACTAGTGATTTTACACAAATAATTTGTTTTTACTCACCTGGGCTTTTGCTTTATTTTCATGGATTGGAGGTGGAAATGTGCATGGGGGTCGGCCGTGATGGATGTGGTATGGCAGGAGAATATTAGGATCAAGTGGTACCCAGGGGACAGAGAGAGAGGATGGTGTTTTTGGTAGGCTGTTGTGAGCTTCATGCAAGTTGTAAGACACTCGCGTGTCCTTCCGAGACAGGCTCTTATACAGGCGAACTGAAGAATCATCAGAGACGTGACTCAAAAGATAAGATCCATCTTGTAACCTTAACAAGGAAAAGAAGCTCATCAATTTCCTTAAAAATGTGATAACCGTTAATTAAATAAAAAATGTGGATACAAAATGTACTGGCAAATCTGCAAGTAATGCAGTGGTAAAATATGTATAAAGTGGAACTTCTATTGTGTTTGTTTCTTGTAAGAGTGCTCTCCAGAGCTCAGTAATCTAAATTATGCATATGGAAAACACAGGTCAGCTTCCAGAATGTGCACAGCTTATTGCTCAGCAAATCTTGCACAATACTAAAGATACATGTTTTTACTATACATAGAGGTTTATATAGTATCTCACAAAAGTGAGTACACCCCTCACATTTTTGTAAATATTTTATTATATCTTTTCATGTGACAACACTGAAGAAATGACACTTTGCTACAATGTAAAGTAGTGAGTGTACAGCCTGTATAACAGTGTACATTTGCTGTCCCCTCAAAATAACTCAACACACAGCCATTAATGTCTAAACCATTAGCAACAAAAGTGAGTACACCCCTAAGTGGAAATGTCCACATTGGGCCCAATTAGCCATTTTCCCTCCCTGGTGTTATGTGACTCGTTAGTGTTACAAGGTCTCAGGTGTGAATGGGGAGTGGGTGTCTTAAATTTGGTGTTATCGCTCTCACACTCTCTCATACTGGTCACTGGAAGTTTAATATGGCACCTCATGGCAAAGAACTCTCTGAGGATCTGAAAAAAAGAATTGTTGCTCTACATAACGATGGCTTAGGCTATAAGAAGATTGCCAAGACCCTAAAACAGAGCTGCAGCACGGTGGGCAAGACCATACAGCGGTTTCACAGAACAGGTTCTACTCAGAACAGGCTTCGCCATGGTCGACCAAAGAAGTTGAGTGCACGTGCTCAGCATCATATTCAGAGGTTGTCTTTGTGAAATAGACGTATGAGTGCTGCCAGAATTGCTGCAGAGGTTGAAGGGTTGGGGGGGCAGCCTGTCAGTGCTCAGACCATACGCCGCACACTTCATCAAATTGGTCTGCACAATGCACATGAAAGCCCGCAAACAGTTTGCTGAAGACAAGCAGACTAAGGACATGGATTACTGGAACCATGTCCTGTGGTCCGATGAGACCAAGATAAACTTATTTGGTTCAGATGGTGTCAAGCGTGTGTGGCGGCAACCAGGTGAGAAGTACAAAGACAAGTGTGTCTTGCCTACAGTCAAGCATGGTGGTGGGAGTGTCATGGTCTGGGCCTGCATGAGTGCTGCCGGCACTGGGGAGCTACAGTTCATTGAGGGAACCATGAATGCCCAAAATGTACTGTGACATACTGAAGCAGAGCATGATCCCCTCCCTTTGGAGACTGGGCTGCAGGGCAGTATTCCAACATGATAACGACCCTAAACACACCTCCAAGACGACCACTGCCTTGCTAAAGAAGCTGAGGGTAAAGGTGATAGACTGGCCAAGCATGTCTCCAGACCTAAACCCAATTGAGCATCTGTGGGGCATCCTCAAATGGAAGGTGGGGGAGCGCAAGGTCTCTAACATCCATCAGCTCAGTGATGTCGTCATGGAGGAGTGAAAGAGGACTCTAGAGGCAACCTGTAAAGCTCTGGTGAACTCCATGCCCAAGAGGGTTAAGGCAGTGCTGGAAAATAATGGTGGCCACACAAAATAGACACTTTGGCCCCAATTTGGACATTACCACTTAGGGGTGTACTCACTTTTGTTGCCCATGGTTTAGACATTAATGGCTGTGTGTTGAATTATTTTGAGGGGACAGTAGATTTACACTGTTATACAGGCTGCACACTCACTACTTTACCTTGAAGCAAAGTGTAATTTCTTCAGTGTAGTCACATGAAAAGATATAATAAAATATTTACAAAAATGTGAGGGGTGTACTCACTTTTGTGAGATACTGTACCTATATAATTGTTATTAATAATGTGCTAACATTCTGCAAAAAACAATGATACAGAAATTACATGACAATACAGATTTATGTTTATGTTCCCAACTTATCTTCATTTTTACCAGGGGTGAAAAATGTCACTGGCTGGAGCTTTAGAAGCGTTTTTATACAAGCTATAAAT
The DNA here is from genome assembly GCF_027579735.1 of Bombina bombina. Classification (NCBI taxonomy): domain Eukaryota; kingdom Metazoa; phylum Chordata; class Amphibia; order Anura; family Bombinatoridae; genus Bombina; species Bombina bombina. The sequence goes on from NC_069504.1 coordinate 493,443,934, forward strand.
GAATATAGTTGTGAGTTATGGTCAAGAGCTACAGGGAACAATATCAGGCATGAAATAGGGTAAATCTGCAGACAAGAGCCCTGTGTAGTTTGTACTAGCTGTGAACTCTGGACTGCTCTGTGAGCTGAATATTGTGCTGCTGATCACTGGCACACAGCTGCATAGCACCAAACATATTTGTCTGCACCTATATCACTCCAGGGAGCAGGAAGATGGGCTTCTGGGAAGGACAATATACTGGACATATGGCAATAAATCCTCTTACCCTTACTAATAAAAGCAATACCATAAACTTTGCAGTGCCACTAGGAATCCATGTTACTCCAGTCCGTGCTAAGCTACATTCACATCAATGACACACTGACCACTTCAGCCCTTACTGACACAAACACGTCACAACTCCAGACTGCTTTAAGCATTTCTCCTAGACCGGCCTATATAGCCCCTCAGTCGCATCAACTAATTGCTTACAACTCAGTTGTGAAATAGAATTTGGCCTTTCATTTGAGGAGGCAAAGGACTATTGCATGGATGAACATTTTCTTTCTCCCTTGGGAAATAAACTATGCTAGTAAAATACTAGGTTCTGTTATTCTCTCTGTTTTATTTTAACCCGTCTGCATCGTGCAACATTGTTAATTTCTTTTTTGTTTTTGTAAATGCACTCTGATGTTCTTGTTCATAATAAATAAAGAGACAGATATAACAGAGTTGTTATCAAAGAGATAGTTATAACAGTATTGTGTTTCTGAACAGATTTTTGCCAAATTGTGTTGTTTTTTTAAATCTATTTGCCTCATTGCCTGGGTTTTCACCAAGGACTTCCCAATAATCTTTGTGGTGGCAGTGGAGAAAGATTAGTGAGGATGGGTCTAGTGCTGACTAGAGAGTGTTTTTCAACATTGACTGAACTAAGTCACAGACAAGCTTGGAGTGAGTGGCTTGATTGTGATAATCTGGTGGCAGCTGCAGGTTTGTTAAACCCTGTATGTGATATGGTAATGTATATAAAAACAAAATTCTTCAAAAAAGGTACATTTTTATTTCTGATACATTAATGGATCCTAAACCCATTTGCTTTTTATTTATTAATACAAAATAAAATGGTAAATAATTTTTTTTCTATTGGTTACAATTTTCAGCTAAACCATGGTGTTCTCCACATAAAATATTTGCCATCCCGGTGGGGCAATGTAATAATTTCCAATATAAAATGTTCTGCTAGCCAAAGCACAAATTAATTGCTTAATTTAACATGAATTTATTTAATTATAATTTTTGCAATAAACATTGAAAACATTTTAAATTAGCTAATCTTAGCTTTTTGTCCAGAATTTTAGCTGAGTGGTTAGTAAAACCAGCCAGGCGGTGCACCCATTCAAAAGGGCCTGGGGAGAACACTGATAAGGTATGAAGAACATAGTATAATGTGTGCAATATGCACAAGTTGTTGCACAATGTCATGTAAATGTGCAATATCAAAAATATAAAGTACCCCTACTCATTATCTGTCTACTGAGAAATCAAAGACTCAAATAAATGCTAACATTTTATGCTGGGTACATCTTGAATAGTTGCTTTGAATTCTCAGTACTGTGAAAAAGTTGAATAAAATCCACAAGTAGTTTGTTTCACCAACTTTCACTGCCCTGTATTTAATTTTACAACCCAAAAATAGCCCCATTGAAGAAAAATGTACATAAACTACAAGGGCATCTATTAGATCCACTTGAGGGTTCTGAAATCTTGCACAATAACGGTTAGCAGGTGAGAAGCCATGAGGTCCGGCAAATCTCAATGTCTATCTGGTTTAACACCTCCTAGTTCAAAGACGACTCTTCCTGGGTAAAGATGCTGGTGACTGAGAAAGTCTGCCTCCCAATAGTTCACTCCCCGAATTTAAAGGACCATAAATAAAGTAGAATTGTATAATAAACAAATGCAAAACAAAAATACAATGCAATAGCACTTACTCTGAATTTCAAATGAGCAGTACATTTTCTTTCTGATAATTTTCAGTTACTTCTATTTTTCTCTATCTCTGTATCACATAGCAGTCAGTCAATCACAAAAAGTATATATTTAGGGGGGCGGAGCCAGCAACTGAGTTGAGAGGACACAACTATAGAGCTCTCTGCAATTTGGCTCTGGTTTATCCTAAATACCAAGATAAATGCCAGTAAATCTGGATATAAACGACTACTCAGAGCTGCTACAATACTGAGGCTATACTGGAGCTGAAATCAAGCTGTTCCGGAGCCAGCAGTGAGAGAGCTCGCTGGCTAGTTAAGGAGCAAAGACGGGCCACGCAGCATCGGCTGCGCCATCATAGGCAAACAGACTGTGGTACTGAGAAAGCAGCGAGACTCAGCTTTGTGGATACCGGAGGGTCGGGGCTCCGCTCCGGGTCCACTATCAACCTAGCTGAACAGAGAACTGATTGTACACCAGTGCGTAGGAGGCCTTGCATAAAAGAACATAGGCACTGCTTGGACACAGAGCTAAATACTCACTGTTCTGATCACCCACAGAGGAGAAGTAGGAGTCTAGCGGTCCTTACTGTATAAGACTTGAGGCCGACGAGGGATAGTTGGAGGCCCTCTTGACTGGGGAAGCTGCACATATCGCTGTGGGAAAAACCTGTGGCGGGAACAGCGGCCATCTTGTCTAGCCCTAAGGAGACAGTAAGTGATTCACCTGTGCACTATACACGCACTATAGTTTTATTTCTACACTGCAGGGATATAGGCATGTTAGTACTTTCTTGCTAAAGCCAGGCTATATTAACCTCATCTAATTCGCAAGAAACTAGTTCCACTCCCAATCGCACTGCAGTTTCAATAACAGAACAAAAGCAGGTCACAGATGTGTAATATAAGGGCTAGACAGCAGCTGCTTCTACACGACAGGCTCTAGCATCCATATGAGAAAGGCTCTCATCCATATTGATCAAAGCCGGTACTAACCACAATACTCTCCTGCTTATGAGACTGATCCTTATGTGGCCCCTTACTGGGAAAGATTAAAAAGAGATTGAAGATTTCTGCAGACAGTCTGGGGGACATTTATTGAATGCAGCTAGAATTTGCAGCAACTTCAACACCTCCTCAGGCACATATGTGGTTTATATACACCTCCCTTGCAACAATTATTTCCTCTCTTACTATTTTAAAAGATGGCGGTTCCTAGTCTCTCTTCTCCCTTTCCCGTTGGCCCACTCTGCCCATGGGTCATACCCCCATTCCTTTTCCCTTACATTGCTTAGAAGGAGCGCTCCCCTAGGAGAGAGACTACTGTCGCTGCCCCTGCTTGATCTACAATCACCCCATCCACTGTAGTCTGAGACCTGAATAAAAAAAAAGGGGACCCTCTCCCACAGTAAGCACTCCACCTAGCTTATAACCATCACTTCAGATTGGCCCCGGGTCTCTATATAGCAGATATACGCATATCGCGTAATGCCTATTGACTGCCTGGAAAGCTCTTGGCCAACAATAATGGAATAGAATGTAACAACCTCTTGGCACTCTGGGGGGCATTTATAGACCCTGAGCTCTAACTCCACCCTATATACATGCTGGAGCCACACATATAATTGTATATCAATGCAGCTATCACTCACCTGAAAGGTTATTTGGTATGTCCAATCCTAATAAAAGGAGATCTAAATCCACTGCAGTGCCTAAGAAATCAGTAATGGATCACTTTAGGGCCGCCAGCCCACAAGTTTCTACAATGGATAAGGAGGGAAACACCCTACGAGCCATCTCTGAATACTCAATGACCTCTCTTTCAAATTCGGTTGGGCATACCTCTACAGACATGTTTGACAATATAGTCGATACCCTCACCCAGCGCATTAATGCCTTACAGGACACTTTGACTATCGCTATAAAGGGATCTGCTGCAGAACTACGCAGGGATATTGAAGCCATAGGGGAGAGAACAGACACCCTTGAGAGAAAACAAGAAGATATGGCTGTTGACCAAGAAAATCTACTCTCCTATTCGCAGAACCTGTCTATCCAGATATCTGACTTAGAGGTCAAGTTATCTGACCTGGAGGACAGGTCCAGACGCAACAATCTGAGATTCAAGGGAGTCTGAGGAAATCCTGCCTGAAGATTTGGAAAGCTTTGCCAAGGAATTTTGCAAGATCCTCCTCAAAGATAACGAGAACGCAAATTTTCTGATAGACAGAATTCATCGAGTCCCCAGACCACGTAATGTACCAACTGATAAGCCTAGATATGTGCTTGCTAGAATCCACTTCTTTCACACATAAAGAAAAAATTCTACGAGAACTAGCCAACAAGCCTCAGCTACCCGAAAAGTTCCAGTCAATCTTGGCTTTCCCTGATCTCTCTCAGTATACTTTGCAAAAGCACATATATAGATCCGCTATAGATGGAGGTATCCGACTAAGGTGATAGTAAATTGAAATGGACAGATCCATACTGTCACATCCTTGGAAGCAGGAATGGACCTACTGAAAACATGGGACCTTATATCACCTGCTCCCCTCCATCAGAGGTCTTTGCCACCTGGAGCACTACATGCGGTGCCCCAGAGTGGAGCCTTAGAACCCAACGCCTGTTTCCACGCAAATCCCAAGAGTCCCCTGACTCATGATGAAGGTGAACTAGTTGCTACGTTACTTACCACAGACAAGCATGCTGTGATCCTCCTATTCCTATACTGGAATTCAGAGAGGACTATTTAACACAAGATTGAGTAGTATCCTTTACAAAAGTCTTTGTTTCATGTTCTTTAATGTTTATTAAAAGTTATGCTGTTTTATATGTCTTGCTGGGTGATCGGGTGCGGTGTGGGGAGCCCGGGCCCACCTTCAGTTATAAATTGGTTCGTTCTCTGGACGAGGTGCCCTGGGCTGAACACGCTGCAAACGACGCTGAGTGGTTGCGTGGGTCTGGGGGCTGAGGAGCTATCTGTTTTAAGAAATGTTATGGACTTACAACCATGGGTCCAAGTCTCTGGAACTTGTCCTTGTGACTGACCTTATACTTCCACACTAAGAGACAGTACCCTGTGAAAATATCCGGGTCTCTCTGTTTATCATGTTGCTAGTGTTAGATTTTTTTCTTTTTTAGCTGCCATAGCTACCTTTGTTTCTCTTGTTACCAATCAAAACCTGTCGTGATGTGCCTTATCTTGAAAATTATATGGTACATGTATGTATTTGGGTATTCAAATCCCAATATATGTATGCTAAGATGAACGCCAAAAAGTTTTCCTAAGACCCTATGCTATTTTATGTTGACAGGGTATTTCCCAGACTGACATCAGTGTGCCAAAGTCCACAGTTAGAGATGTTGGGCCGGGTTGGGTTCTGGGGGTGGTGGTGGTGGTGGTGGGGGGGGGGGGGGGGAAATTAGGGATAAAGATGCAAGGTCCCTCTGTAACCAAGGTCTTATTCACTGCCCAAAAAAGGGACCCTATTCTTTGCAATATCTAATGATGTTATAAGAATTTCCCTTTACTCCCCCCCCTCTCAGCAAATCACCATGTAGACTTAAGTTAATCTGACCCAGTTTCATTTGTGCTTATCGTTAATCTCAGGGCTGTTGGGATGTACCAGTTTGGTACTACTCTAAGAACAATATGCCCTAATGATGCTGTAATCCCTGGTACCTTTCCCCGCTCCCCCCCGCCCTTGTATAGATCACAACTTCACCGCTAGACTAGGCAGAGTTTACTTGGTTTACTTCTTTCTATTCATATAGAGCTACTCGATATCGCAGTATTTTCATTTTGCCCCCCCCCACTCCCCTTGGAGTGCCCATCTGGACTCCTGTAGTATTTACTAGTAGTCCACTTACCGTCTTCCCCCTCTTAATATGTCTTACAGAAGAGATCAAGGAAGTAAACTATTCAGTTCCTAAGAAGTCGAGTTCCTTGATTGGCGGTGAATAGTGCCGCCACCGATTACCCACTGTTTATATATATATATATATATATATAAATCATAGTTAAACTGTTTTGTTGTTGTTGTAATTGATTTATGTACCACACTAAGCTAACCAATTTTGTTTATATCTAAGCCATCTGATGGAGTCCTGAAGACACATCCCCGACTGATCTTTCACCTCACACGCGTGCCCAGGTGAGGGAGGGGGTTGGTTCTCTTCCTTACCCTCTTTTTTTCTCTCCCTTCTCCCTCCTAGTTTCCTCTCCTTCCTCCAAGTTTCTCTCTTATAAGCTCTTTGCCCTTTTCCTTTGGGTGGTGTCTCTTGTTTGGTGGGACCGTTTTGTCTTTCTTTTTTTTTTTTTTTTTTTTTTAATTCTTTTTCTTTTTTATTGAGGTTACGAATAATTACAAACAGATACTTTGTCCACATACAGTGACATAGGAAAGAGAAAAAAAAAAACATACATACAATATTCAAGTTAATTTAGTGCATCATAAGCTGTACAATTTGAGAACCAAAGAAAAAAACATATTCGTCATGAATCCTTTGTGGGGAATAGTGAATAATGTGCTGTATAAACATCTACTAAAAAACCCTTTATACATAAACGTATATGTCTGTATATTAAAATATGAGAAAACATTTGTAATTAAAAGATTACCTTCTTTCTTAAACTAAAGGTAATGAGAAACAGTGATTATACACAAATCCATACATAATTAGATACAATCAAGGTGAACCAAACCAGTGAATCAATAGTGTCCGTGGCTAATTGAAAACAGTTCTTACTGCTATCTTTTAAAGTGAACATTCAGATTTAGCTAAAATTGTGTAGTGTAACCAAATAGCCCTGGGTAAACTAGCTATGCTTTCTTCGACTCAGTTATTTTCTCACATTCTATCCCCACATTATGTGTACGATACCAAATATACAGTATAGCCAGAATCCGGACCCCCCAACCCAAACCACAAACAAGACACCACAAAACAAAACAAACAAAAAAAAAAAAAAAAAAAAAAAAAAAAAAAAAAGGAAACAGGAAACGCTCCTCTCCGTCCCCCACCCGTTTTGTCTTTCTATTTACCAATACCACTGAGCTTCATACCATGCGACCAACTTCAGAAACCCTAACAATTGCTTCTCTGAATTGCAAAGGCCTGAATTCCCCAATGAAGAGGAGCCTCTTGAGTAATTACATGCACTCACTACACGCCTCAGTGATTTTTGCGCATGAAACACATTGGCCGACTACCTACACAGCTCCTTTCAGGTCGCTGCACTATATTCACTGTATTTCAGCCTCATACTCTGACAAAACTAGAGGTACGGCCATACTTCTGCACAAACACTTGAGCTATGAGCAAATCTATGTTGACACTGACCCTGAGGGTAGATACATTATACTTTTGTGTAAACTGAATGGCCAGATACAGTATATACCTTGGTGAATCTATATGCTCCAAATATGGGCCAGGTTTCCTTCCTGAAGTCCCTATTACATAAGATAGAGAACCTTAAATCAAGGACAGTCATTATCGGGGTGACTTTAACATGGTTTTAGATCCGACACGAGACAAATGAGTCCAATCTCACAACTCAGTAGATTCTTACACAATCAATACAGCGGGGAAATTCAAAGAGGCAGTTTCTCACTATAACATTTTTGATGTCTGGAGAGCATGCCATCCTGACTCCCTTGATTATACATTCCTTTCTAAACCACATAACTCCTATTCTAGACTGGATTATTTCCTGACAGATTCTTGGACCTTGAATAGAGTCACTGAATCCAAAATTCGGACGTGTTCATGGTCAGACCATGAAGCAATCACATGCACAATAGATACATCCGTACAGAGAACCAGACTTTAAGACTCTGATCCGTGACCCTATAGCAGACTTTGTTCACATTAATGCTAGCCCACTAATGTCAGACCAAACTATATGAGGGGGGTTTGCATCAAGAAGCAAGCGTCCATGAAGAAACAGATGGGAGCCCCTTTAGGTCTCCTTGTGGCTTAACTCAGAGCTAAGCAAAGCATTAATAAAATTAGCCCATCCCAGACGCTGTCTGATTAAATAGAGGGTTTACGTAGGCAGATCAGGGAAAGAGAGACGGAGCGAGTGCAAAACTCGCTTCTCAGATTCAAACAATTGATCTACTATCAGGGTAATAAGGCTTCGGCTTTACTTGCTCATAAATTAAGAGGTCATAGAGCAGCCTCTAGAATTCATGCAATTGTCAGTAACGGTATCCCGGTTACGGCCCCTAAGGATATTGGCGCTGCTTTTGCCCAGTATTATACTGGATTGTATAATCTACAAGCCCCCGGATCTGACCCAGGTCTATCGATCGACAAGAACTAGACTTTCCTGACAAGATTAAAGCTCCCAAAGCTGGATGACACTGCCCAGATATCTTTACAGACCTCCTTTACCAATGAGGAACTCATCAAAGCCATAAAACAACTCAAAAACTACAAGGACCCTGGACCAGATGGTTTTAACCCCTTGTTCTACAAGACTTTGAGCTGGTCATCCCTCTCCTACTTAACATATACTCGGAGGCTAGAGAGAAAGGTCAGTTTCGTAGGGAGCTATTGGAGGCATCAATTTTAAACCATTCCCAAACCAGATAAGGACCCGACCCAATGTGGAAGCTACCGCCCAATTTCCCTTATTAATACAGATGTGAATCTTTATGCTAAGCTGTGGGCCAATAGACTTTGCAATCTGTTACCTTCGGTGTTGCATACAGACCAGGTGGGATTCACGCTAGCTAGGGAAGGGCCGGATAACACACGCAGGGTGTTAAACATTCTCACTGAAGCAGACAGACTGCACTACCCCATGTTGGCCCTGTCTCTCGGTGCCGAGAAGGCGTTTGACAGGGTCAACTGGACACATACCTATGGGAGACTCTTTCTCATTTTGGCCTCCCAAGTGAGGCCATAAAGGATATTCGGGCGCTATACTCTGGACCCCATGCTAGAGTGATCGGTTTGGGATTTTGTTCAAATGTATTCCAGATTACTAATGGCACGTGTCAAGGATGCCCTCTATCTCCCCTGATTTTCACACTTGCAATAGAGCCACTGGCCCAGATCTTCAGACAGTCAGAACCAAAAATCATGAGCATCTGCTCGCGGAGATCCGTCAACTCTGGAATTCCTGGAACATCCGCAAGGTCTCCTGGTTGGGCCATATAGCTGCGGTTAAAATGTCAATTTTTCCCAAAATACTTTACTTATTCCTCTGTCTCCCTGTAAATCTCCCTAGGGATTTACTAGACAAATACAATGCTTTGATTATGCGATACATATGGCAGGATAAGAAGCGGAGAATAGCCTAAAAGACTCCATATGAGGCTGGGGGTGTTCTGCCGAATATCATCGTGTATTATGAAGCGGCCCGTCTGTCACATATATCTCTCTGGGGTTTGGCAGATGCTGAAACGGGTTGGTGGAAGATCGAACAGGCCACTGAGCCACCAGGAATCCTTTTGGGTGACCTCCCCTGGATACCCGACTACCAACTCGAAGCGTTAGGTATCCATAATAGAATAATTCTGCAGAATTTAGAGTGTTGGAAGTCTATCAGACACTATTCTGAAGTAGCCCCCCATCCGTCGCCAGCGCACTCAATTCCTGGTGCTTCCAGAGACTCATATATCTATGTGGAGATCTTTGGAGGTGAACACAATAGCGGATCTCTATAATCACGGGTACTTAAGAGCGCCTGGAGAACTAGCCCCACAGATTCTATCTCCGCCGACCTGGCTGAGATTCGAGTACCACCGGCTTCATAGCTTCTTGGCCTTCTGGGGATATCCCCGAAAGTAGGGCTAAGAGTTCTAACCCCGTGGGAGCAAAAATGGATCTCTAGATTCAAGGTAGATAGGCCACTCTCCGTTCACTATTATCTGATCTTAAGGGAGACCACAGGAGATAGGACATGGCACTTCAGGGCCTGGGAGGGAGACTTGGTGGGGACATCCCTGATGCTGATTGGGCCAGTGCCATATTGCTAACTAAATCCAAACTTCATTGTGCTAATTCGCTGGAGCTATATATGAAAGTAATATTGCGTTGGCACTACACTCCCCATCGACTATCTCAGATGGTCGGTTCACATTCTTCTAGGTGCTGGAGGGATTGCGGGAGACAGGTTCGGATCTCCACATCTGGTGGAGTTGTCGGAAACTTGCTAAACTATGGGAATATGTTTTTGCACTGCTGACATCCTTACAAATTGTCACTGGACTACACCCCTCGCCTGCGTTACTTAACATATTTTTACCAGCTCTCCCCAGACATCAAAAACAGTTGACTATCTTTCTTTTCGCAGCAACCAAATTAGTGATAGCTAGATCTTGGACACAAAGGGATCCCCCACAGATACAACACATAATTAAACTCATGGACACATTTGCTGGTATGGAAAGAAATTTCTATCACCAGGCAGACAGTCTGGATGTATTTTGGAGCATTTGGATTCTCTGGATGATTCGCTGAATTCGCTTTCACATAGACCTTCCTGCCCTGACATCCTCGCCCTACTCCTCCATCTGTCACATCCTCTTCTACTCTGGTACAGACCAGGAATTTTCCCAGTCCTATCTCTGGGTCCCCCCCTCCTCTCCCATCCCCCTTCGTGCCCTACCCCCCTCCTCTCCCCCTTCTTTGTCTCAGGCTTTCCCCTCTCTTGCCTGGGGACGTATTATCTGTATGGCCTGAATTGATTGCGAGTGACTACCGCCTGAGGGGTGTCTATGGGTAAGGACTCCATCAGGGATCGGTGCTCTTCACTACTATTGTGTGTAATGTGCGGATGGCCTGGATAGACCAACTAACACTATTGATACTAATTTCTGTTTTACTTGTATTGCCTCTAAAGTTTCAGTTCCAAATTAACTATAATCTGTATAAAAAAAAAAAAAAAAAGAGCCTTATGTACGAACTTAAGTCCATGGGAGCTTCTTTGGGCATGCCACCACAATAGACTCTGATGTACTGATTAAGACAGTATGTTTCTCTACTTATTTTGTGTAATTGAACTCCCTTTGAAAGATATATTTCTGTTGATGATATGTTGTATACTTTGAATTTTTGTTTCTCAATAAAGCTCTTTTGGGGGAAAAAAAGGTAAGTATATATTTATGTACTGGGAAATCATGTGCATGCTCAGTAGGAGCTGGTGCCTCAGAAAGTGTGCATATAAAATGGATGTGCACATTTTGATAATGGAAATTTTTTTTTTTTTAAATTGCACACTCTGTCTGAATCATAAAAGCATTCAGCCCATCTGATTATTAGGGATACTTCACTCATCGCTAGAGAATTCTTTTTTTATGTAAGCTATTGTATTGTCCGAATGTAAATGGAGGAAAGATTCTTGCCTGAGGCTGGGAAATCTCTTAAAGAGCTCTGAAGTTTGTGAGGAGTTCAAGAATATTTATTGGTCTTCGCAGTCTCCATTCCATTGCCGAAGTAAAGGCAACCTGGCAAAGGGGACTGTATCTAAGGCAGCCACCATGAGACTGACAGCCTCCATGAATTGAGCAACTGAAGGATATGGTGTGTGTTGATGTCCCTGCGTTTATCTGTCAGAGACAGGCACATAGAGTTTATAATCAAGCCTAGAAAGGATACTCGCATTTGAGGTGTCAAATAACTTTTCGGTTTATGTGCTAACATGACTGCAAAGCAGTTGAAGTCATCATCTGTGCCAGTCAAAGCTTGCTGTAGAGAGGGTGCATGCACCAGAATATTGTCTAGGTAAGGAGCTACTAAGATATCTAGAAGCTTGTACCACCATCAGCTAAGCTCCATTGACCTTGGTAAATATCTAGATGGAAGTGCCACAAACTGGTAATGCCTGTCTAAGAAGGCAAACCTTAGAAACTTTACATGGTCCTGTGAATGGGAATATGCAAGTATCTTTTAAGTCAAAGGTAGACATATTGACACTCCAGCACTAAAGGAAGAATAGTGTAAATAGTCTCCATCTGGAAAGTTCAGTTTCAGAAATATGTTTAGTGTTTTGAGAATCAGAATAGGCTAAAAATTAAAAATCTTTCTTTGGAGCAATAAAGAAATTTGAATAGAAAAACAGAATTTATGCTATCTGATAAATTTCTTTCTCTTACGGTGTATCCGGTCCACGGCTTCATCCTTACTTGTGGGATATTCTCAATCCCTACAGGAAGTGGCAAAGAGAGCACACAGCAGAGCTGTCCATATAGCTCCCCTCAGGCTCCGCCCCCCTAGTCATTCGACCGACGGTTAGGAGAAAAAGGAGAACCATAGGGTGCAGTGGTGACTGTAGTTTACAAAAATAAATTTAAACCTGACTTAATTGCCAGGGCGGGCCGTGGACCGGATACACCGTAAGAGAAAGAAATTTATCAGGTAAGCATAAATTCTGTTTTCTCTTACATTGGTGTATCCGGTCCACGGCTTCATCCTTACTTGTGGGAACCAATACCAAAGCTTTAGGACACGGATGAAGGGAGGGAACAAGTCAGGTAACCTAAACGGAAGGCACCACTGCTTGCAAAACCTTTCTCCCAAAAATAGCCTCCGAAGAAGCAGAAGTATCAAATTTGTAAATTTTGGCAAATGTATGCAGTGAAGACCAAGTCGCTGCCTTACAAATCTGTTCAACAGAAGCCTCATTCTTGAAAGCCCATGTGGAAGCCACAGCTCTAGTGGAATGAGCTGTAATTCGTTCAGGAGGCTGCCTTCCAGCAGTCTCATAAGCCAACCGGATGATGCTTTTCAGCCAGAAAGACAGAGAGGTAGCAGTCGCTTTTTGACCTCTCCTCTTGCCAGAATAGACGACAAACAAGGATGATGTTTGGCTGAAATCTTTAGCTGCTTTTAGATAGAACTTTAAAGCACGAACCACATCAAGATTGTGTAACAGACGTTCCTTGTTAGAAACTGGATTAGGACACAGAGAAGGAAAAACTATTTCCTGGTTAATATTCTTATTTGAAACCACTTTTGGAAGAAAACCAGGCTTGGTACGCAAAACGACCTTATCTGTATGGAACACCAGATAGGGTGAATTACACTGCAAAGCAGACAATTCAGAAACTCTTCGAGCAGAAGAAATAGCTACCAAAAACAAAACTTTCCAACATAGTAACTTAATATCTATGGAATGTAGAGGTTCAAACGGAACCCCTTGAAGAACTGAAAGAACTAAATTTAGACTCCATGGAGGAGCCACAGGTCTGTAGATAAGCTTGATCCTAACTAAGACCTGTACAAATGCCTGAACATCTGGCACGGCTGCCAGACGCTTGTGCAACAGAATAGACGGAGCAGATATCTGTCCCTTTAAGGAACTAGCTGCCAACCCTTTCTCCAATCCTTCTTGGAGAAAGGATAGTAACCTCGGAATCCTAATCTTACTCCACGAGTAACCCTTGGATTCGCACCAACAAAGATATTTCCGCCATATCTTATGGTAAATTTTCCTGGTAACAGGCTTTCTAGCCTGGATCAGAGTATCTATAACTGATTCAGAGAACCCACGCTTAGCTAGAATTAAGTGTTCAATCTCCAAGCAGTGAGTTGCAGAGAAACTAGGTTTGGATGCTTGAATGGACCTTGGATTAGAAGGTCCTGCCTCAAAGGTAGCTTCCATGGTGGAGCCGATGACATATCCACCAGGTCTGCATACCAAGTCCTGCGTGGCCACGCAGGAGCTATCAGAATTACCGAAGCCTTCTCCTGCTTGATTCTGGCTACTAGCCGAGGGAGAAGAGGAAACGGTGGAAAGACATAAGCTAGATTGAACGACCAAGGCGCCACTAAGGCATCTATCAATGTCGCCTTGGGATCCCTCGACCTGGAACCGTAACGTGGAACTTTGGAGTTCTGGCGTGACGTCATCAGATCCAGACCTGGAATGCCCCATAGTTGGGTTAGCTGGGCAAAAACCTCCAGGTGGAGTTCCCACTCCCCCGGATGGAAAGTCTGACGACTCAGATAATCCGCCTCCCAGTTGTCCACTCCTGGGATGTGAATTGCGGATAGATGGCAGGAGTGATCCTCTGCCGATTTGATGATCTTGGATACCTCCCTCATTGCCAGGGAACTCTTTGTTCCTCCCTGATGATTGATGTACGCTACAGTCGTGATGTTGTCCGACTGAAATCTGATAAATTTGACCTCCGCTAGCTGAGGCCAGGCCTGGAGCGCATTGAATATCGCTCTCAATTCCAAAATGTTTATCGGGAGAAGAGATTCTTCCCGAGACCATAGACCCTGAGCTTTAAGGGAGTCCCAGACCGCACCCCAGCCTAAGAGGCTGGCGTCGGTCGTGACAATGATCCACTCCGGTCTGCGGAAACTCATTCCCTGAGACAGGTGATCCTGAGACAACCACCAGAGGAGTGAGTCTCTGGTTTTCTGGTCCATTTGTATCTGGGGAGACAAATCTGCATAATCCCCATTCCACTGTTTGAGCATGCACAGTTGCAGTGGTCTTAGATGAATTCGGGCAAAAGGGACTACGTCCATTGCCGCAACCATTAGCCCTATTACCTCCATGCACTGAGCCACAGAAGGCTGAGGAATGGCATGAAGAACCGGCATGGAGTAATGGCATGAAGGAATGGCATGAAGTTTTGACTTCCTGACCTCCGTCAGAAAGATTTTCATTTCTACCGAGTCTATTATTGTTCCCAGGAAGGGAACCCTTGTGAATGGGGACAGAGAACTTTTTTCTACGCTCACCTTCCACCTGTGAGACCTTAGAAAGGCCAGAACAATGTCCGTATGAGCCTTTGCTCTGTGAAAGGACGACGCTTGTATTAAGATGTCGTCTAGGTAAGGTGCTACTGCAATGCCCCTTGGTCTTAGTACCGCTAGAAGGGACCCTAGCACCTTTGTGAGAATTCTGGGAGCAGTGGCCAATCCGAAGGGAAGGGCCACGAACTGGTAATACTTGTCCAGAAAGGCGAACCTTAGGAACTGATGGTGATCTTTGTGGATAGGAATATGCAGGTACGCATCCTTTAAATCCACGGTAGTTATATATTGACCTTCCTGGATCATTGGTAAGATTGTCCGAATGGTTTCCATCTTGAATGATGGAACTCTGAGGAATTTGTTTAGGATTTTTAAATCTAGGATTGGCCTGAAAGTTCCTTCCTTTTTGGGAACTACAAACAGGTTTGAGTAAAAACCCAGTCCTTGTTCTGCAGTTGGAACTGGGTGTATCACTCCCATCTTTAGAAGGTCTTCTACGCAGCGTAAGAACGCCTGTCTCTTTGTCTGGTCTAAAGACAAGCGAGAAATGTGGAACCTTCCCCTTGGAGGAGAGTCCTTTAATTCTAGAAGGTACCCCATAACAACCATTTCTAATGCCCAGGGATCTGAAACATCTCTTGCCCAAGCCTGAGCAAAGAGAGAAAGTCTGCCCCCTACTAGATCCGGTCCCGGATCGGGGGCTACCCTTTCATGCTGTCTTGTTAGCAGCAGCAGGCTTCTTGGCCTGTTTACCCTTGTTCCAGCCCTGCAAAGGTTTCCATGTTGGTTTGGGCTGGGAAGCGTTACCCTCTTGCTTAGCGGCTGTAGAGGTTGAAGCAGATCCGTTCCTGAAATTGCGAAAGGAACGAAAATTAGCCTTGTTTTTAGCTTTGAAGGGTCTATCTTGTGGAAGGGCATGGCCCTTTCCCCCAGTGATATCTGAAATAATCTCTTTCAACTCTGGCCCGAATAGGGTCTTATCCTTGAAAGGAATATTAAGCAATTTTGTTTTGGATGACACGTCCGCCGACCATGATTTTAGCCAAAGCGCTCTGCGCGCCATGATGGCAAAACCAGAATTTTTCGGCGCTAATTTAGCTAACTGAAAAGCGGCATCTGTGATGAAAGAATTAGCCAGCTTCAGGGCGTGAATTCTATCCATGACTTCGTCATAAGAAGTCTCCTTCTGGAGTGAGTTTTCCAGTTCCTCAAACCAAAAAGCCGCTGCAGTGGTTACAGGAATAATGCAAGAAATTGGTTGAAGAAGGAAACCTTGTTGAACAAATATTCTCTTAAGTAAACCTTCTAATTTTTTATCCATAGGATCTTTGAAAGCGCAACTGTCTTCTATTGGTATAGTCGTGCGCTTGGCTAGTGTTGAAACTGCCCCCTCTACCTTAGGGACCGTCTGCCACACGTCCCGTCTAGGGTCAACTATGGGGAACATTTTCTTAAATATAGGAGGGGGAACGAAGGGAACACCTGGTCTCTCCCACTCCCTAGTCACAATATCCGCCACCCTCTTAGGGATCGGAAACGCCTCAGTGTGTACCGGGACCTCTAAGAATTTGTCCATTTTACACAATTTTTCTGGGACCACCAAGGGGTCACAATCATCTAGCGTAGCTAAGACCTCCTTAAGCAGGGCGCGGAGGTGTTCTAGCTTAAACTTAAATGCTATGGTATCTGGCTCTGCCTGCTGAGAAACTTTTCCTGTGTCAGAAATGCCTCCCTCAGACAGGCCATCCCTCACCGCCAAGTCAGATTGTTGTGAGGGCACTACAGATAAATTATCCAATGCGTCTGGTTGCTCATTTTCTGTATTTAAAACTGAGCTATCGCGCTTCCTTGGAAATGCTGGCAGTTTGGATAAGAATGCTGCAAGAGAATTGTCCATTACTGCTGCTAACTGTTGCAAAGTAACAGGGATCGATGCGCTAGAGGTACTGGGCATCGCTTGCGCGGGCATAACTGGTGTCGACACAGGAGGAGAGGAAAGAGTACTATCCTCACTACCTTCTGCTAAAGAATCATCTTGGGCTACATTTTTAAGTGTCACTGCATGGTCCTTAAACTGCTTAGACGCTATAGCACACTTTAAACACAAATGCAATGGGGGTACCGCCATGGCTTTTAAACACACAGAACAAGAGCTATCTGAAGGCTCAGACATGTTTGACAGACTTAGACAGCACTACAATGCAAGAAAAAATACTTTTTGAAAAAACGTTACTGTGTCTTTAAATAATAAAAAGCACACAATTTTTTTACCAAAACATCAAAGAAACATCCAATCTTAATGAAATTTTCACCACATTATCCTAATGCTTTGAGATGATTGCACACAAATTTTCAAATCAATTAACCCCTTATTGCCCAAACCGGAGCTAAAGAAAACAGTCAACCGGTTGTAAACACTACAGCACGATGCCACAGCCTCTACTGTGGCTTTTACCTTCCTTAGGGATTATTTGAAGATGAAAATAAGCCTCTCTGAAGTCCTTCCTGAGGTCTCTGGACTCTACACGTGAAGCTGCATGAACTGTCTAGCAAAACAACTGCGCAACTGAGGTGCGAAAATGAAGCCCCCTCCCTCTTCATTCCGGAGTGATGGGGCCTCTGAGATAGATTAGGTGTCTAATAAAATGCCAGGCGAAATAAAAAACCCCATAAGTGTTTTATAAGTCTAAAAACACTGGATTCAATATGAAATTATGCTAATAAGCAATCGATTCAGCCCAAAATAGTGTCAACCAGCATTTAAGCCCTTAACCTAAGCCATCCTTCTATACCGAGTCTCAGAAAATGGCTTACCTTCCCTCATGGGGATTCCTGTCAGTCTTCTAGCATTACTGGGTCTTGTTAGAAAAAATTACTGATCATACCTGAAGCAGTTAAGCCTGTAAACTGTTCCCCCCAACTGAAGTTCTCCGGTACTCAACAGTCCTGCGTGGGAACAGCAATGGATTTTATAGTTACGGGATCTTCATCACTTTCTGCCTCAGAGTAAATAGTACAAACCGGCACTATTTTAAAATAACAAACTTTTGATTGAAGAAATAAAAACTACAAATCTAACACCACAAACTCTTTACCCTCCCGTGGAGATGCTACTTGTTAGAGCAGCAAAGAGAATGACTGGGGGGCGGAGCCTAAGGGGAGCTATATGGACAGCTCTGTTGTGTGCTCTCTTTGCCACTTCCTGTAGGGATTGAGAATATCCCACAAGTAAGGATGAAGCCGTGGACCGGATACACCAATGTAAGAGAAATAAGGGTATTTTCTAACTGGGGTAATCACCCCCTTTGTTTCCAAATTTGTTACACTTGCTAGAAAGGCTCTGTTTTTCAATGGATTTTGGGCATTCAATAGAAATATCCCATGGGAAAGCCTCCATATTTCAGAAATATCCTAGCCAACTGAACCCCCCAAACCCCCCCCCCAAGTTTTCAATCCATGGGGTCCTTGAAAGAGGAACTATCCTCTAACGGAAAGGTGGTTAACCTGGTAAAGGGAAGAAATAGTGCTGTCCACTTTAGAGACTGTTTATGAAACTTTGGAGATAGCAGTGGGAACATGGGTTTGAACTTGGAGGCTAGAATAAAAGGCACACCTGGCTTGTTCCAGTCCTTATTTAGTAGTTCAACAACTGAAATCAGTCATGAGGAGTGCAGGGGGCTGCTTGGGAGCTGGCAGTAAGTAGTTATCAATCATTTTAGTAGCTGGCTTGTCAGCAGTGGGAGATTCCTTCACCTACAAAGTTTTTAAAATTTCCCACAATAAGGCATTGATGCGCTCAAGTCTGAAATTAAAGGACACATCCTTCCCACAGCCTCAGGGTCCGGAGTCTCAGAATAGCCATCCTCAAAAGTGAAATTATCTGACTCCAATGAACCCCTCATTAGAGTGGGGGCTCTAGACAGGAAAAACCCTGGCTAGGGAAGGATCACTTTTTGCCACATGTCTGTTTATCTTGAAGAGGATGACATCAACTCGGATATAGCAAACTTAATATACTCTCTGAAGCTTGGGGATAGTTGTGCAGACCTGACAGGATTTCCAGCGCAGGATATGAAAAGCTGAGCAGCAGGATACACAAGAATATCCTTACAGAAGATATAATAATAAGGGAATTACACGATCAGTAGATCTGCCCTCCAATGCATCATCTGCTGATCTAGAGACATGAGCTGCACCTATTTGCTCCATATTGTATCATTTATTTGATTAGTGCCCCAACACTTAGTAACTCTGGAAAGAGCAGTACATACAGTAAGGATTTAATAAGATTATCTCTTCAAGAGATATATAGGCCTAATAAGCAAAGTAGCTGCCTCACCACCAGTGTAATGTGAAAAAGGATTGTACAAAAAAACAAAATTTACGCTTACCTGAAATTTCTTTCTTTCCGGATATGGAGAGTCCACGTCGTCATTTAATTACTAGTGGGGATATCACTCCTGGCCAGCAGGAGGCGGCAAAGAGCACCACAGCAAAGCTGTTAAGTGTCACTCCCATACCCATAATCCCCAGTCATTCGACCAAAGGGAAAAAGAATAACACAAAGGTGTAGAGGTGCCTGAGGTTTAGTAAAAAATAACTGTCTTAATAAAGGGTGGGGTTGTAGACTCTCCATATCCAGAAATAAATAAATTTATCAGGTAAGCATAAATTTTGTTTTGTTGTTTGTTTCCTAAGATATGGAGAGTCCACATCTTCATTCAATTACTAGTGGGAACTAATACCGAAGCTAGAGGACACCGAATGAACAGGGAGGGAGAACAAGACAGGCAGACGTAAACAGAAGGCTTGAATAACCTTTCTCCCAAAAGAGGCCTCAGCCAAGGCAAAAGTATCAAATTTGGAAAAAGCATGCAGAGAGGACCAAGCTGCAGCCTTGCAAAGCTGTTCCACAGAAGCTTAATCTTCGAAAGTCCAAGAAGAAGAGACAGCCTGAGTGGAATGAGCTGTAATTCTCAGGAGGCTGCTGTCCAGCAGTCTCTTCAGCCAAACAAATCATACTTCTCAACCAGAGGGAAAGAGAAGTAGAAGTAGCCTTCTGACCCTTACACTTTCCTGAGAAACAAAAAAAACAGGGCAGAAGACTGGCGAAAAGCCTTAGTCGCCTGTATGTAGAATTTTAGAGCACGCACATCATCCAAGTTGTGAAACAAACGTTCTTTATGAGAAGAAGGATTGGGACAGAGAGAAGGAACAACATTTTCCTGATTAATATTTCTATCCAAAACCACTTTAGGAAGAAACCCCAATTAAGTACGAAGAACTGCCTTATCCGCACTGCAAAGCCGAGAGTTCCGGATCTCTCAGAACAGAAGAGATGGCAATAAGAAACAAAACCTTCCAAGATAGCAACTTAATATCTATGGAATGCATTGGCTCAAACGAAGTCTGCTGCAAAACTTTAAGAACAAGATTAAGGCTCCAAGGAGGAGCAACAGGTTTAAAACACAGGCCTGATTCTGACCAGGGCCTGACAAAAAGATTGAACATCTGGCACATTCGCCAGGCGCTTGTGTAACAAAATAGATAATGCAGAAATCTGACCCTTCAGAGAACTGACTGACAACCCTTTTCCAGACCTTCCTGGAGAAAAGACAAAATTATAGGAATCCTGACCCTACTCCAAGAGTAGCCCTTAGATTCACACCAATCAAGGTATTTACACCATACCTTATGGTAAATTTTTCAAGTAACAGGCTTGCGAGCCTGGATCATCGTCTCAATGACCGACTAAGAAAATCCACGCTTAGACAGAACTAAGCATTCAATCTCCAAGCAGTCAGCTTCAGAGAAACGAGATTTGGATGGAGGAATGGACCCTAAGTTAGAAGGTCCTTCCTCAGAGGCAACCTCCAAGGCGGCCGAGAAGATGTCTTCACTAGGTCTGCATATCAGATCCTGTGAGACCATGCAGGAGCTATAAGAATTATAAATGCTCTCTCTTGTTTGATACAAGCAATAACTTGTGGAAGGAGGAGGAAACAGGTATGCTAGACCGAAATCCCAAGGAACCGCCAAAGCATCTATCAGAGCAGCCTGAGGATCTCTTGACCTTGAATCGTACTTTGGAAGCTTGGCACCTTCTTCATGGCTAAGGAACTCCGAGTTCCTCCCTGGTGGTTGATGTAAGCCACTGAGGTGATGTTGTTCGACTGAAACCTGATAAACGGGCTAAGGACAATTGAGGCCAAGCCATCAGAGCATTGTAAATCTCTCTCAACTCCAAGATGTTTAAGGGGAGAGCAGACTCCTCCCGAGTCCATAGTCCCTTTAACAATTCCTAGACTGTTACCCAGCCTAGCAGGCTGGTGTCCGTGGTCACAATCTCCATCAGAAAAATGTTCATAGATAGGGAATCTATTGTGGTCCCTAAGAAAACCACCCTTGTAGCTGGAACAAGGGAACTCTTTTCCAGGTTCACTTTCCAACCATGGGAACGTAGAAAAGACAACAAGATCTCTGTATGAGAGTTTGCTTGTTGAAAAGATGGCGCCGGAACCAATATGTCGTCCAGGTATGGCGCCACTGCAATTCCCCCGAGACCTGATCACTGCCAAGAGAGCCCCAGAACCTTTGAGAAAATTCTGGGAGCTGTGGCAAGGCCAAACGGAAGAGCCACAAACTGAAAGTGTTTTGTCAAGAAAGGCGAATCTCATGAATTTGTGATGATCCCTGTGGATGGGAACATGAAGATACGCGTCCTTCAGGTCTATAGTCGTCATGAACTGACCCTCTTGGACCATAGGAAGAATGGAACGAATGGTTTCCATTTTGAAGGACGGTACCCTAAGAAACTTGTAGAGGCGCTTTAGGTCTAAAATAAGTAGAAAAGTTCCCTCTTTTTTGGGAACCACAAACAGATTTGAATAGAATCCTAGACCCTGTTCCCTTACTGGAACATCCACTCCCAGGGAGGAAAGGTCCTGAACGCAGTTCAAGAATGCCTCTCTTTTTACTTGGTCTGCAGATAATCTTGAGAGGTGGAATCTGCCCCCAGGTGGGAAAGTTTTGAATTCTATTTTGTAACCTTGAGATACTATGTCCACAGCCTAAGGATCTGGGACATCTAATCTCCATGCTTGACAAAACAGGGAAAGTCTGCCCCCCACTTGATCCAAACCCGGACTGGGGGCCAACCCTTCATACTGACTTAGACTCAGCTGAGGGTTTCTTTGATTACTTCCCCTTATTCCAAGACTGATTGGGCTTCCAAGAAGACTTGTACTGCTCCTGCTTGGAAGAGGGAGAGCAAGACATTTGAAGTTGCAAAAGGAACGAAAATTACTTTGACGTCCTTTGAGTCTGTTCTTCTTATCTTGTGGTAGAAAAGACCCTTTTCCACCCATAATATCAGAAATTATTTCTTCCAGACCAGGTCCGAACAAGGTCTTCCCCTTGTAAGGAAGCGCCAGAAGCTTGGACTTAGAGGTAACATCAGCTGACCAAAATTTTAGCCACAATGCCCTGTGGGCTAGGACAGTGAAGCCAGACATCTTGGCTTCCAGTCTAATAACTTGCATGTTAGCATCAGAAATAAAGGAATTGGCTAGTTTGAGAGCCTTAATCCTATCTTGTATCTCCTCCAATGGAGTCTCTACTAAAATTGATTCAGACAAGGCGTCCCACCAATAAGATGCTGCACTTGCTACTGTGGCAATACAAACTGCAGGTTGCCATTGAAGACCTTGATGAACATACATCTTCTTCAAATAAGCTTCCAGCTTTTTGGCCAAGGGATCCTTAAAGGAGCAGCTATCCTCTATAGGGATCGTAGTTCTCTTAGCCAGAGTAGAAATAGCCCCTTCTACTTTAGGCACCGTGCGCCAAAAATATTTAGTGGAGTCAGCAACAGAAAACATATTTTTAAATACGGGAGATGGGGAGAAAGGAATACCTGGCTTCTCCCATTCCTGTGTGAAAAAATCTCCGTCACATGGTCTGGGACAGGAAAAGCTTCCACAGAGGAAGGAACATCATAGTATTTATTAACTTTACTAGACTTCTTAGGGTTGACAACGACAGAAGTATTGAAGTCTTCCAAAGTAGCCAATACCTCCTTTAACAGTGCGCAAAGGTGTTTAAGCTTAAATCTGAAGTTTACTTCTTCAGTATCAGATGAAGGAATAATACTGTTCGAATCTGAGATTTCACCCTCAGACACTACCGGCGTATCCTTCTCATCAGACTTATGAGGGAGGGCAACCTGCGTAGCAGTAGGTGGAACAGAAACCTTACTATCTGAATGTCTAATTTTCCTCTTGCGTTTCCCAGCATAGGAAAAGCAGATAATGCCGCAGATACTGCAGATGATACCTGTGCAGCAAAATTTGCAGGCAAATAAACTCCTCCAGGAGGCTGAGAGGAACTGCAGGGCAATGTATGTGACGCCATTGAGGCTTGGGACGTTTGAGGAGAAAGCTGTGGCACTGCCTGAACAGCATCATCCTGAGAGACATCGGGCTCAGAGGGCAACAATTTATCTTTAAATTGAAGTGTTCTAGCTAATCATGCAGCACAGAATTGCATAGGCAAAACAATTTGTGCCCTAGGTATAACAAGCATTTGTCAAAAAACACAGTCTTGGTCCATGTCCATAATACTAAATAAAAAATTCCCCAAATTGTAGAATTTTTTTAAATACATTGTCACTATAAGAATTTTTAATACGACAATTTGGCTGCCAGAAGTCTCTAAAACGATCGTATAGTAGATCGACACTGAAGAGACTGAAATTCAATGACGCCGCTCCGCTCAGTGAATATCCGACAGCAGAGAGAAGTCACATGACCGGCAGAGAGAGGAAACTAAGCAGCAAGTAAAAGGTGAGTGTTTCCCTCTGCCTACAACATAAGATGCAAGTAGCTGCAGCTGGTTTCAAAGTCAAGCAGTTTGTCAGTTAGCCTGTTCTAGCTAAGCAAGCAAAGTAAATCAACTGCCAAATTTTAAGTCTATACATAAATCCCTGTATAAAACATAAGCCACACACATACTAATAAAGTATTTCAACAAAATTAGCCCAAAGAGGAAAAAAATGTCCCAATAAAGGGAAGATTAACCCCTAGTCTCAACATAAGACCTAGAAGACAAAAGCACTTATCTGCAGTCTAGCCGTCCGGCAGGAAGACAGCTCACAAGGCATGAAAGGACACATACTCCTTACAGAGACCTGTAGAAAAAGAAAGAACAGAGTAACCAACTCTGGCTTTCTGTACCATGAGCAGCAATGTGTTAGGAAACAAAGCAAAAACTACCTCACAACGTCCTAACTGCTTAAAAGCCACCACTACTCTACTGAAGAGATTGACGTGGACTCAGCTAAACCCAAATTCTTGCTTGCAGGGAAAAGTACCCAAAAAAGGAATTAATTTCTTCAGACACCAAACTTCACCTCCTCCATTGACAGAGGCAAAGAGAATGACTGGGGATTATGGATAAGGGAGTGACACTTAAAAGGGACACTAAACCCACATTTATGCTTTCATGATTCAGAGAGAGAGCATGGCATTTTAAGCAACTTTCTAATTTACTCCTATTATACTTTTTTCTTCGTTCTCTTGCTATCATTATTTAAAAAGCAGAAATCTGATGCATAGGAGCCGGCCCATTTTTGGTTGAGAACCTGGGTTATGCTTGCTTATTGATGGCTAAATGTCAGCCACCAATAAGCAAGCGCTATCCATGGCGCTGAACCTAAAATGGGCTGGCTGCAAAGATTTACATTCCTGCTTTTCAAATAAAGATAACAAAAAAAATTATATTAGGAGTAAATTAGAAATGTGTTTAAAATTGCATGCTCTATCTGAATCATGAAAGAACAAATGTAGGTTTAGTATCCATTAAACAGCTTTGCTGTGGTGCTCTTTGCCTCCTCCTGTTGGCCAGGAGTGATATTCCCACTAGTAATTGAATGACGTTGTGGACTCACCTTTTCTCTCCTAAGATATGGAA
The DNA here is from genome assembly GCF_027579735.1 of Bombina bombina. Lineage (NCBI taxonomy): Eukaryota > Metazoa > Chordata > Amphibia > Anura > Bombinatoridae > Bombina > Bombina bombina. Next base: position 493,468,599 of record NC_069504.1, read on the forward strand.
ACATATACTGAAACACACTAAAATTAACACCCGTACAACCCAGCAATAGCAGAAAAACATAATTTATGCTAACCTGATAAATCAATTAATTTCATGATGGTGAGAGTCCTCTATCCATCACTCCTGGGAAAAACTCTTCTCTAGCACTAGGAGGTGGCAAAAATTCCCAAACCCCAAGAGCCCTATAAAACCCCTCCTACCTCACTGGTAAATCAGTATGATATATAGCCAAGCAAATAAGGTAGGAAAAGTAACAAGAGCAAAAAAACAGGAGCAGGGAAAAAAGATGTGCGCAAAAATAAACCAACACCAAAAAACAGGGTGGGTAACCCTTAAAGAAATTATTATTATCAGGAAAGCATACAGGTGTCGAGAGTATACCATCCATTACTCCTGGGAACTAATACCCAAGCACGAGTAATGAGAAATAAGTGCGGGATAAAAATAAAACATTTTTTCAGGATGAAACAGAATCCGCAACCCAAAAAGAATCTAAAGCATAGACAGGGTATATATATACACAACTGATCTATTAGAATGAGCAGTAATCTGTCTAAGAGAAGGCTGACCTACCTCCAAGTAAGGCTGAGAATCAAAAGAGTTAAAACCTAAAAGCCAAAAAACAGCAGAAGCTTTCTGCCCCATTCTGGAACCGGAGAAGAGAGTAAACAAACTAGAAGTAGCATCTTAATGGTACTCAGTGGAGGTTCCTCCATAGGGACAGCGCCCCACAAGTTTTTTGGGGAACTGTTCACATACCAGGGTATTCCTATGTCAGTGTATCATTCAGCTGTTGTGAAATCTCTTCTGTCTTCTTTATGAATGATAAGTCCCAGGGATAAAGGTTCTCACATTAGTCTAAGCTCCCAAATATAAATACATAAGCAAGTACTCAACCATCTCCTGTAGGGTCAAGAACAAAACTGAATAGAGATGGGAGGGATTTTAAGATCTTGTGTGTGTTCTTGACCTCCTCCTAGTGGCGGGAAATATATCCAACATGTTATGGAGCCCTATGGACCATCATCATTTTACAAAATAAATATAAAGTATTTACCTATAGTCACTCATCTATTGGAGGAAACCAGTAGAAAGCCACACTAGTGGTGAAAAATAACAGCAGAGGAAATGGAATAGGAGTATATCGACAACCCAACAGGAGGAGGCAAGGGACAAGTCCCTGCGACACCTGTGGAAGGCTTGTGACTAATTCCCATGACGTGAAAAATGTGACTACCCATACTCCCAATGTATCCCTCCATGAAACACTGCACTATGAGGGGAAATTGGCCTCAACTCAGTCTGAGAACTGCTTTCTTTGAAGAATAATCTGAACATCTTCATTCTTCACCTTCCTTCAGCAGAGGCAAAGACAAGACTGATATACCAGTGAGGTGGGAGGGGTTTTATAGGGCTCTTGGGGGTTGGGAATTTTTGCCTCCTCCTAGTGGCAGGGAAAGGTAATTCACAGGAGTAATGGATTGTGGACTTTCACCACATGTATAAAAACATAATTTATGCTTACCTGATAAATTCCTTTCTTCTGTTGTGTGATCAGTCCACGGGTCATCATTACTTCTGGGATATAACTCCTCCCCAACAGGAAATGCAAGAAGATTCACCCAGCAGAGCCGCATATAGCTCCTCCCCTCTACGTCAGTCCCAGTCATTCGACCAAGAATCAACGAGAAAGGAGTAACCAAGGGTGAAGTGGTGACTGGAGTATAATTTAAAAGATATTTACCTGCCTTAAAACAGGGCGGGCCGTGGACTGATCACACAACAGAAGAAAGGAATTTATCAGGTAAGCATAAATTATGTTTTCTTCTGTTATGTGTGATCAGTCCACGGGTCATCATTACTTCTGGGATACCAATACCAAAGCAAAAGTACACGGATGACGGGAGGGATAGGCAGGCTCACTATACAGAAGGAACCACTGCCTGAAGAACCTTTCTCCCAAAAATAGCCTCCGAAGAAGCAAAAGTGTCAAATTTGTAAAATTTGGAAAAAGTATGAAGCGAAGACCAAGTTGCAGCCTTGCAAATCTGTTCAACAGAGGCCTCATTCTTAAAGGCCCAAGTGGAAGCCACAGCTCTAGTGGAGTGAGCTGTAATTCTTTCAGGAGGCTGCTGTCCAGCAGTCTCATAGGCTAAACGTATTATGCTACGAAGCCAAAAAGAGAGAGAGGTAGCAGAAGCTTTTTGACCTCTCCTCTGTCCAGAATAAACGACAAACAGGGAAGAAGTTTGGCGAAAATCTTTAGTTGCCTGCAAGTAGAACTTGAGGGCACGAACTACATCCAGATTGTGTAGAAGACGTTCCTTCTTTGAAGAAGGATTTGGACACAAGGATGGAACAACAATCTCTTGATTGATATTCCTGTTAGTGACTACCTTAGGTAAGAACCCAGGTTTAGTACGCAGAACTACCTTGTCTGAGTGAAAAATCAGATAAGGAGAATCACAATGTAAGGCTGATAACTCAGAGACTCTTCGAGCCGAGGAAATAGCCATTAAAAACAGAACTTTCCAAGATAACAATTTTATATCAATGGAATGAAGGGGTTCAAACGGAACACCCTGTAAAACGTTAAGAACTAAGTTTAAACTCCATGGCGGAGCAACAGCTTTAAACACAGGCTTGATCCTAGCTAAAGCCTGACAAAAAGCCTGGACGTCTGGATTTTCTGACAGACGCCTGTGTAACAAGATGGACAGAGCTGAAATCTGTCCCTTTAATGAACCAGCTGATAGACCCTTTTCTAACCCTTCTTCTAGAAAGGACAATATCCTAGCGATCCTAACCTTACTCCAAGAGTAACCTTTGGATTCGCACCAGTATAGGTATTTACGCCATATTTTATGGTAAATCCTTCTGGTAACAGGCTTCCTAGCCTGTATCAGGGTATCAGTAACCGACTCAGAAAAACCACGTTTTGATAAAATCAAGCGTTCAATTTCCAAGCAGTCAGCTTCAGAGAAGTTAGATTTTGATGTTTGAATGGACCCTGTATCAGAAGGTCCTGTCTTAGAGGTAGAGACCAAGGCGGACAGGATGACATGTCCACTAGATCTGCATACCAAGTCCTGCGTGGCCATGCAGGCGCTATTAGAATCACTGATGCTCTCTCCTGTTTGATTTTGGCAATCAATCGAGGAAGCAGCGGGAAGGGTGGGAACACATAAGCCATCCCGAAGTTCCAAGGTGCTGTCAAAGCATCTATCAGAACCGCTCCCGGATCCCTGGATCTGGACCCGTAGAGAGGAAGTTTGGCGTTCTGGCGAGACGCCATGAGATCTATCTCTGGTTTGCCCCAACGTCGAAGTATCTGGGCAAAGACCTCCGGATGAAGTTCCCACTCCCCCGGATGAAAAGTCTGGCGACTCAAGAAATCCGCCTCCCAGTTCTCCACTCCCGGGATGTGGATTGCTGACAGGTGGCAAGAGTGAGACTCTGCCCAGCGAATTATCTTTGATACTTCCATCATTGCTAGGGAGCTTCTTGTCCCTCCCTGATGGTTGATGTAAGCTACAGTCGTGATGTTGTCCGACTGAAACCTGATGAACCCCCGAGTTGTTAATTGGGGCCAAGCCAGAAGGGCATTGAGAACTGCTCTCAATTCCAGAATGTTTATTGGAAGGAGACTCTCCTCCTGATTCCATAGTCCCTGAGCCTTCAGAGAATTCCAGACAGCGCCCCAACCTAGTAGGCTGGCGTCTGTTGTTACAATTGTCCAGTCTGGCCTGCTGAATGGCATCCCCCTGGACAGGTGTGGCCGATAAAGCCACCATAGAAGAGAATTTCTGGTCTCTTGATTCAGATTCAGAGTAGGGGACAAATCTGAGTAATCCCCATTCCACTGACTTAGCATGCACAATTGCAGCGGTCTGAGGTGTAGGCGTGCAAAAGGTACTATGTCCATTGCCGCTACCATTAAGCCGATCACCTCCATGCATTGAGCTACTGACGGGTGTTGAATGGAATGAAGGACACGGCATGCATTTAGAAGCTTTGTTAACCTGTCTTCTGTCAGGTAAATCTTCATTTCTACAGAATCTATAAGAGTCCCCAAGAAAGGAACTCTTGTGAGAGGAAAAAGAGAACTCTTCTTTTCGTTCACTTTCCATCCATGCGACCTTAGAAATGCCAGAACTAACTCTGTATGAGACTTGGCAGTTTGAAAGCTTGAAGCTTGTATTAGAATGTCGTCTAGATACGGAGCTACCGAAATCCCTCGCGGTCTTAGTACCGCCAGAAGGGCACCCAGAACCTTTGTGAAGATTCTTGGAGCCGTAGCCAATCCGAATGGAAGAGCTACAAACTGGTAGTGCCTGTCTAGGAAGGCAAACCTTAGATACCGGTGATGATCTTTGTGAATCGGTATGTGAAGGTAAGCATCTTTTAAATCCACTGTGGTCATGTACTGACCCTTTTGGATCATGGGTAAGATTGTCCGAATAGTTTCCATTTTGAACGATGGAACTCTTAGGAATTTGTTTAGAATCTTTAAATCTAAGATTGGCCTGAAAGTTCCCTCTTTTTTGGGAACCACAAACAGGTTTGAGTAGAACCCTTGTCCTTGTTCCGACCGCGGAACCGGATGGATCACTCCCATTAATAACAGATCTTGTACACAGCGTAGAAACGCTTCTTTCTTTATCTGGTTTGTTGACAACCTTGACAGATGAAATCTCCCTCTTGGGGGAGATAATTTGAAGTCTAGAAGGTATCCCTGAGATATGATCTCTAGCGCCCAGGGATCCTGAACATCTCTTGCCCAGGCCTGGGCGAAGAGAGAAAGTCTGCCCCCCACTAGATCCGGTCCCGGATCGGGGGCTCTCGGTTCATGCTGTCTTTGGGGCAGCAGCAGGTTTCCTGGCCTGCTTGCTCTTGTTCCAGGACTGGTTAGGCTTCCAGCCTTGCCTGTAACGAGCAACAGCTCCCTCCTGTTTTGGTGCAGTGGAGGTTGATGCTGCTCCTGTTTTGAAATTCCGAAAGGGACGAAAATTAGACTGTCTAGCCTTAGCTTTGGCTTTGTCTTGAGGTAGGGCGTGGCCCTTACCTCCTGTAATGTCAGCGATAATTTCTTTCAAACCGGGCCCAAATAAAGACTGCCCCTTGAAAGGTATATTAAGTAATTTGGACTTAGAAGTAACATCAGCTGACCAGGATTTTAGCCACAGCGCCCTACGTGCCTGTATGGCGAATCCTGAGTTCTTAGCCGTAAGTTTGGTTAAATGTACTACGGCCTCCGAAATGAATGAATTAGCTAGTTTAAGGACTCTAAGCCTGTCCGTAATGTCGTCTAGCGTAGATGAGCTAAGGTTCTCTTCCAGAGACTCAATCCAAAATGCTGCCGCAGCCGTAATCGGCGCGATACATGCAAGGGGTTGCAATATAAAACCTTGTTGAACAAACATTTTCTTAAGGTAACCCTCTAGTTTTTTATCCATTGGATCTGAAAAGGCACAGCTATCCTCCACCGGGATAGTGGTACGCTTAGCTAAAGTAGAAACTGCTCCCTCCACCTTAGGGACCGTTTGCCATAAGTCCCGAGTGGTGGCGTCTATTGGAAACATCTTTCTAAATATTGGAGGGGGTGAGAACGGCACACCGGGTCTATCCCACTCCTTAGTAACAATTTCAGTTAGTCTCTTAGGTATAGGAAAAACGTCAGTACTCGCCGGTACCGCAAAGTATTTATCCAACCTACACAGTTTCTCTGGTATTGCAACGGTGTTACAATCATTGAGAGCTGCTAAGACCTCCCCTAGTAATACACGGAGGTTCTCCAATTTAAATTTAAAATTTGAAATATCTGAATCCAATCTGTTTGGATCAGAACCGTCACCCACAGAATGAAGCTCTCCGTCCTCATGCTCTGCAAGCTGTGACGCAGTATCAGACATGGCCCTAGTATTGTCAGCGCACTCTGTTCTCACCCCAGAGTGATCACGCTTGCCTCTTAGTTCTGGTAATTTAGACAAAACTTCAGTCATAACAGTAGCCATATCTTGTAATGTTATCTGTAATGGCCGCCCAGATGTACTAGGCGCCATAATATCACGCACCTCCCGGGCGGGAGATGCAGGTACTGCCGCGTGAGGCGAGTTAGTCGGCATAACTCTCCCCTCGCTGTTTGGTGAAATTTGTTCACATTGTACAGATTGACTTTTATTTAAAGTAGCATCAATACAGTTAGTACATAAATTTCTATTGGGCTCCACCTTGGCATTGGAACAAATGACACAGATATCTTCCTCTGAGTCAGACATGTTTAACACACTAGCAATAAACTTGCAACTTGGTTATAATCTTTTTTAGCAAAAACGTACTGTGCCTCAAAGAGGTACTAAACGATTAAATGACAGTTGAAATAATGAACTGAAAAATAGTTATAGCATCAAACTTTAAAACAACACAACTTTTAGCAAAGGTTTGTTCCCATTAGTAAAATAACAATAATTAAATTTGACATAAAAATTACAGAGCAACGTTTTTATTCACAGTCAATATAAAATTCTCACAGCTCTGCTGAGAGAATCTACCTCCCTCCAAAGAAGTTTGAAGACCCCTGAGATCTGTCAGAGATGAACCGGATCATGCAGGAAAAATAAGAGTAACTGACTTGAATTTTTTGATGCGTAGCAAAGAGCGCCAAAAACGGCCCTCCCCCTCACACACAGCAGTGAAGAGAAACGAAACTGTCACAATTAAAACCAAACAACTGCCAAGTGGAAAATAATGCCCAAATATTTATTCACTCAGTACCTCAGAAATGTAAACGATTCTACATTCCAGCAAAAACGTTTAACATGATAAATACTTATTAAAAGGATTAGTGACTTTTAACAGAGTAGTTCCGGTGAAATACCATCCCCAGAATACTGAAGTGTATACATACATGTCATTATAACGGTATGGCAGGATTTTCTCATCAATTCCATTCAGAAAATAAAAACTGCAACATACCTCAATGCAGATTCATCTGCCCGCTGTCCCCTGATCTGAAGCTTTTACCTCCCTCAGATGGCCGAGAACAGCAATATGATCTTAACTACTCCGGTTAAAATCATAGTAAAAAACTCTGGTAGATTCTTCCTCAAACTCTGCCAGAGAAGTAATAACACGCTCCGGTGCTATTGTAAAATAACAAACTTTTGATTGAAGTCATAAAAACTAAGTATAATCACCATAGTCCTCTCACACATCCTATCTAGTCGTTGGGTGCAAGAGAATGACTGGGACTGACGTAGAGGGGAGGAGCTATATGCGGCTCTGCTGGGTGAATCCTCTTGCATTTCCTGTTGGGGAGGAGTTATATCCCAGAAGTAATGATGACCCGTGGACTGATCACACATAACAGAAGAAAGAAAAGTTAAATTGGTAAACTCTGATATGTATTAGGGCAGTTTCACCACTTCCAAGGGCACAAGAACTGCTTCTGACACCTGCAAAATGGCTACCACACTTGTGAGTACATGGTAAAGAACCTGACAAGAAGTTTTATTTTTCAGTGGCCAGGTACTTAAATTTTAGTGCAGGTGCAGTCAGAGTGGCTGTTTTAAGTCTCAGGTCTTACCAGATAGAGCTAAAGCTGGTAAAACTATTGTTAAAAAGAAAGGAGACTAAAAAGTGAGTAGAAATAAAAACTCATAATGCTTTTATAAGTTGTGTCCCCAGGCTATGTGAATCATGTGTAAATATTCATACTTATAGCTGGTGGGCTGTGAAGATGTAAAGTACTTAACAGGCTGCACCTTCGTCCTCTGTGCTTACTTCAGCTGCAGATGTAAAGTACTTAACAGGCTGCACCTTTGTCCTCTGTGCTTACTTCAGCTGCAGATGACCTCTTTCAGTAGATGGGCCAATCTGAGGCAGTGCAAGCACATTACCAAGGATCTTACAAGTAGCAGAACACTGTAGACCAGGAGATTGGCAAATAAATCTGCATTTCATCTGAAGATTTCTCACTGTCATCTCCTCTGTCCTTTGTGGCACTCTGAGGAGGAAGTTGGGTCTCAGATGGGTTAGAGAACACTATCAATATCAACAACATGTAGATCAGCACTTCAGAATTCAACTCACTCCATGTTGGAGGCACAAATTTCCATAAGGGATTATGGGAGAGTGGGAGGGGATAAAGCTCTTCCCTCTCTAAGCTGTCCCATTTTACAGATGCAAATATACCAATATTCTGAAATCCAAACATTCTCCCGTCCCAAGCAGTTTGGATAAAGGTTTTTGTACCTGTAACTTGTTCAACAACTAAATCCTTAATGAAAAAAGGAGGCCTATACAGTGTGTGGAATTTTAACTTTCCAAGATAATATGCTGGTTTAAGTCCATCCACTAATGATTAGCAAAGGGTCCCATTGTGGGCAAGCAAAATCTGTTTTTTTTTGTATCGTATTTTACGGATTTATTTAAACAGAGCTATTCTTTCTAATCATAAACAAAAGTCAATTGGGTATGAAAGATGTTTAATTATTTTTGTTGAGATTGTATCACTATAATAATTTTTATCAGTTAGGTATTTGCTTTCCAAAAGCTTTATGAGTTTATCTCATTAATCGGCAGTTTGATATGCAATATTACAAAACAAAAATAACGTTTCTAAGATCTCTGCAATTACTATGAGGTTTGTAAACATTTCTATGATAAAGCTTTGAATAAGAGGTTAAAAACCAATACGGACACATTTAATGCAACAGAATGAAACATTCCCTTTTCTAGATTCATGTACTGGTGCATTATAATGATTTTTACAACCAACTGAATGATTATTTGCTTCATAAGTGAATTTGATTTAATTAAGCTTTGAGGTTAGGTACCAGCAACAATATTAAAATAGTTAAATGCAGCCTTCAAACAATCACAAGTTATACACCTGTAATTTGTTTTAAATAATGTGCTGCTGATAATGTATTAATAAGCAGCTGTCCCATATACTGAAAAAATATCTTAAAACAAACTTTAATACTTACTCAGTTACCCATTTCAGAATGTGATAGAGAATGTTTAAGGAGTTCATTGACCTGGTGTTAAGAGGAAAAAAAAAGGAAAGGTGTAAATTACTGGTTTACAAAATGCATCTACAAAATTAAAGATTAGAGGCCATTCATATTAAGATATAAAATGTAATAAGTAAACAAGAAGGTTAACACATAAAATAAAATGTTTAAAGTAAACAATTACTTTTTTAAATACTATTTTAGTTTTTGAAAAAGGCTGCTTAGGGTAAACATACATATCATTGTCTAAGAGCAATAGTTACTTTGTGAGTGAACTTAAAGCGACAATGTAGTTTTTTCTTTGTTGAATTTATAGGAGGTAATTTAAATATGTATTAGTTTTATTATAAATTTTTAAACAAATAACTACTGCTTTTAACAATGGGCTGTACTACTGTCCACTATTACCAGTGAACTCATATCCCACCGATTAGTTGTGCACCTGTTATTGTCAAAATAAAAAATAAATAAAATCTGCAGTATGGAGACAGTCAAAAAGTTCCCAAAGTAGACAAGCTTATCAGTAACAGGGTACACTTCTGTGACTAAAGCAATTATGATACATGCCCACTTTTTCAACTGCTCTACTTTTGAATTGTGTATGCCAGCTGTGGGATTGGGAACCTCACTGTATGTGAAGTGAAGAGGTTTTATAGATGCTTACTTTATACACAAGGTAAATAAAATAGGAAAATAAACATTTTCTAGGACAACTGTTATTTTCCGGTCTCATTTCTCACAACCATATTTACTATTAATGGAAAACAAAGCTTCCCAAGATGTCACATTCACAGGTTCAGAAAGAAGCTGAAATAATTAAATTAAAAAACATAATTTTTTTTTTTTTTGGAAAAAGCTTTATTGAATGAGTAGAATACATAAGTCCAAAAACAAACAAAGAAAAATACAAACACTGTGAGCGAAATAATACTTCCAAGTTATAACATATTGTAATCTAAGATAACAGTAGTTTGTCAGTGCCTCTTTCTTACTTTTCTAACTCATTGTACTTAAGCAGCCTCATAACGTTATACAGTGCAATTAAATTCAGGCTTGCAAGTTTTGCGAAAGTTCGGGTATTACTTCATACCCTAGAAAGAAGCGACAGAGAAAAGGGAGGACAGAGGAGTTATGGGTAGAGAAGGGGAAGGGAAGGAGGGGAGAGAAAAAAAAAAAGGGGGGGGGGGAGGGAAAGGGGGGACAGGCCTCAAAATTACAGGCGACTTACATCCAACCTCCAGTGCTCTTATAATATGCAATCTTCCAGATCCCCTCTAGGATGCATCGGGTAGGTGCGTCCCCAGGGGCAATAGCTACATGATAACCAGATCAAAATTTGTCCAGGAGGGCTAGTAAATTCCTCTGCCTTCCCAGATCAGAACCATATGTTCATGCGTCTCCAATTTCCCAGTTTTGAGGTAATGGTACTGTTCCAAACCGAGCAGATCACGAACTCCATGCTTCCATTCACTGAGGTTCGGAGCATGTACAGATTTCCAATGTTTTGGGACCAGGCCCTTGGCACAGTTTAGCATCAGTAGGAAAAGCCTATGTTTGGCCTCCACCACAATCTTGGGGAGGTCGTGATATAGCAGATATCTCGGGTTTGGTGGCAGGATGATGTCAAGAAGCCGACTACATTCCTGAAACACTCCTTCCCAGAATACACACATTCGTGGACAAGTCCACCATATGTGCATAATTGTTCCTTCCTCTCCGCAGCCCCTCCAACAATCCCCACATGCCTGCGGGTAGATCCTATGGAGCCTCTGTGGGGTCAAGTACCATCGGCTTAGGAACTTAAAATGCATTTCTTGCAGCCTCATGGAGACCGAGGTTTTTTTGGCTTTGTTGAATATCCCTAGCCAGTCCTCTGTGGTGATGTCAGAGTCAAAATCTACCCGCCAGGCATCCACATAAGAAGGCAATGTCTCCTTGCTGCTCACTAGAAGCAGCTTGTATAACCGGGATATCAAGTGACCAGGCGGCTGTGCCATAGTGCACATGGATTCAAAGAGAGTTTTCCCTCTTGTGAAGGATGTGGTGTCTTTGTGGCCGTTTATGTAATGGTGGAGCTGTATAACCCTAAACCATGAGGAGAATAGCCAGTGGTCCCACTGTTTCAGACTTTCTTGAGTCCGGATCTTCCCCTCATGGAAAGCATTTGAGATTGCTGCTTCCGCTAGGGTATATGGTTGTTTCGGGTACTGAGTTTTGTTCGCCAGAGCATTGTCTGGGTTTTCAAAAACCGGCGTCACTGGTGATTGGACAGTGGAAATATGTTTATTTAGTTTAACCAGAGCGTCCCATTCCCGAAACACATCTCCCAATAAGGGGTATTTACGTAGTAGGGGTGGTCGGTTCTCAACTGATATCCACGCGAGTGTGCCAATGTTTCCCCTCTGCAGAATCTCGCAATCTAACTCCACCCATGCCCTGTCTGTTTTGTTATGGCACCAGTGAACTAACCGTTGGACGATTATCGCCCTGAAGTATGTCTTCAGTGAAGGGACCCCTGCTCCCCCCCTGTCCCTAGGTAGGAACATTGTTTTTTTGTTGACTCTTGGCCGAATGCCGTTCCAGATATATGCTTCCATTTCTGATTGAATCTGGTGGATTATGGGTGTTGCTGACAGGAGAGGGATTGCCTGCATTACAAAAAGGACCCTGTGCAGTATGTTCATCTTGACTGCGTGGATTCGGCCAATCCATGAGATGGATTTATTCTTCCATCTGGTTAAGTCCTCTACCACTGCGTCTCTGATCAGTTTGTAATTTATTTCAACACTGTCTGTTGCCACTGGGGTCAGGAGGATCCCAAGATATTTCAAGTGTCGTCCTGCTATTTTAAGTGGGCAGAGGGAACCGACCCCACAAAAGACTTCAGCTGGCACAGTTATGTTCATAATCTCTGACTTAGTTAGGTTAAGCAAAAAGTCAGAAACTTTTCCAAACTCCGCGAATTCCGCCAGCAATGCCGATAGAGAGGTAGACACGTCAGACAGCATCACCAGGACGTCATCTGCGTACATGGCCAATTTATGTTCCCGTCTACCGACCGCTAGGCCAGAGATGTCGGGGTTGTTACGTATTTTGCAAGCTAGTGTCTCCATAACAAGAGCGAATAGTAAGGGGGACAGGGGACACCCCTGCCTCGTCCCATTGAAAAAGCTTGGATAGTGTGCCGCTGACTCTCACCTTGGCACTCGGTGCAGAGTATAAAGAGAAGATTGTATTTACAACACCGCTATCAAATCCCAGTTTGTTCATAGTGTGTCGCATGAACAGCCAGTTGACCCAGTCAAAAGCCTTTTCGGCGTCTGTGGAGACCAAGGCCAACGGCACTGAGTTGTTCTGGGCGTAAGATATCAATTGCATTACTCTTGTGGTATTGTCTCGGGCCTCTCTACCCGGGACAAATCCCACCTGGTCAGTGTTGATCAGCTTTGGTAATAGTTTGGCGAGGCGATTGGCTATTGGCCTTTGCCAGGACCTTAACATCCGCGTTAAGGAGTGAGATCGGCCTATAGCTACTAGGTTGATTTTCAGGTTTCCCTGGTTTATGGATAACCGATAAATACGCTTAAAGCATGGAGCTCGGTAAAGCCGCTCCCTCCGGTAAGCAATTGAACATCTGGAGCATCTGAGGTGCTAGCTTGTCAGAAAATTTTTTATAGTATCGCATGCCAAACCCATCCGGGCCGGGGCTTTTGCCTCCCGGGAGGAGCTTGATAGCCAACTGGATCTCTTTTAGAGTAAATGGGGCTTCAAGTTGGCCCGCTTCTTCTTGCGTTAATTTTGGCATGTCTATTTTGTTTAAAAATTCTAATATGCTACCTTCCTGGTTATCCACGGATGCCTGAGCAGGGTTCTCCTTCTGCGTATAATGCAGGTTGTACAGGGATTCATAGAAGCACCTAAATGTATCTGCAATGGATAAGCCATCACAGTGTTTATTACCATTACAGTCTTCGATCTCATATACATACGTTTTGAGCCTCTGGCGCGCTAATGCCCTTGCCAGGAGCCTCCCGGCTTTATCACTTTGTTCAAAGTAATATTGCCTAAGTCGAAGAGCCTTAGCTTGTTGTTCAGTCTGGATATGACTTAATAGTGCCGATCTTGCGTCAGCAAGCACTGTTTGCAATGTGTTATCCGCTGGGCGCGCTTTAAGCAGAGATTCTGCCTGTGCCACCTTTTGAAGCAGGGTGTCATAGCGAGCTCGTTGTTCCCGACGAAGGGTCGAGGTGTGCTTAATTAAGACTCCCCGCAAGACACACTTATGTGCCTCCCATACCGTGGTGTTAGCCAAGGCACCTCCTGCGTTAAGGCGGAAGTATTCTTCAATGGTGGTGTCAAGTTTCTTTTTAAGCAACTGGTCGTCCAATAAGGACTCGTCAAGTCGCCACATGAGTGGGATGATCGGCGCATCCGGCCAGCTAATGGTGCATTTTACTGGTGCGTGGTCTGACCAGGTAATTTGACCAATGTTACTGCTAGTTGTGATTGAGAGCCCTGCTGGGTCTGCAAAAATATAGTCAATCCTGGTATATTTCCCATGAGGATGGGAATAAAAGGTATAGTTTTTGGCGGTCGGGTGCAATGTGCGCCAGACTTCATGAAGAACCAATTCTCTCATGTGTCTGGCGACTTGTTTCGTCACCTTGTGTGGAGTGCTAGACAAGCCATCCGACGTGTCTAAGGTAGGGCAGAATGAGATGTTGAAGTCACCACTCATGAAAACAATCCCTTTTTGGGTTTCCAAGGTTCTATTTGCTAGAACATTAACGAATGTTACTCTCTTGCCGTATAAGGTGCTGTCAAAATCAGAAACCTGCCATCTGGGTCTCTAACAATCTGCTCCATTCGGAAGGGCACGTCCGCTCCGAACTAAAAAACATGGGGGGCGGAGCCGGCCATCAAAGTTAATGGCTGCACTTTGAGGGAGCTCTGAGTGCTGGATGCCCTAAAAAAGGAGGAATTGTGCCTTAAAAAATGCACCTAACTTGATCCCAAGCAGGCACAAACATCCACTATAGAGGACCCATACAGATATAAACTGAAACTGGAGCTCGAAAAAAACAGAATTTATGTTTACCTGATAAATTACTTTCTCCAACGGTGTGTCCGGTCCACGGCGTCATCCTTACTTGTGGGATATTCTCCTCCCCAACAGGAAATGGCAAAGAGCCCAGCAAAGCTGGTCACATGATCCCTCCTAGGCTCCGCCTTCCCCAGTCATTCGACCGACGTAAAGGAGGAATATTTGCATAGGAGAAACCATATGATACCGTGGTGACTGTAGTTAAAGAAAATAAATTATCAGACCTGATTAAAAAACCAGGGCGGGCCGTGGACCGGACACACCGTTGGAGAAAGTAATTTATCAGGTAAACATAAATTCTGTTTTCTCCAACATAGGTGTGTCCGGTCCACGGCGTCATCCTTACTTGTGGGAACCAATACCAAAGCTTTAGGACACGGATGAAGGGAGGGAGCAAATCAGGTCACCTAGATGGAAGGCACCACGGCTTGCAAAACCTTTCTCCCAAAAATAGCCTCAGAAGAAGCAAAAGTATCAAACTTGTAAAATTTAGTAAAAGTGTGCAGTGAAGACCAAGTCGCTGCCTTACATATCTGATCAACAGAAGCCTCGTTCTTGAAGGCCCATGTGGAAGCCACAGCCCTAGTGGAATGAGCTGTGATTCTTTCAGGAGGCTGCCGTCCGGCAGTCTCATAAGCCAATCTGATGATGCTTTTAATCCAAAAAGAGAGAGAGGTAGAAGTTGCTTTTTGACCTCTCCTTTTACCAGAATAAACAACAAACAAGGAAGATGTTTGTCTAAAATCCTTAGTAGCATCTAAATAGAATTTTAGAGCACGAACAACATCCAAATTGTGCAACAAACGTTCCTTCTTTGAAACTGGATTCGGACACAAAGAAGGCACGACTATCTCCTGGTTAATGTTTTTGTTGGAAACAACTTTCGGAAGAAAACCAGGTTTAGTACGTAAAACCACCTTATCTGCATGGAACACCAGATAAGGAGGAGAACACTGCAGAGCAGATAATTCTGAAACTCTTCTAGCAGAAGAAATTGCAACCAAAAACAAAACTTTCCAAGATAATAACTTAATATCAACAGAATGTAAGGGTTCAAACGGAACCCCCTGAAGAACTGAAAGAACTAAATTGAGACTCCAAGGAGGAGTCAAAGGTTTGTAAACAGGCTTGATTCTAACCAGAGCCTGAACAAAGGCTTGAACATCTGGCACAGCTGCCAGCTTTTTGTGAAGTAACACAGACAAGGCAGAAATCTGTCCCTTCAAGGAACTTGCAGATAATCCTTTCTCCAAACCTTCTTGAAGAAAGGATAGAATCTTAGGAATTTTTACCTTGTCCCAAGGGAATCCTTTAGATTCACACCAACAGATATATTTTTTCCATATTTTGTGGTAAATTTTTCTAGTTACAGGCTTTCTGGCCTGAACAAGAGTATCAATGACAGAATCTGAGAACCCTCGCTTTGATAAGATCAAGCGTTCAATCTCTAAGCAGTCAGTTGGAGTGAGACCAGATTCGGATGTTCGAACGGACCTTGAACAAGAAGGTCTCGTCTCAAAGGTAGCTTCCATGGTGGAGCCGATGACATATTCACCAGGTCTGCATACCAAGTCCTGCGTGGCCACGCAGGAGCTATCAAGATCACCGATGCCCTCTCCTGATTGATCCTGGCTACCAGCCTGGGGATGAGAGGAAACGGCGGGAATACATAAGCTAGTTTGAAGGTCCAAGGTGCTACTAGTGCATCTACTAGAGTCGCCTTGGGATCCCTGGATCTGGACCCGTAGCAAGGAACCTTGAAGTTCTGACGAGAGGCCATCAGATCCATGTCTGGAATGCCCCACAATTGAGTAATTTGGGCAAAGATTTCCGGATGGAGTTCCCACTCCCCCGGATGAAATGTCCGACGACTCAGAAAATCCGCTTCCCAATTTTCCACTCCTGGGATGTGGATTGCAGACAAGTGGCAGGAGTGAGTCTCCGCCCATTGAATGATTTTGGTCACTTCTTCCATCGCCAGGGAACTCCTTGTTCCCCCCCTGATGGTTGATGTACGCAACAGTCGTCATGTTGTCTGATTGAAACCGTATGAACTTGGCCTTTGCTAGCTGAGGCCAAGCCTTGAGAGCATTGAATATCGCTCTCAGTTCCAGAATATTTATCGGGAGAAGAGATTCTTCCCGAGACCAAAGACCCTGAGCTTTCAGGGGTCCCCAGACCGCGCCCCAGCCCACCAGACTGGCGTCGGTCGTGACAATGACCCACTCTGGTCTGCGGAAGCTCATCTCCTGTGACAGGTTGTCCAGGGACAGCCACCAACGGAGTGAATCTCTGGTCCTCTGATCTACTTGTATCGTCGGAGACAAGTCTGTATAGTCCCCATTCCACTGACTGAGCATGCACAGTTGTAATGGTCTTAGATGAATTCGCGCAAAAGGAACTATGTCCATTGCCGCTACCATCAAACCTATTACTTCCATGCACTGCGCTATGGAAGGAAGAGGAACAGAATGAAGTATTTGACAAGAGTTTAGAAGTTTTGATTTTCTGGCCTCTGTCAGAAAAATCCTCATTTCTAAGGAGTCTATTATTGTTCCCAAGAAGGGAACCCTTGTTGACGGAGATAGAGAACTTTTTTTCTACGTTCACTTTCCATCCGTGAGATCTGAGAAAGGCCAGGACAATGTCCGTGTGAGCCTTTGCTTGAGGAAGGGACGACGCTTGAATCAGAATGTCGTCCAAGTAAGGTACTACTGCAATGCCCCTTGGTCTTAGCACCGCTAGAAGGGACCCTAGTACCTTTGTGAAAATCCTTGGAGCAGTGGCTAATCCGAACGGAAGTGCCACAAACTGGTAATGCTTGTCCAGGAATGCGAACCTTAGGAACCGATGATGTTCCTTGTGGATAGGAATATGTAGATACGCATCCTTTAAATCCACCGTGGTCATGAATTGACCTTCCTGGATGGAAGGAAGAATTGTTCGAATGGTTTCCATTTTGAACGATGGAACCTTGAGAAACTTGTTTAGGATCTTGAGATCTAAGATTGGTCTGAATGTTCCCTCTTTTTTGGGAACTACGAACAGATTGGAGTAGAACCCCATCCCTTGTTCTCCTAATGGAACAGGATGAATCACTCCCATTTTTAACAGGTCTTCTACACAATGTAAGAATGCCTGTTTTTTTATGTGGTCTGAAGACAATTGAGACCTGTGGAACCTCCCCCTTGGGGGAAGCCCCTTGAATTCCAGAAGATAACCTTGGGAGACTATTTCTAGTGCCCAAGGATCCAGAACATCTCTTGCCCAAGCCTGAGCGAAGAGAGAGAGTCTGCCCCCCACCAGATCCGGTCCCGGATCGGGGGCCAACATCTCATGCTGTCTTGGTAGCAGTGGCAGGTTTCTTGGCCTGCTTTCCTTTGTTCCAGCCTTGCATTGGTCTCCAGGCTGGCTTGGCTTGAGAAGTATTACCCTCTTGCTTAGAGGACGTAGCACTTGGGGCTGGTCCGTTTCTGCGAAAGGGACGAAAATTAGGTTTATTTTTGGCCTTGAAAGACCTATCCTGAGGAAGGGCGTGGCCCTTGCCCCCAGTGATATCAGAGATAATCTCTTTCAAGTCAGGGCCAAACAGCGTTTTCCCCTTGAAAGGAATGTTAAGCAATTTGTTCTTGGAAGACGCATCCGCTGACCAAGATTTTAACCAAAGCGCTCTGCGCGCCACAATCGCAAAACCAGAATTTTTCGCCGCTAACCTAGCCAATTGCAAAGTGGCGTCTAGGGTGAAAGAATTAGCCAATTTGAGAGCATGAATTCTGTCCATAATCTCCTCATAAGAAGAAGAATTATTATTGAGCGCCTTTTCTAGTTCATCGAACCAGAAACACGCTGCTGTAGTGACAGGAACAATGCATGAAATTGGTTGTAGAAGGTAACCTTGCTGAACAAACATCTTTTTAAGCAAACCTTCTAATTTTTTATCCATAGGATCTTTGAAAGCACAACTATCTTCTATGGGTATAGTGGTGCGTTTGCTTAGAGTAGAAACCGCCCCCTCGACCTTGGGGACTGTCTGCCATAAGTCCTTTCTGGGGTCGACCATAGGAAACAATTTTTTAAATATGGGGGGAGGGACGAAAGGTATACCGGGCCTTTCCCATTCTTTATTTACAATGTCCGCCACCCGCTTGGGTATAGGAAAAGCTTCGGGGGGCCCCGGGACCTCTAGGAACTTGTCCATTTTACATAGTTTCTCTGGAATGACCAAATTCTCACAATCATCCAGAGTGGATAACACCTCCTTAAGCAGAGCGCGGAGATGTTCCAATTTAAATTTAAATGTAATCACATCAGGTTCAGCTTGTTGAGAAATTTTCCCTGAATCTGAAATTTCTCCCTCAGACAAAACCTCCCTGGCCCCCTCAGACTGGTGTAGGGGCACTTCAGAACCAATATCATCAGCGTCCTCATGCTCTTCAGTATTTTCTAAAACAGAGCAGTCGCGCTTTCGCTGATAAGTGGGCATTTTGGCTAAAATGTTTTTGATAGAATTATCCATTACAGCCGTTAATTGTTGCATAGTAAGGAGTATTGGCGCGCTAGATGTACTAGGGGCCTCCTGTGTGGGCAAGACTGGTGTAGACGAAGGAGGGGATGATGCAGTACCATGCTTACTCCCCTCACTTGAGGAATCATCTTGGGCATCATTTTCTCTAAATTTTGAGTCACATAAATCACATCTATTTAAATGAGAAGGAACCTTGGCTTCCCCACATTCAGAACACAGTCTATCTGGCAGTTCAGACATGTTAAACAGGCAAAAACTTGATAACAAAGTACAAAAAACGTTTTAAAATAAACCGTTACTGTCACTTTAAATTTTAAACTGAACACACTTTATTACTGCAATTGCGAAAAAGTATGAAGGAATTGTTCAAAATTCACCAAAATTTCACCACAGTGTCTTAAAGCCTTAAAAGTATTGCACACCAAATTTGGAAGCTTTAACCCTTAAAATAACGGAACCGGAGCCGTTTTTGTATTTAACCCCTTTACAGTCCCTGGTATCTGCTTTGCTGAGACCCAACCAAGCCCAAAGGGGAATACGATACCAAATGACGCCTTCAGAAAGTCTTTTCTATGTATCAGAGCTCCTCACACATGCATCTGCATGTCATGCTTCTCAAAAACAAGTGCGCAATAGAGGCGCGAAAATGAGACTCTGCCTA
This sequence comes from Bombina bombina, assembly GCF_027579735.1. Lineage (NCBI taxonomy): Eukaryota > Metazoa > Chordata > Amphibia > Anura > Bombinatoridae > Bombina > Bombina bombina. The sequence goes on from NC_069504.1 coordinate 493,487,906, forward strand.
TGTTTAGGGAAAGCCCCTAGAGAATAAGGTGTCCAATACAGTGCCTGCCGGTTATTTTACATAATTCCCAAGATTAAAATAATTCCTCAAGGCTATGGAGTATAAAATATGTTTATATATAAATCGATTTAGCCCAGAAAATGTCTACAGTCTTAAAAAGCCCATGTGAAGCCCTTTTTTTCTTTCTGTAATAAAAATGGCTTACCGGATCCCATAGGGAAAATGACAGCTTCCAGCATTACATCGTCTTGTTAGAATGTGTCATACCTCAAGCAGCAAAAGTCTGCTCACTGTTCCCCCAACTGAAGTTAATTCCTCTCAACAGTCCTGTGTGGAAACAGCCATCGATTTTAGTAACGGTTGCTAAAATCATTTTCCTCTTACAAACAGAAATCTTCATCTCTTTTCTGTTTCAGAGTAAATAGTACATACCAGCACTATTTTAAAATAACAAACTCTTGATTGAATAATAAAAACTACAGTTAAACACTAAAAAACTCTAAGCCATCTCCGTGGAGATGTTGCCTGTACAACGGCAAAGAGAATGACTGGGGAAGGCGGAGCCTAGGAGGGATCATGTGACCAGCTTTGCTGGGCTCTTTGCCATTTCCTGTTGGGGAGGAGAATATCCCACAAGTAAGGATGACGCCGTGGACCGGACACACCTATGTTGGAGAAACATAATTTATGTAAGAATTTACCTGATAAATTAATTTCTTTCATATTGGCAAGAGTCCATGAGCTAGTGACGTATGGGATATACAATCCTACCAGGAGGGGCAAAGTTTCCCAAACCTCAAAATGCCTATAAATACACCCCTCACCACACCCACAATTCAGTTTAATGAATAGCCAAGAAGTGGGGTGATAAAGAAAGGATTAAAAAGCATCAACAAAGGCATTGGAATAATTGTGCTTTATACAAAAAAATCATAACCACCATAAAAAAAGAGGTGGGCCTCATGGACTCTTGCCAATATGAAATAAATTAATTTATCAGGTAAATTCTTACCTAAATTATGTTAAATTAAATAATGCCGCCTGGATGAAGACTTCTGCCGCTTGGAGGACCTCTTCTGGCCGGATCGGATGAAGACTTCTGCCCCTCTGGACGTCCACTTGTGCCCGGCTGGGTGAAGACGGCTCAAGGTAGGGTTATCTTCAAGGGGGTAGTGTTAGGTTTTTTTAAGGGGGGATTGGGTGGGTTTTAGAGTAGGGTTGGGTGTGTGGGTGGTGGGTTTTAATGTTGGTGGGGGGGGGGGGTATTGTATTTTTTTTTTTTTTACAGGTAAAAGAGCTGATTATTTTGGGGCAATGCCCCGCAAAAGGCCCTTTTAAGGGTTATTTGTAATTTAGTATAGGGTAGGGAATTTTATTATTTTGGGGGGCTTTTTATTTTATTAGGGGGATTAGATTAGGTGTAATTAGTTTAAAAAAATTGTAATTCTTTTTTTATTTTCTGTAATTTAGTGTTTTTTTTGTACTTTAGTTTATTTAATTTAATTGTAGTTAATTGTAGGTAATTTATGTAATTAATTTAATGATAGTGTAGTGTTAGGTGTAATTGTATTTTAGGTTAGGATTTATTTTACAGGTAAATTTGTATTTATTTTAACTAGGAAGTTATTAAATAGTTAATAACTATTGTACCTAGTTAAAATAAATACAAAGTTGCCTGTAAAATAAATATAAATCCTAAGCTAGCTACAATGTAACTATTAGTTATATTGTAGCTAGCTTAGGGTTTATTTTACAGGTAAGTATTTAGTTTTAAATAGGAATAATTTATTTAATTGTAATACATTTATTTAGATGCATTTAAATTATATTTAAGTTAGGGGGTGTGTTAGGGTTAGACTTAGGTTTAGGGGTTAATAAATTTATTATAGTAGCGGCGACGTTGGCGGCGGCAGATTAGGGGTTAATAAATTTAATATAGTTGCGGCGACGTTGGGGGGGCAGATTAGGAGTTAATAACTATAATGTAGGGTTCGGCGATGTTGGGGGCAGTAGATTAGGGGTTCATAAGTATAATGTAGGTGGCGGCGGTGCCCGGAGCGGCAGATTAGGGGTTAATAATATAATGTAGGTGGCAACGATGTCGGGGGCGGCAGATTAGGGGTTAATAAGTGTAAGATTAGGGGTGTTTAGACTCGGGGTTCATGTTAGGTTGTTAGGCGCAGACATAAAATTAATTTCCCCATAGGAATCAATAGGGCTGCGTTAGGAGCTGAACGCTGCTTTTTTTCAGGTGTAAGGTTTTTTTTCAGCCAGCTCAGCCCCATTGTTTCCTATGGGGAAATCGTGCACGAGCACGTTTTGCCAGCTTACCGCTACCGTAAGCAGTGCTGGTATTACAGTGAGATGTGGAGCTAAATTTTGCTCAAAGCTCACTTTTCTGAGGCTAACGCCGGCTTGAAGAAAACCTGTAATACCAGCGTTGGCTTAAGTGAGCGGTACGAAAAAAAGGCTTGTTAGCCCCGCACAGCCTTACCGACAAAAACTCGTAATCTAGCCGTATGTTTGGTGTATTTACTCTCATTAACCCTGTTAATTTGTTGTTTGTTTGTTTATTTCTGTTTTATTATCATCTTTTGTTGTTTAATGCAAATATGTGGTACTATTGGAGAGATTCTTCCTGAATTGCTCAATCTGGGCAGTCGGGACTGAACATTTCTGACATCACTGCCATGAATCTATAGGACACTATGAAAATATGGACATTCCAGACTCTCTGGCAAATATCATGGTGCCTCCAATGTATACCCTGTAAAAACATTTGTTTATTGATATGTATATTTCAAAATAAAAACTATTATTCAAAAAAACAAACAAAAAAACACCCATAATTTATGTAAGAACTTACCTGATAAATTAATTTCTTTCATATTGGCAAGAGTCCATGAGCTAGTGACGTATGGGATATACAATCCTACCAGGAGGGGCAAAGTTTCCCAAACCTCAAAATGCCTATAAATACACCCCTCACCACACCCACAATTCAGTTTAACCAATAGCCAAATAGTGGGGTGATAGAAAAAGGAGTAAAAAAGCATACAAAAAAGAGGAACTGGAAATAGAATTGTGCTACTATACAAAAAATCATAACCACCAGAAAAAGGGTGGGTCTCATGGACTCTTGCCAATATGAAAGAAATGAATTTATCAGGTAAGTTCTCACATAATTTTTGTTTTCTTTCATGCAATTGGCAAGAATCCATGAGCTAGTGACGTATGGGATAGAAATACCCAAGATGTGGAAGTCCACAGAAGAGTCACTAGAAAGAGAGGAATAAAATAAAAACAGCCATTTTCCGCTGAACAAAATTAAATCCACAAAAAAATAAGTTTTTCTCATAAATTGAAAAAAAAAAAACTTAAAACATTAGCAGAAGAATCAAACTGAAACAGCTGCCTGAAGAACATTTCTACCAAAGACTGCTTCAGAAGAAGCAAATACATCAAAATGGTAAAATTTTGTAAATGTATGCAAAGAAGACCAAGTTGCTGCTTTGCAAATCTGATCAACTGAAGCTTCATTCTTAAAAGCCCAAGTGGAGACTGATCTAGTAGAATGAGCTGTGATCCTCTGAGGTGGGGACTGTCCTGCCTCCAAATAAGCTTAATTAATCAAATGCTTCAACCAAGATGCAAAAGAAATGACAGAAGCTTTCTGACCTTTCCTAGAACCAGAAAAGACAACAAAAAGACTAGAAGTCTTACTGAAATCTTTAGTAGCTTCAACATAATATTTCAAAGCTCTTACAACATCAAAAGAATGCAAAGATCTTTCAAGAGCATTCTTAGATTAGGACACAAGGAAGGAACAACAATTTCCCTACTAATGTTGTTAGAATTCACAACCTTAGGAAGAAATTTAAATGAAGTCTGCAAAACAGCCTTATTCTGATGGAAAATCAGAAAAGGAGACTCAGAAGAGAAAGCAGACAATTCTTAAACTCTTCTAGCTGAAGAGATGGCCAAAAGAAAAAACACTTTCAAAGAAAGTAGTTTAATATCCAAAGAATACATAGGCTCAAAAGGAGGAGCCTGCAAAGTCTTCAAAACCAAATTAAGACTCCAAGGAGGAGAGATTGATTTAATAACAGGTTTGATACAAACAAAAGCCTGAACAAAACAGTGAATATCAGGAAGCTTAGCAATCTTTCTATGAAATAAAACAGAAAGAGCAGAGATTTGTCCCTTCAAAGTACTTACAGACAAACCTTTATCCAAACAATCCTGAAGAAACTGTAAAATTCTAGGAATTCTAAAAGAATGCTAGGAGAATTTATAAGAACACCACCATGAAATATAGGTCTTCCAAACTCGATAATAAATCTTTCTTGAAAAAGACTTATGAGCCTGTAGCATAGTATTAATCACCAAGTCAGAGAAACCTCTATGACTAAGCACTAAGCGTTCAATTTCCATACCTTCAAATTTAATAATTTGAGATCCTGATGGAAAAACGGCCCTTGAGACAAAAGGTCTGGTCTTAGAGGAAGTGGCCAAGGCTGGCAACTGGACATCCGAACAAGATCCGCATACCAAAACCTGTGAGGCCACTCTGGTGCTATCAGAAACACATACGATTGTTCCATAATGATCTTGGAGATCACTCTTGGAAGAAGAACAAGAGGCGGAAAGATATAAGCAGGTTGATAAAACCAAGGAACTGCTAAAGCATCCACCATCTCCACCTGAGGATCCCTGGACCTGGACAGGTACCTGGGAAGTTTCTTGTTTAGATGAGAAGCCATCAGATCTATTTCTGGAAGACCCCACATCTGTACAATCTGACAAAAGAGAGACCACTCCCCTGGATGGAAGGTCTGATGGCTGAGATAATCAGTTTCCCAATTGTCTACACCTGGGATATGCACCACAGAAATTAGACAAGAGCTTGATTCTGCCCAAGAAAGTATCCAAGATACTTTTTTCATAGCTTGGGGACTGTGAGTCCCACCCTGATGATTGACATATGCCACAGTTGTGATGTTGTCCATCTGAAAACAAATGAATGGTTCTCTCTTTAACAGAGGCGAAACCTGAAGAGCCCTGAAAATAGCACAGAGTTCTAAAATATTGATTGGAAACCTCGCCTCTTGAAGTTTCCAAACCCCTTGTGCTGTCAGAGATCCCCACACAGCTCCCCAACCTGAAAAGACTTGCATCTGTCGTGATCACAGTCCAGGTAGGACAAACAAAAGAGGCCCCCTGAATTAGATGATGATGCTCTAACCACAAAGTCAGGGAGAGTTGAATGTTGGGATTTAAGTATATCAATTGCAATATCCGAGTATAATCTCTGCACCACTGATTCAGCATACAAAGCTGTAGAGGTCTCATGTGAAAACGAGCAAAGGGGATCGCGTCCGATGCTGCAGTCATGACACCTAAAATTTCCATGCACATAGCCACTGAAGGGAATGATTGAGACTGAAGGTTTCGACAAGCTGAAACCAATTTCATTTGACTCTTGTCTTAAGGACACAGTCATGGACACTGAATATATCTGGAAACCTAAAAAGGTAACCCTTGTTTGAGGAATCAAGAAACTCTTTGGTAAATTGATCCTCCAAACCTTTGAAAAGATTTCCCGCAAGAAAAACCATCAAATCAATAGGCGATACTCCCTTCACATCCCTCTAACAAACACTGTACTCTGAGAGGAATTGGGCTTCAAAATGCTTAGAAGCGCTTATCATAGAAATCAAGCACAAACTTACTTCACCACCTCCATAGGAGGCAACGTTTGTAAAAACTGAATTGTGGGTGTGGTGAGGGGTGTATTTATAGTCATTTTAAGGTTTGGGAAACTTTACCCCTCCTGGTAGGATTGTATATCCCATACAACACTAGCTCATGGACTCTTTCCAATTACATGAAAGAAATAACAATATTACAAGGAAGGATGAGAGATCTGCAAATTATATTGGAACTGGGCTATGATACTAAAATTATAGTAGAAATGATGGCTTACATATAGCAATATAAAAAATGTCAAGGAAATACAATAAAAATTTAAAAAAAAACAAATACAAAAGAAAAAGGAAATTTATGCTTACCTGATAAATTGATTTCTTCTACGATACGACGAGTCCCCGGATTCATCCTTACTTGTGGGATATTATCCTCCTGCTAACAGGAAGTGGCAAAGAGCACCACAGCAGAGCTGTATATATAGCTCCTCCCTTCTCTCCACCCCCAGTCATTCGACCGAAGGTATAGGAAGAGAAAGGAAAAGCTAAAAGGTGCAGAGGTGACTGAAGTTTTGAAAATAAAATACATTCTGTCTTAAAAAGACAGGGCGGGCCATGGACTCGTCGTATCGTAGAAGAAATCAATTAATCAGGTAAGCATAAATTTCCTTTTCTTCTACAAGATACGACGAGTCCACAAATTCATCCTTACTTGTGGGATACAATACCAAAGCAACAGGACACGGATGAACGGGAGGGACAAGACAGATACCTAAACGGAAGGCACCACTGCTTGAAGAACCTTTCTCCCAAAAATAGCCTCAGAAGAAGCAAAAGTATCTAATTTGTAAAATTTGGAAAAAGTATGAAGGGAGGACCAAGTCGCAACCTTACAAATCTGTTCAACAGAAGCATCGTTTTTAAAAGCCCATGTGGAAGCCACAGCTCTAGTAGAATGAGCCGTAACTTTTTCAGGGGGCTGCTGTCCAGCAGTCTTGTATGCCAGGCGGATGATGCTTTTCAGCCAGAAAGAAAGAGGTAGCCGTAGCTTTTTGACCCCTACGCTTTCCAGAATAAACAATGAATAGAGAAGATGTTTGACGGAAATCCTTGGTCGCTTGTAAGTAAAACTTCAAGGCACAAACCACGTCCAAGTTATGTAACAGACGTTCCTTCTTAGAAGAAGGATTAGGACACAAGGAAGGAACAACAATTTCCTGATTAATATTCTTATTTGAAACAACCTTAGGAAGGAATCCAGGTTTAGTACGCAAAACCACCTTATCAGAATGGAATATAAGATAAGGCGAATCACATTGTAACGCAGAAAGCTCAGAAACTCTTCGAGCAGAAGAGATAGCAACTAAAAACAAAACCTTCCAAGATAAAAGCTTAATATCTATGGAATGCATGGGTTCAAACGGAACCCTTTGAAGAACATTGAGAACTAAATTCAAACTCCATGGCGGAACAATAGGTTTAAACACAGGCTTGATTCTGATTAAAGCCTGACAAAAAGACTGAACGTCTGGGACATCCGCCAGACGCTTGTGTAGTAAAATTGACAAAGCAGAAATTTGTCCCTTTAAAGAACTATCTGATAATCCCTTCTCCAATCCTTCTTGGAGAAATGATAAAATCCTAGGAATCCTAACCCTACTCCATGAGTAGCCCTTGGATTCACACCAATAGAGATATTTACGCCATATCTTATGGAAATTCTTTCTAGTGACAGGCTTGCGAGCCTGAATCAAAGTATCAATGACCGACTCAGAGAATCCCCGCTTAGATAAAATCAAACTTTCAATCTTCAGGCAGTCAGCTGCAGAGAATTTAGATTTGGATGTTGGAACAGACCTTGAATGAGAAGGTCCTGTCTCAATGGAAGTTTCCACGGTGGCAGAGAGGACATGTCCACTAGATCCGCATACCAAGTCCTGCGTGGCCATGCAGGCGCTATTAGAATTACCGAAGCTCTCTCCTGTTTGATTCTTGCAATCACACGAGGCAGGAGAGGAAATGGTGGAAATACATATGCCAGTTTGAACGACCAAGGTACTGCTAGAGCATCTATCAGTACAGCTTGGGGATCCCTTGACTTGGACCCGTAACAAGGAAGTTTGGCATTCTGACGAGATGCCATCAGATCCAATTCCGGTGTGCCTCATTGATGAATCAATGATGCAAACACCTCCGGATGGAGTTCCCACTCCCCCGGATGAAAAGTCTGACGACTTAGAAAATCCGCTTCTCAGTTCTATACTCCTGGGATATAGATTGCTGATAGATGGCAAGAGTGAGCCTCCGCCCATCGGATTATCTTTGAAACCTCTATCATCGCTAGAGAACTCCTTGTTCCCCCTTGATGATTGATAAATTCTACAGTCGTGATATTGTCCCGACTGGAATCTTATGAATTTGGCCAAAGCCAACTGAGGCCACGCCTGAAGCGCGTTGAATATTGCTCTCAGTTCCAGAATATTGATTGGCAGTAGAGACTCCACCTGAGTCCAAACACCCTGAGCCTTCAGGGAATTCCAGACTGCACCCCAGCCCAAGAGGCTGGCGTCCGTCACTATTACCCATGCTGGCCTGCGGAAGCACATTCCCTGGGACAGATGATCCTGTGACAACCACCAAAGAAGAGAGTCTCTGGTCTCTTGATCCAGATTTATCTGAGGAGATAAATTTGCATAATCCCCATTCCACTGTCTGAGCATGAACAGCTGCAGTGGCCTGAGATGAAAGTGAGCAAACGGAACAATGTCCATTGCCGCTACCATTAATCCAATGACCTCCATACACTGAGCCACTGATGGCTGAGGAATGGACTGAAGTGCTTGGCAAGTATTTAGAATCTTTGATTTTCTGATCTCCGTCAGAAATATTTTCATGTCTACCGAGTCTATCAGAGTTCCCAAAAATGGAACTCTTCTTAGTGGAACTAGTGAACTCTTTTCTATATTCACTTTCCAACCGTGAGTTCTTAGAAATGCCAACACGATGTCCGTGTGAGATTTGGTCAGATGATAAGTTGATGCCTGGATCAAAATATCATCCAGATAGGGCGCCACTGCTATGCCCCGCGGTCTGAGAACCGCTAGAAGGGACCCTAGCACCTTTGTGAAGATTCTGGGAGCTGAGGCCAATCCGAAAGGAAGGGCCACAAACTGATAATGTTCGTCCAGAAAAGCAAACCTTAGAAACTGATGATGATCCTTGTGGATAGGAATGTGAAGATACGCATCCTTCAGGTCCACGGTGGTCATATATTGACCCTCCTGGATCATTGGTAAAATTGTTTGTATAGTCTCCATCTTGAGCGATGGGACTCTGAGAAATTTGTTTAGACATTTGAGATCCAAAATCGGTCTGAAAGTTCCATCTTTTTTGGGAACCACGGACAGATTTGAGTAAAACCCCTGTCCCTGTTCTAGTTTTGGAACTGGGCAAATTACTCCCATGGTGTAGAGGTCTTTTACACAGCGTAAGAACGCTTCTCTTTTTGTCTGGTCTACAGACAAATGTGAAAGATGAAATCTCCCTCTTGGGAGAAAATCCTTGAATTCCAGCTGATACCCCTGGGTCACAATTTCCAATGCCCAAGGATCCTGAACATCCCTTGCCAAAGCCTGAGCAAAGAGAGAAAGTCTGCCCCCTACTAAATCCGGTCCCGGATCGGGGGCTGCCCCTTCATGCTGTCTTGGTAGCAGCAGTAGGCTTCTTGGCTTGTTTACCTTTATTCCAGGCCTGGTTAGGTCTCCAGACTGACTTGGATTGAGCAACATTCCCTTCATGCTTTGTGGAGGAAGAGGAAGCAGAGGGCCTCCTTTAAAGTTTCGAAAGGAACAAAAATTATTTTGTTTACCCCTCATCTTAACAGACTTATCCTGAGGCAGGGAATGACCTTTACCTCCAGTAATGTCAGAAATGATTTCCTTCAATTCAGGGTCTTACCTTTAAAAGGAATAGCTTTAACAGAGGCGAAACCTGAAGAGCCCTGAAAATAGCACAGAGTTCTAAAATATTGATTGGAAACCTCGCCTCTTGAAGTTTCCAAACCCCTTGTGCTGTCAGAGATCCCCACACAGCTCCCCAACCTGAAAAGACTTGCATCTGTCGTGATCACAGTCCAGGTAGGACAAACAAAAGAGGCCCCCTGAATTAGATGATGATGCTCTAACCACAAAGTCAGGGAGAGTTGAATGTTGGGATTTAAGTATATCAATTGCAATATCCGAGTATAATCTCTGCACCACTGATTCAGCATACAAAGCTGTAGAGGTCTCATGTGAAAACGAGCAAAGGGGATCGCGTCCGATGCTGCAGTCATGACACCTAAAATTTCCATGCACATAGCCACTGAAGGGAATGATTGAGACTGAAGGTTTCGACAAGCTGAAACCAATTTCATTTGACTCTTGTCTTAAGGACACAGTCATGGACACTGAATATATCTGGAAACCTAAAAAGGTAACCCTTGTTTGAGGAATCAAGAAACTCTTTGGTAAATTGATCCTCCAAACCTTTGAAAAGATTTCCCGCAAGAAAAACCATCAAATCAATAGGCGATACTCCCTTCACATCCCTCTAACAAACACTGTACTCTGAGAGGAATTGGGCTTCAAAATGCTTAGAAGCGCTTATCATAGAAATCAAGCACAAACTTACTTCACCACCTCCATAGGAGGCAACGTTTGTAAAAACTGAATTGTGGGTGTGGTGAGGGGTGTATTTATAGTCATTTTAAGGTTTGGGAAACTTTACCCCTCCTGGTAGGATTGTATATCCCATACAACACTAGCTCATGGACTCTTTCCAATTACATGAAAGAAATAACAATATTACAAGGAAGGATGAGAGATCTGCAAATTATATTGGAACTGGGCTATGATACTAAAATTATAGTAGAAATGATGGCTTACATATAGCAATATAAAAAATGTCAAGGAAATACAATAAAAATTTAAAAAAAAACAAATACAAAAGAAAAAGGAAATTTATGCTTACCTGATAAATTGATTTCTTCTACGATACGACGAGTCCCCGGATTCATCCTTACTTGTGGGATATTATCCTCCTGCTAACAGGAAGTGGCAAAGAGCACCACAGCAGAGCTGTATATATAGCTCCTCCCTTCTCTCCACCCCCAGTCATTCGACCGAAGGTATAGGAAGAGAAAGGAAAAGCTAAAAGGTGCAGAGGTGACTGAAGTTTTGAAAATAAAATACATTCTGTCTTAAAAAGACAGGGCGGGCCATGGACTCGTCGTATCGTAGAAGAAATCAATTAATCAGGTAAGCATAAATTTCCTTTTCTTCTACAAGATACGACGAGTCCACAAATTCATCCTTACTTGTGGGATACAATACCAAAGCAACAGGACACGGATGAACGGGAGGGACAAGACAGATACCTAAACGGAAGGCACCACTGCTTGAAGAACCTTTCTCCCAAAAATAGCCTCAGAAGAAGCAAAAGTATCTAATTTGTAAAATTTGGAAAAAGTATGAAGGGAGGACCAAGTCGCAACCTTACAAATCTGTTCAACAGAAGCATCGTTTTTAAAAGCCCATGTGGAAGCCACAGCTCTAGTAGAATGAGCCGTAACTTTTTCAGGGGGCTGCTGTCCAGCAGTCTTGTATGCCAGGCGGATGATGCTTTTCAGCCAGAAAGAAAGAGGTAGCCGTAGCTTTTTGACCCCTACGCTTTCCAGAATAAACAATGAATAGAGAAGATGTTTGACGGAAATCCTTGGTCGCTTGTAAGTAAAACTTCAAGGCACAAACCACGTCCAAGTTATGTAACAGACGTTCCTTCTTAGAAGAAGGATTAGGACACAAGGAAGGAACAACAATTTCCTGATTAATATTCTTATTTGAAACAACCTTAGGAAGGAATCCAGGTTTAGTACGCAAAACCACCTTATCAGAATGGAATATAAGATAAGGCGAATCACATTGTAACGCAGAAAGCTCAGAAACTCTTCGAGCAGAAGAGATAGCAACTAAAAACAAAACCTTCCAAGATAAAAGCTTAATATCTATGGAATGCATGGGTTCAAACGGAACCCTTTGAAGAACATTGAGAACTAAATTCAAACTCCATGGCGGAACAATAGGTTTAAACACAGGCTTGATTCTGATTAAAGCCTGACAAAAAGACTGAACGTCTGGGACATCCGCCAGACGCTTGTGTAGTAAAATTGACAAAGCAGAAATTTGTCCCTTTAAAGAACTATCTGATAATCCCTTCTCCAATCCTTCTTGGAGAAATGATAAAATCCTAGGAATCCTAACCCTACTCCATGAGTAGCCCTTGGATTCACACCAATAGAGATATTTACGCCATATCTTATGGAAATTCTTTCTAGTGACAGGCTTGCGAGCCTGAATCAAAGTATCAATGACCGACTCAGAGAATCCCCGCTTAGATAAAATCAAACTTTCAATCTTCAGGCAGTCAGCTGCAGAGAATTTAGATTTGGATGTTGGAACAGACCTTGAATGAGAAGGTCCTGTCTCAATGGAAGTTTCCACGGTGGCAGAGAGGACATGTCCACTAGATCCGCATACCAAGTCCTGCGTGGCCATGCAGGCGCTATTAGAATTACCGAAGCTCTCTCCTGTTTGATTCTTGCAATCACACGAGGCAGGAGAGGAAATGGTGGAAATACATAAGCCAGTTTGAACGACCAAGGTACTGCTAGAGCATCTATCAGTACAGCTTGGGGATCCCTTGACTTGGACCCGTAACAAGGAAGTTTGGCATTCTGACGAGATGCCATCAGATCCAATTCCGGTGTGCCTCATTGATGAATCAATGATGCAAACACCTCCGGATGGAGTTCCCACTCCCCCGGATGAAAAGTCTGACGACTTAGAAAATCCGCTTCTCAGTTCTATACTCCTGGGATATAGATTGCTGATAGATGGCAAGAGTGAGCCACCGCCCATCGGATTATCTTTGAAACCTCTATCATCGCTAGAGAACTCCTTGTTCCCCCTTGATGATTGATAAATTCTACAGTCGTGATATTGTCCCGACTGGAATCTTATGAATTTGGCCAAAGCCAACTGAGGCCACGCCTGAAGCGCGTTGAATATTGCTCTCAGTTCCAGAATATTGATTGGCAGTAGAGACTCCACCTGAGTCCAAACACCATGAGCCTTCAGGGAATTCCAGACTGCACCCCAGCCCAAGAGGCTGGCGTCCGTCACTATTACCCATGCTGGCCTGCGGAAGCACATTCCCTGGGACAGATGATCCTGTGACAACCACCAAAGAAGGGAGTCTCTGGTCTCTTGATCCAGATTTATCTGAGGAGATAAATTTGCATAATCCCCATTCCACTGTCTGAGCATGAACAGCTGCAGTGGCCTGAGATGAAAGTGAGCAAACGGAACAATGTCCATTGCCGCTACCATTAATCCAATGACCTCCATACACTGAGCCACTGATGGCTGAGGAATGGACTGAAGTGCTTGGCAAGTATTTAGAATCTTTGATTTTCTGATCTCCGTCAGAAATATTTTCATGTCTACCGAGTCTATCAGAGTTCCCAAAAATGGAACTCTTCTTAGTGGAACTAGTGAACTCTTTTCTATATTCACTTTCCAACCGTGAGTTCTTAGAAATGCCAACACGATGTCCGTGTGAGATTTGGTCAGATGATAAGTTGATGCCTGGATCAAAATATCATCCAGATAGGGCGCCACTGCTATGCCCCGCGGTCTGAGAACCGCTAGAAGGGACCCTAGCACCTTTGTGAAGATTCTGGGAGCTGAGGCCAATCCGAAAGGAAGGGCCACAAACTGATAATGTTCGTCCAGAAAAGCAAACCTTAGAAACTGATGATGATCCTTGTGGATAGGAATGTGAAGATACGCATCCTTCAGGTCCACGGTGGTCATATATTGACCCTCCTGGATCATTGGTAAAATTGTTTGTATAGTCTCCATCTTGAGCGATGGGACTCTGAGAAATTTGTTTAGACATTTGAGATCCAAAATCGGTCTGAAAGTTCCATCTTTTTTGGGAACCACGGACAGATTTGAGTAAAACCCCTGTCCCTGTTCTAGTTTTGGAACTGGGCAAATTACTCCCATGGTGTAGAGGTCTTTTACACAGCGTAAGAACGCTTCTCTTTTTGTCTGGTCTACAGACAAATGTGAAAGATGAAATCTCCCTCTTGGGAGAAAATCCTTGAATTCCAGCTGATACCCCTGGGTCACAATTTCCAATGCCCAAGGATCCTGAACATCCCTTGCCCAAGCCTGAGCAAAGAGAGAAAGTCTGCCCCCTACTAAATCCGGTCCCGGATCGGGGGCTGCCCCTTCATGCTGTCTTGGTAGCAGCAGTAGGCTTCTTGGCTTGTTTACCTTTATTCCAGGCCTGGTTAGGTCTCCAGACTGACTTGGATTGAGCAACATTCCCTTCATGCTTTGTGGAGGAAGAGGAAGCAGAGGGCCTCCTTTAAAGTTTCGAAAGGAACAAAAATTATTTTGTTTACCCCTCATCTTAACAGACTTATCCTGAGGCAGGGAATGACCTTTACCTCCAGTAATGTCAGAAATGATTTCCTTCAATTCAGGGTCTTACCTTTAAAAGGAATAGCTAAAAGCTTAGATTTTGATGACACATCAGCAGACCAAGATTAGAGCCATAACGCTCTACGCGCTAAAATGGCAAAACCTGCATTTTTCGCCGCTAATTTAGCCATATGAAAAGCTGCATCAGTAATAAAAGAATTAGCTAACTTGAGAGCCTTAATTCTATCCAAAATGTCATCTAATGAGGTCTCAACCTTAAGAGACTCTTCTAGAGCATCAAACCAAAAAGCTGCTGCAGTAGTAACTGGAACAATGCAAGCTATAGGTTGTAAAAGAAAACCCTGATGAATAAATTTCTTTAGAAGACCCTCTAACTTTTTATCCATAGGGTCTGTCCTCAATAGGTATAGTTGTACGCTTAGCCATGGTAGGAATAGCTCCCTCCACCTTAGGGACCGTTTGCCAAGAATCCCGAATGGTGTCAGATATGGGAAATATTTTCTTAAAATTAGGAGGGGGAGAGAACGGTATACCTGGTCTATCCCATTCCTTTGTAACAATGTCCGAAATTCTTTTAGGAACTGGAAAAACATCAGTGTAAGTAGGCACCTCTAGATATTTGTCCATCTTACACAATTTCTCTGGTGGTATCACAATAGGGTCACAATCATCCAGAGTCGCTAAAACCTCCCGAAGTAAAAGGCGGAGGTGTTCAAGCCTAAATTTAAAGGACATCACGTCCGAATCTGTCTGAGGCAACACATTTCCTGAGTCTGAAATTTCTCCCTTAGACAGAAATTCCCCGACCCACAAATCAGAGCACTGTGAGGGTACATCAGAAATGTCCAATAAGGCATCAGATGGTTCAGTATTTACCTTAATACCTGGCCTACTGCGTTTACCCTGTAAAACTGGCAGTTTAGATAATACCTCTGTAAGGGTAGTAGACATAACTGCAGCCATATCTTGCAGAGTAAAAGTATTAGACGCACTAGAAGTACTTGGCGTTGCTTGAGTGGGCGTTAAAGGTTGTGACACTTGGGGAGAATTGGATGGCATATCCTGATTCTCTTCAGACTGAGAATCATCCTTAGACACACTTTTATTACCTAAAATATGTTCTTTACAGTGTAAGGCCCTTTCAGTACAAGAAGGACACAATGTAAGAGGGGGTTCCACAATGGCTTCTAAACACATAGCGCATTGACTTTCCTCAATGTCTGACATGTTGAACAGGCTAGTAATAACCACAAAAGTCGTTAAACACTTTATTTATTGATGTAAAACAAATTTTTGAAAAACGAGTACTGCGCCTTTAAGAAATAAAAAAGCGCACAATTTTTCCAAATCTGCTTAAAAATGTTAACAAACGTTCAATTTTAAGGTATTCCTATCCTTTATTGCAGTCGGATATTGCACCACAAGCAAGGGGCACATTAAACCTCCTAAATGAGTAATTTAACACAAAACCGTTGATGAAAAAACTAAGACAAACCCCTGCACCTCGCCACAGCTCTGCTGTGGCGCCTACCTGTCCCCAGGGATCTGACAAACTTTTCAATATCACTCCGGTAGACAATCACTCAATTTGGGCCCAACCGAAGCTGAAGTTTGCTGCCTTCTTGACAAAATTAACTGCGCATCTGAGGGGCGAAAATTAGGCCCCACCCATCATGTACGATGTACTCTCAGCCTAAACAACCGCATGTAAAGCTGTGTAGAACTAGCCATGTGGATAAGCATTCATAAAATGTATGATTATAGCCATGTGAACCCCCAGCACAATGTACAACAACCAGCTATATAACCGTTTTGCAATAAAAACCGTTATGCTGCCCCAGTGTCTTAACCTTGCTGCATTTAGCCCTGATAAAAAATAAATACACAGGATTTCCGTAATACCCCTTCTTGATTGAAGAAACTAAAAACTATCATTTTAACACCTCTTTCACTTTACCTCTTCCTATTACTAGCATAGGCAAAAAGAATGTCTGGGGGTGGAGAGAAGGGATGAGCTATATATACAGCTCTGCTGTGGTGCTCTTTGCCACTTCCTGTTAGCAGGAGGATAATATCCCACAAATAAGGATGAATCCGTGGACTCATCGTATCTTGTAGAAGAAATCTGAATGCTGAAACTATTCACAAAGGATGGAAAATATCACTTTTAATAAATATTTTAAAATTCTTCAAGCCACTAACAAAATATCTCTGGAGACTAGTGGTACAATCTATAAAACAAAAGCAATGAGAAAAAAGAACAATCCCACGCAAATTGTGATCTTTAAAGAACACACGGTTTCCTGGTCCATAGCCTTGTGTCAATGTACCAAAAAAGAAGGAAAAAAAAAGAACAACAACACTGGTAACATGTTTCAGCTGAACATTGACCTTTTTCAATTTATGAATTAACTTTTATAATTTGACTTTTCAACATGCTGAGATGAGGATGTCTGCATCTAATGAGGTGGTGGCTAGGGTTATTTGCTATGAGTGAGGTGGTGGCTATGGTTATTTGCTATGGGTGAGGTGGTGGCTAGGGTTATTTGCTATGAGTGAGGTGGTGGCTAGGGTTATTTGCTATGGGTGAGGTGGTGGCTAGGGTTATTTGCTATGGGTGAGGGGTGGCTAGGGTTATTTGCTATTGGCGAGGTGGCCGCTAGCGTTATTTACTATGGGCAAGGTGGCGGCTAGGGTTGTTTGCTGAGGAGGAGGTGGTAGGGTTAATTGCATTGGGGATAGCTTAGTTAGATGTATTGGCTACGCAGGTTACTTGCAGTGGGGGTGCAGGACAAAACTGTTAGGGATAAAGTGTGTTGATGGGATGAGGTTAGATTGAATAGGTTAGCACTATGGTACTTATGTAGTATAGCTACCAATATTATAGTGACTGAGATCAGAAACTGGACATTTTAGCTAATAAAATATTAAAAGAAAGTTAAAGAAACAAGTTAAAATGATTTTAAACCATACTTAATTCCATAAAAATTAAATTGCTTAAGTTTTTAATACTTTAAAGGAAACAAACACATTTGCAATTGGAAATTGGTCAGAAATGTGAAGCTATCCAACATACCAGCACTTAAATGTGCAGAAAAACTAAATTAATGCTTACCTGATAAATGGCATGGGGAGTCCACAAATCCATTCCAATTACTAGTGCGAATTCAACTCCTGGCCACCAGGAGGAGGCAAAGAACACCACAGCAGAGCTATTAAGTATCACTCCTACTTCCCATAAACCCCAGTCATTCAGCCA
This sequence comes from Bombina bombina, assembly GCF_027579735.1. NCBI lineage: Eukaryota > Metazoa > Chordata > Amphibia > Anura > Bombinatoridae > Bombina > Bombina bombina. The sequence goes on from NC_069504.1 coordinate 493,505,422, forward strand.
AAGGAATTTGGGAAGAGAAGATGACACAAGGGTATAGAAGTGCCTGAGGTTTATAAAAAAGCAGTCTTAAATCAAATTAAGGGCGGGTTGTGGACTCTCTATGCCAGGAAAGAAATACATTTATCAGGTAAGCATACATTTAGTTTTCTTTCCAATGGCATGGAGAGTCCACAAATCCATTCCAATTACTAGTGGGAACCAATACCCAAGCTAGAGGACACAGAATGGAAGAGAGGGAGAACAAGACAGGCGGACCTAAACAGAAGGCACCACCGCTTGAAGAACTTTCCTCCCAAAGGAAGCCTCAGTCGAGGCAAAAGTATCAAATTTGTAGATTTTGGAAAAGGTATGCAAAGAAGACCAAGTAGCTGCCTAGCAGATTTGCTCCACAGAAGCTTCATTTTTGAAGGCCCAGGAAGAGCCCAGGAAGAAGAGACAGCCCTGGTAGAATGAGCCGTAATTCTCTCAGGAGGCTATTGAACAGCTGTCTTATAAGCTAATCGGTTAACACTTCTTAACCAGAGAGAAAGAATAGTATAAGTGGCCTTCTGACCCTTACGCTTACCAGAGAAAACAACGTACAGGTCAGTAGATTGCCTAACATCTTTAGTTGCTTGAAGATAAAATTTTAGAGCATGCACAACATCCAAGTTATTCAACAGACGTTCCTTCTGAGAAGAAGGATTAGGACAAAACGAAGGAACAACAATTTCCTGATTGATGTTGTGGTCCGATACTTATTTGGGAAGAAATCCCAACTTAATACGAAGGACCGCCTTATCCACATGGAAAAAAAAAGGTAAGGGGAATCACAATGCAGAGCCAAAAGCTTGGAAACTCTGCTAGCAGAATAGCAAGTAGAAACAAAACTTTCCAAGATAACAACTTAAAGGGATAGTCAAGTCCAAAAAAACTTAAATGATTTAAATAGGGAATGTCATTTTAAACAACTGTCCTATTTACTTTTATCACCAATTTTGCTTTGTTCTCTTGGTATTCTTAGTTGAAAGCTAAACCTAGGAGGTTCATATGCTAATTTCTTAGACCTTGAAGACTGCCTCTAATTTGAATGCATTTTGACCACTAGAGGGCATTAGTTCATGTGTTTTATATAGATAACATTGAGCTCATGCATGTGAAGTTACCCTGGAGTGAGCACTGATTGGCTAAAATGCAAGTCTGTCAAAAGAACTGAAATAAGGGGGTAGTTTGCAGAACCATAGATTCAAGGTAATCACAGAGGTGAAAAATGTATTTCTATAACAGTGTTGGTTATGCAAAACTGGGGAATGGGTAATAAAGGGATTATCTTTCTTTTTAAACAACAAATATTCTGTTGTTGACTGTCCCTTTAATATCAACCGAATGCATTGGCTCAATCGGAGCCTGCTGCAAAACTTTAAGAACAATATTAAAGCTCCAAGGAGGAGCAAAAGGTTTAAACACAGGCCTGAATCTAACCAAGGCCTGAACAAAAGATTGAACAATTGGCAGATATGCCAGACGCTTGTGCAAAAGAATAGACAGTGCAGAGATCTGACCTTACAGAGTACTGACAGACAGGCCCCTCTCCAGGCCATCCTGAAGAAAAGACAAAATGCGGGGAACCCTTACCCGACTCCAAGAGAAACCTTTCGATTTGCACCAATAAAAGGTATTTGCGCCATACCTTATGGTAAATCTTGCGAGTAACAGGTTAGTGAGCTTGAAGCATGGTATCAATGACCTTCTCTGAGATACCACGCCAAGATAAGACTAAGCGTTCAAACACCAAGAAATCAGCTCCAGATAATCTAGATTTGGGTGGAGGAAGGGACCCTGAAGTAGAAGGTCCTTCCTCAAAGGCAACCTCCACTGGGGAAGAGATGACATCTTCACCAGATCTGCAAACCAGATTCTTTGAGGCCAGACAGGGGCTATTAGAATCACCGACACCCTCTCCTGTATGATACGAGCAACTACTCGAGGAAGGAGGGCAAATGGAGGAAACATGTACACAAGACCGAAGTCCCAAGGCACCACCAGAGCGTCGACTAGAGTTGCTTGCGGGTCTCTTGATCCTAACCCGTACCTTGGAAGCTTGCCGTTTAGACGAGACGCCATCAGATCCAATTCCGGAACCCCCCACTTGCGGGTTATCATTGTGGCGTATTTAGGTTTTGTGCTGCCCTAGGCACTCAAAGTTCTGCTTCCCTCCTACCCCTCACTATCCTAGCTTTTTAGGCCTTTTTTAGCATTGATATTTTTGGGCCAGGGTGTAACATGACATTTATTTTTCATGGCAATCCCAAAGTAAATATTCACCACCGCTAGCAAAACACTTGCATACACTCAGGTGGGTTGAATTAAGTCTGCATGCCCCTTAGAAGGTTTGGAGGGGGGAGAAAAAAGGGAGAGAGAGAGAAAAAAAAATAGTATTAGAGGAGAAAATAGAGGGAGAGGACAAAAAAAATGAGGGAGATGAGAAAAGGGACACACAGACTCTGAGACACACTTTCACTCACAAACTCTTACACTCACACAGACACACACACACTATTCCACCAACTCTCTCATACACTCTCTCAAAGGCACTACCCATTTCCCACACACACAGCCCAGTAATAGAAGCATTTTTATGAGGTTTTTTCCTTTATTTTTGTTTTTATTTCATAATTTTTTTTAATTTTAAATATACACTTATTCTGTAAACATTAAGCACAATCATTCTGGATTGCAAGGCTTATTCAGGTAAAATAGCAAATGACATTCAGAAAACATCCCCTCAAACTTTGTTCTGAAAGCGGAGTATTCCATTTCTTGTATAGCGGCATATTACTACTTCTACACTGTAAGCCACTCTTGGATCAGAAAGTTTACATAATCACAAACCACCTGCATCATACCTTCCAACATTTTAAAAACATAAATTATGCTTACCTGATAATTTTATTTTCTTCTGACGGGGAGAGTCCACAGCTGCATTCATTACTTTTGGGAATTCAGAACCTGGTCACCAGGAGGAGGCAAAGACACCCCAGCCAAAGGCTTAAATACCTCCCACACTTCCCTCATCCCCCAGTCCTTCTGCCTTGGGAACATCAGGTGAAAAAGCGGTGCCAGAAGAATAAAAAAACTAAAACACGGCCGCCCCACATAAAAACGTGGGAGGGGAGCTGTGGACTCTCCCCGTCAGAAGAAAAGAAAATTATCAGGTAAGCATAATTTATGTTTTTCTTTTTAAATACGGGGAGAGTCCACAGCTGCATTCATTACTTTTGGGAAAGCAATACCCAAGCTATAAAGGACACTGAATGCAAAAAAAGTGCGGGTAGACTAGGTGGCCCATTCGAAGGGCACCACAGCCTGAAAATACCCCAACCAGACAAAAGAACTGCTGTATAGAACAGAAGGACAAAAACTGAAAGGACTAAGTAACTGCCCATCACTTTAATCCAACAAGGCCCAGATAGAGACCGCTCAAAATCGCTAGATTCCACCGAGCACAAAGCCCCCAAAGAGACAATTCCTGCAGGCTCCAAGCCCGAACAACTTCCACATATTCCCAGAAGGGAATAGGAAAGGGAAGGACTCAACAAAAGATCTAAAAGCTCAGCAACTAGGGTAAAAAGTAACCCCAGCAAAAATCGACCGAACAGAAGGAAGGGAGGGAAACCCCCCCCATCTGAATGGAAGTCCAAAGGACCAAGAAACGCCCCAATGAAAACCCAGAGGGACGAGGCAGATCCCATACCTCACACAGAGTGCAGACCGCACTCAAGAAAGAGCGATCGAGGAATAAACAGTCACTCCCCAGAACTGCCTAAAATTAGCACCATAAGAACTTATCGTGCTCCAAAAGACGTTGCGACAAGTCACCAGCTGCGAAATTAGTCATCAAGCTTGGAACTGCACCCGGAACTCCCATGGAGGGAACCTTCCAAGAGTGCAGAACCCCACTCCCTCCCAGGCAAAAAGAGGGAAAGCAGGAAGTATCCAAAACCCAACAGAGAACAACACCTGCTGAGTAGGAAACTCCGCTAAACTCCACCTATGGAAAGATCACAAGATCTAGAGAAGAAACGTTGTCAAGGCTCAAGCGAGCCAACAGACCTCAGACCGGTAAAAGGATAACCAGCACCAGCAGCTGCTTTCGAACCAACAACCAATGGGTTGCAAAGCCAGAAGTCGGCCTTTAGGTTACGTGGGCTGCTTCAAGGAGACAATGGATCCAGCACCAAACGACTGGCATGTCTGAAAGTAGGGAAATAAATAACTCCCAGATCTCCAAAAAGGAAGAAAGAGGGACTAAATGGTATCAAAGGGTAGGCAAACCCCAATCATATGAAACAGGACTGGAAGCTAAACTACTAAGCCAGAACAGAACATAGAACAATCTCGGGCTCCAGAATCCAAATCCCTTCCCTACAAGAAGGTACACTCCCAGACAAAAGGGAGACCACACTGAAACAACAGTGTTAGCACTATACCAGAATCCGCCCCTACATGACATCGTGCACGCAAGGCAAAGGGGAACCCCCGTCCACATCATGCGGATACTGTGGTATACCCCAATCCCCTTAAGGTGAGGGGAATGTAAAGGACAACTGCTCACCCACCCACAGGCATGGAGCTTGCTTCAAACAGATGGCAAAAACAAAACGGACTGAAAAGGCACCATCCGGCTGCAACAGCCGGCCCAGTAGACAAACAAAACAGCCAGCAAGCCCACCTCTAGGATGGAAGTATCTGTAATAAGAGACCAAAATCCCGTTTGCTAGGTAATCAGGCCCTTTCCAATTCTATGATAAGAGAAGACCCAACTCCTGAAGGAGCAATCGGATATCTCACAACCGTAAGTACTGAACCACTCAGGATCCAACTAGGAGATCCTGACAGATATCCTAGACCATGTCCAGAAAAACCGGGCACCCGGAGCCAGAACCGGCCACAGACTAGGAACCCCTGAGGAACTAGAAATACCTCATACGGAGAAACCTAGAAGATGCAATCGCAGCCACATCCAAAAGTCCTAGGACACTAGACGTTCACTAAGCATCCCAGAGACAGAGAGTATACCTCCTCAAAATTTGAGGGGTAATGCCCCCCAAGACCGACAGCTAAGAAGCTGACAAGACATAACGCACCTCTGAAACAGAGTCTGCAACATAGTCTCCAAACGTGCCATCTGGCACGGAAACCCCCCAAGACCAAGGGAAAAAATGATGAACGGTCATCGATATCCTAGGAAACGACATATCAAACCAACATGTCACAAGAAAGGGTAACTCCAGGTCAAAAGAGAGACCAACGCATTCTCCAGAGCCCCCAAAAACATGTGAGCAGACGAGAAGTAGCATGAGGAAGGAAGGAAACTGTCCAAACTTCCAGAACCAATGACCCAACAACCATCCCTAGAAGGGAAAAGGAAGCCTAAGTCACCTCAACCTCTTAAGGAAGAGGTACAGAGGTAAAAAAAAAACTCAAAAAGAGAGGCAGGCCAAAAAGAATACCATAGGGGAGAGAGAAAACCACCCCAACCTGGTACCCAAGAAGTTTAAAAAGTCATGTAAACCTCCAGTCCCTTTGTAATGTAGCTTCTAGCTCCGAGGTCAAAGACCCTTCGGAACCCATCTTAGCAGGATCTACTTCTGGAACCCCACCAAAAATCAGGAACAGGGTTAAAAAGGAATGAGTGCAGACCCCTTGAAGACCCACCCAAAAGAAATAACAAGAAACAGCCTGACGTCAATAAACAAAAAAGCTTCCTCTCTAAGCCCTGTCAAGGGCAGATTTCTCAAAAACCCTCATGATTTTCCCCTTCAGGGAAATCCCTATCCAAAGGGAATATATTCGTTCTGAAGAAAGAACCATAGTATAATGAACTCCTCATCTGAGAGAGCAACTCCCCACCCAACCAGGTCAGCCAGACACACCAGCACCATGTGGATGGTATAGACCTTAAGGAACAGAAAACCAGCGCCCGAGCAGGACCAGCCTGCTACAGAGGGCACTAAGAACTGAACCAGGTGACAGAAAAATCAAAATCCCAATAGGGATCAACAAAGGAACTATAGAACTTATGTAACTAACACCTTAACATGCAAATTCCGCAGAAGTGTCCAAGCGACCACAAAATCGCTAGTATCAAATCACAGAGAAGAAATGTTTCCCAAGAGGGAATTTACAACAAACATGAGCTTCCAAAAAAACAAAACAAAAAAACAAATACATCCTAACTGGATCAACGAAAAAGGGGACAGCACTCATAGGTGAACGCCCGAGAAAAGTGGGTATACTAACAGGACCAGCCAATCAGAAACTCCACTCTTCCTAAGCTCAGAACTGGAATAAGATACCCCAAAGAAAAAGGTAAATTGGAGACAAGGAGATTAATTCATCCCCCCACGTCTAACCCAGCCTGCCATCTGGGACGGAAGACCGAGGACCCATCAGGACTGGGGTCCTCTAGCACTGCCAAAACATGCCGCAGCAGGACACGAAGGCACGCCAGTCTATAACGAAAGGCAAAACTTACCTCCGCCGGGGAACTGATGATCCCGACGATTGGGCCCATGAAGCCTCGGAGGAAACCGCTTCCCCAGAGGGATGATCTGACCCAGGCGATCCCTCGCCTGACGAGCCCTGGTTAACTGAACACGGACAGTATCTCACTAACATCTCCCTCCCTGGAAGATGTAGATGCGCCAAAGCCAAAGAAATGGCCACGCGGAACCATGCCGTAACCTCTGGAGGAAACAAGCCACCTTCCGGAGAAGGGGTAACGGCATTAGGGACACCTGCTTGCGTAGCCAAAAAAGGTTCTAGGATACTCGCCACACGGGATATCGGGTCCCCAGGGGCAGATGGCTCGGCGGAGAAAAGCGCACTCTAAAGCGGCATGTGGAACATTACCAATGGGCATGGATTACCCAGGCCTTTTCATACTCTTCGCAAGAAGTAGAATCTGAATCAGAGACATCCTTCTCCAAAAAGTCAGAATCCTCCATAACTAGGATACAAATTATGGATAGGAAAATAAAATAAAAACGGCACCTTACACCTCCAATGGCTGGGGCACTCACCACCTCCTATGACCCAGACAACTAGCGAAACAGACTTCACTCCGTCACCACGCGGTCAGGAATACGGAAATGGAGACTAGAAATGTGACCCCGCCTGGTCACAAGTTACACCGTGCAGGCCAAAAAAAACTGCACCAAAGCCACAAGGGCTGGGCAGCCTGACAAAAAAGGCTGTTATGTTCCGATATAGCCACAAGCCCAAATTCAATACACATTAGCAGACAGAATCACATAACAAACATGATTAAAGTCCCCCTGTTCAATAAACCCCCTCAGGAGATATTAACCCTTGATTCCATAAGATAAAGGAGTCCAACTGAGACCCTGACTTTTTCTCTGTTTACAATACATTTCACATATATTAGTAAAATGAAACAATCTTACCGGAATCTACGTCGTGGAACAGGAACACGGCCCTTCAAGTGTGACAGATAGTAGCCTCGCTTCTGACATGGACTTGAGTGAATAAAGCAGGCAGCGAAACTCGAAACGCTGATTGCTAAGGAGCTGTTAATATGAGTCGGGATGGTTTCGCAGAAAGACTCTCCCTGCATCTCCGGAATCTAACTTTCATCCATGCTCTCACTGAGAGGCTATCAGGACTACTTAAAACTCCAGTCCCATTTCGAAGAGTACTACCCTCCATAAGAGACTATCTTTAATCTCCGGCACTTCACTGCCAACCTCCTGTGACGAAAGGCAAAGAATGACTGGGGGATGAGGGAAGTGGGGGAGGTATTTAAGCCTTTGGCTGGGGTGTCTTTGCCTCCTCCTGGTGGCCAGGTTCTGAATTCCAAAAAGTAATGAATGCAGCTGTAGACTTTTCCCGTTTAAGAAGAAAAAGAGGGACACCATTTGGAGAGTGTGTGTACACACACATAACAAACATACATACACACATACTGACCATGGGTGGCTGAACCATAAAAAATACAGGAAAATTATTATAAAATTAACAAAACTAGCAATTGTGCTGTATTTTTACAAATGTCTCCTACTGGTAACAAAGGGTTAAAATAAGTTAAAAGAATGCTGAGAAGTCTCACCTAAATAACAGCATAAGTTATGGTCTGCAACTCTGTAAGTCAAGAATACTTTATTAGCATGACATTATTACATGTGTTGCCAAACTAATATGTTACAATAAAACAGATCAATAACAATTTATAAAGTAGGAGTATAGTGGGTAAATATGGTAACAGTTAATTTAATCTGATTGGGGGTTCTGGTCATGTGACAGTCTGCTACATATTTTGCTACTATCCTTGTAGCTTTGTTTTTTTCTCCTAAGAGTACACATAGTCTTTCTTGTTCAGACATCTGTGGGAAGTCTTATTTCTTTCATTATTTTTGGGAAGCAAGTTTGTATCTTGTACAGTACAAGAGGAAGTGTGCTTCAGTCTCTATGTCCCCACTGTCACACTGTGCACATTGTCTGGCTGCCCTGGGTCTCCATTTTGTCAGATATCTGCCAGTCTCTATTTCCAGCTGGTGGTCAGAGATTCTGTATTTAGTCAGTATCTGTCTGTGCTTTGGGTTGGTGACAGATGTCAGATACTCAGCTAGTTTGTACTCTCTTTGTAGAGACCTGTAACACTCCAGCTTGTTCTGTTGTCCTATCTGTTCCTCCCAATGCCCAGTGTACCTCTCCTTCAGAGCTGTTTGTAAGGTGTTTGGTGACACTCTCTCATGGGCTGTGCTTTTGCTGATGTGGTTTTGCAGGTCTGATGTATATTCTCTAAATGCTTTTGATGCTGGGTCACAGAGTGCTTGGTGGTAAAGTGTACTTGTGTCGCTATTTGTGAGGTGACACCAGAATTTGTACACCCTTTTTTGCATTGGTAGCAGCAATGGGAATCTTCCCAGCTCTGCAACCATTGTTAGGGGCGCTTTTGTGTACCCACAGTGCATATTTACAGAATTGGAAATGTGCAATTTCTGTGAGAGTTTTGTCCCATTCTCGGTAGTTCTGGGTCAGTGTTGGGCCCCAGACCTCACAGCCATACAGCAGGATTGGTACAATGGTGCTTTCAAATACCTTAACTAACAGTTCTGTAGGAGGGTTTAGACTGGCTAGCGGCTTCTTGATTGCATGGAAGGGCTTTTTCTTGAAGTTTTGATGGCTAGTTTAAAGCTTCCTGATGCACTCAGTGTAAGCCCAAGATAGGTATAATTTAATGAGTGCTCTAACTCTTTAGGAATTTGAGTTTTTGCTGGAGATTTTGGGGCTTTTTCTGGAAAATCATGACTTTCATTGCCCATGACTTACAGTATGTCTAGTTTTTCTTGTAAACCCACTGCTGTGGGGGACAGGATGAGCAGGTCATTTGCATATAAGAGACAATGGATTTCCTTCTCATTCAGTGATATACCTGGTGCTGTGCATTTCTCCAGTACTATGGGCAGATCATTAATGTACAGGTCGAATAATGTGGGGCTGAGGCTGCATCCTTGTCTGACACCTCTCTTTTGTTCAAAGCTCTTTGTTTGTAGTTTGTTTATTTTTACTTTACATTTGAGGGATGAATACATGGTCTTTATTGTGTCATATGTCTGCCCACCAATTCCACTTTGCAGCAGTTTTATGTATAGGCCAGGGTACCAGATTGAGTCAAATGCTTTTTTGAAGTCCACAAAACATGCAAACACCTTCCCTGATGGTGAGCTTTTCACATACTTGTTAGTGATAGCTAGTAATGTGAAGATGTAGTCTGTGGTTCTTTGTTTAGGGAGGAAACCTATCTGACTCATGTGCAGGGTTCTGCTGTCTATTAGAAATTTTAATATTCTCTGGTTCAGGATTGTGCAGAAGAGTTTGCTCACATTGCTGTTTACACAGACTCCCCTGTAGTTATTTGGGTCAGTTAGATCCCCATGTTTGTGGATTGGGGTAACCAGACCTTCTGTCCATGTTTCTGGGAAGTGCCCTGATTGTAAGATGATATTAAACAGTTTTGTGAGAGCTTCTTGGAGCTGTGGGCTGCTGTGAATCAGCATCTCATTTAGTATTTGGTCAGATCCACAAGCTTTTCTTGGTTTTAATGACCTTATGCCTTCTGCAAATTCCTGTAGTGTGAAGGGGAAGTCTAGAGGAGTTTGACAGTTCTTTATTACATTTTCTAAATTTAACAGTTTTTCACGAGTTTCTTTTTGTGACATACTGAGCTTATTAGGTTCAAGATCTTTGTATAATGTTTGAAAATAATCTGACAATATGTTACCATCTTGGATTGGAATATGCCCAGTAGCTTTTGAGGTGAATTTTTTCCACAAGCTCCAAAAGGAATTATTATCTGTTGATTCTTGTATTTGGGAAAGTGTTTTATTTAGGTGGTTTATTTTCTTGTGTTTGAGGGTGGATTTGTACTCTTAGTTTACGGTTATATGTGCACCTTAGATCCTCTTGCAGTGGTTCTCTGTGTTTAAGGTTTGATAATTTTCTCACCTCAAGTCTTAAGGCGGCACATTATTTATCAAACCAATCATTTTTATTGTTATTTTTCCTGTGTTTTTTGTCTGACAGTTTAAAGGGACACTCAAGTCAAAATTAAACTTCAATATTCTGATACAGCATGTAATTTTAAACAACTTTCCAATTTACTTCAATTAACAAAATGTGCACAGTCTTTTTATATTTACATTTTTTGAGTCACCAACTCCTACTGAGCATGTGCAAGAATTCACAGCATATACGTATATGCATTTGTGATTGGCTGATTGCTGTCACATGATACAGGGGGAGTGGAAAACAGAATTTATGTTTACCTGATAAATTACTTTCTCCAACGGTGTGTCCGGTCCACGGCGTCATCCTTACTTGTGGGATATTCTCTTCCCCAACAGGAAATGGCAAAGAGCCCAGCAAAGCTGGTCACATGATCCCTCCTAGGCTCCGCCTTCCCCAGTCATTCGACCGACGTAAAGGAGGAATATTTGCATAGGAGAAATCATATGATACCGTGGTGACTGTAGTTAAAGAAAATAAATTATCAGACCTGATTAAAAAACCAGGGCGGGCCGTGGACCGGACACACCGTTGGAGAAAGTAATTTATCAGGTAAACATAAATTCTGTTTTCTCCAACATAGGTGTGTCCGGTCCACGGCGTCATCCTTACTTGTGGGAACCAATACCAAAGCTTTAGGACACGGATGATGGGAGGGAGCAAATCAGGTCACCTAGATGGAAGGCACCACGGCTTGCAAAACCTTTCTCCCAAAAATAGCCTCAGAAGAAGCAAAAGTATCAAATTTGTAAAATTTAGTAAGAGTGTGCAGTGAAGACCAAGTCGCTGCCTTACATATCTGATCAACAGAAGCCTCGTTCTTGAAGGCCCATGTGGAAGCCACGGCCCTAGTGGAATGAGCTGTGATTCTTTCAGGAGGCTGCCGTCCGGCAGTCTCGTAAGCCAATCTGATGATGCTTTTAAGCCAAAAAGAGAGAGAGGTAGAAGTTGCTTTTTGACCTCTCCTTTTACCAGAATAAACAACAAACAAGGAAGATGTTTGTCTGAAATCCTTTGTAGCATCTAAATAGAATTTTAGAGCACGAACTACATCCAAATTGTGCAACAAACGTTCCTTCTTTGAAACTGGATTCGGACACAAAGAAGGCACGACTATCTCCTGGTTAATGTTTTTGTTAGAAACAACTTTCGGAAGAAAACCAGGTTTAGTACGCAAAACCACCTTATCTGCATGGAACACCAGATAAGGAGGACAACACTGCAGAGCAGATAACTCTGAAACTCTTCTAGCAGAAGAAATTGCAACCAAAAACAAAACTTTCCAAGATAATAACTTAATATCTACGGAATGTAAGGGTTCAAACGGAACCCCCTGAAGAACTGAAAGAACTAAGTTAAGACTCCAAGGAGGAGTCAAAGGTTTGTAAACAGGCTTGATTCTAACCAGAGCCTGAACAAAAGCTTGAACATCTGGCACAGCCGCCAGCTTTTTGTGAAGTAAAACAGATAAAGCAGAAATCTGTCCCTTCAAAGAACTTGCAGATAATCCTTTCTCCAAACCTTCTTGAAGAAAGGATAGAATCTTAGGAATTTTTATCTTGTTCCATGGGAATCCTTTAGATTCACACCAACAGATATATTTTTTCCATATTTTATGGTAGATTTTTCTAGTTACAGGCTTTCTGGCCTGAACAAGAGTATCAATGACAGAATCTGAGAACCCTCGCTTTGATAAAATCAAGCGTTCAATCTCCAAGCAGTCAGTTGGAGTGAGGCCAGATTCGGATGTTCGAACGGACCTTGAACAAGAAGGTCCTGTCTCAAAGGTAGCTTCCATGGTGGAGCCGATGACATATTCACCAGGTCTGCATACCAAGTCCTGCGTGGCCACGCAGGAGCTATCAAGATCACCGATGCCCTCTCCTGATTGATCCTGGCTACCAGCCTGGGGATGAGAGGAAACGGTGGGAATACATAAGCTAGGTTGAAGGTCCAAGGTGCTACTAGTGCATCTACTAGAGTCGCCTTGGGATCCCTGGATCTGGACCCGTAGCAAGGAACCTTGAAGTTCTGACGAGAGGCCATCAGATCCATGTCTGGAATGCCCCACAATTGAGTAATTTGGGCAAAGATTTCCGGATGGAGTTCCCACTCCCCCGGATGAAATGTCTGACGACTCAGAAAATCCGCTTCCCAATTTTCCACTCCTGGGATGTGGATTGCAGACAAGTGGCAGGAGTGAGTCTCCGCCCATTGAATGATTTTGGTCACTTCTTCCATCGCCAGGGAACTCCTTGTTCCCCCTTGATGGTTGATATACGCAACAGTCGTCATGTTGTCTGATTGAAACCGTATGAATTTGGCCTTTGCTAGCTGAGGCCAAGCCTTGAGAGCATTGAATATCGCTCTCAGTTCCAGAATATTTATCGGGAGAAGAGATTCTTCCCGAGACCAAAGACCCTGAGCTTTCAGGAGTTCCCAGACCGCGCCCCAGCCCACCAGACTGGCGTCGGTCGTGACAATGACCCACTCTGGTCTGCGGAAGCTCATCCCCTGTGACAGGTTGTCCAGGGTCAGCCACCAACGGAGTGAATCTCTGGTCCTCTGATCTACTTGTATCGTCGGAGACAAGTCTGTATAATCCCCATTCCACTGACTGAGCATGCACAGTTGTAATGGTCTCAGATAAATTCGCGCAAAAGGAACTATGTCCATTGCCGCGACCATCAAACCTATTACTTCCATGCACTGCGCTATGGAAGGAAGAGGAACAGAATGAAGTACTTGACAAGAGCTTAGAAGTTTTGATTTTCTGGCCTCTGTCAGAAAAATCCACATTTCTAAGGAGTCTATTATTGTTCCCAAGAAGGGAACTCTTGTTGACGGAGATAGAGAACTTTTTTCTACGTTCACTTTCCACCCGTGAGATCTGAGAAAGGCCAGGACAATGTCCGTATGAGCCTTTGCTTGTGGTAGGGACGACGCTTGAATCAGTATGTCGTCAAAGTAAGGTACTACTGCAATGCCCCTTGGTCGTAGCACCGCTAGAAGGGACCCTAGTACCTTTGTGAAAATTCTTGGAGCAGTGGCTAATCCGAATGGAAGTGCCACAAACTGGTAATGCTTGTCCAGAAAGGCGAACCTTAGGAACCGATGATGTTCCTTGTGGATAGGAATATGTAGATACGCATCCTTTAAATCCACCGTGGTCATGAATTGACCTTCCTGGATGGAAGGAAGAATTGTCCGAATGGTTTCCATTTTGAACGATGGAACCTTGAGAAACTTGTTTAGGATCTTGAGATCTAAGATTGGTCTGAATGTTCCCTCTTTTTTGGGAACTATGAACAGATTGGAGTAGAATCCCATCCCTTGTTCTCCTAATGGAACAGGATGAATCACTCCCATTTTTAACAGGTCTTCTACACAATGTAAGAATGCCTGTCTTTTTATGTGGTCTGAAGACAATTGAGACCTGTGGAACCTCCCCCTTGGGGGAAGCCCCTTGAATTCCAGAAGATAACCTTGGGAGACTATTTCTAGCGCCCAAGGATCCAGAACATCTCTTGCCCAAGCCTGAGCGAAGAGAGAAAGTCTGCCCCCCACCAGATCCGGTCCCGGATCGGGGGCCAACATCTCATGCTGTCTTGGTAGCAGTGGCAGGTTTCTTGGCCTGCTTACCTTTGTTCCAGCCTTGCATTGGCCTCCAGGCTGGCTTGGCTTGAGAAGTATTACCCTCTTGCTTAGAGGATGTAGCACTTGGGGTTGGTCCGTTTCTGCGAAAGGGACGAAAATTTGGTTTATTTTTAGCCTTGAAAGACCTATCCTGAGGAAGGGCGTGGCCCTTACCCCCAGTGATATCAGAAATAATCTCTTTCAAGTCAGGGCCAAACAGCGTTTTCCCCTTGAAAGGTATGTTAAGCAATTTGTTCTTGGAAGACGCATCCGCTGACCAAGATTTTAGCCAAAGCGCTCTGCGCGCCACAATAGCAAACCCTGAATTTTTCGCCGCTAATCTAGCCAATTGCAAAGTGGCGTCTAAAGTAAAAGAGTTAGCCAATTTGAGAGCATGAATTCTGTCCATAATCTCCTCATAAGAAGAATCTTTATTGAGCGACTTTTCTAGTTCATCGAACCAGAAACACGCTGCTGTAGTGACAGGAACCATGCATGAAATTGGTTGTAGAAGGTAACCTTGCTGAACAAACATCTTTTTAAGCAAACCCTCTAATTTTTTATCCATAGGATCTTTGAAAGCACAACTATCTTCTATAGGGATAGTAGTGCGTTTGTTTAGAGTAGAAACCGCCCCCTCGACCTTGGGGACTGTCTGCCATAAGTCCTTTCTGGGGTCGACCATAGGAAACAATTTCTTAAATATAGGGGGAGGGACAAAAGGTATGCCGGGCCTTTCCCATTCTTTGTTTACAATGTCCGCCACCCGCTTGGGTATAGGAAAAGCTTCGGGGGGCCCCGGGACCTCTAGGAACTTGTCCATCTTACATAATTTCTCTGGAATGACCAAATTCTCACAATCATCCAGAGTAGATAACACCTCCTTAAGCAGAGCGCGGAGATGTTCCAATTTAAATTTGAATGTAATCACATCAGGTTCAGCTTGTTGAGAAATTTTCCCTGAATCTGAAATTTCTCCCTCAGACAAAACCTCCCTGGCCCCCTCAGACTGGTGTAGGGGCACTTCAGAACCAATATCATCAGCGTCCTCATGCTCTTCAGTATTTTCTAAAACAGAGCAGTCGCGCTTTCGCTGATAAGTGGGCATTTTGGCTAAAATGTTTTTGATAGAATTATCCATTACAGCTGTTAATTGTTGCATAGTAAGGAGTATTGGCGCACTAGATGTACTAGGGGCCTCCTGTGTGGGCAAGACTGGCGTAGACGAAGGAGGGGATGATGCAGTACCATGCTTACTCCCCTCACTTGAGGAATCATCTTGGGCATCATTTTCTCTAAATTTTGTGTCACATAAATCACATCTATTTAAATGAGAAGGAACCTTGGCTTCCCCACATACAGAACATAGTCTATCTGATAGTTCAGACATGTTAAACAGGAATAAACTTGATAACAAAGTACAAAAAACGTTTTAAAATAAAACCGTTACTGTCACTTTAAATTTTAAACTGAACACACTTTATTACTGAAAATGTGAAAAAGTATGAAGGAATTGTTCAAAATTCACCAAAATTTCACCACAGTGTCTTAAAGCCTTAAAAGTATTGCACACCAAATTTGAAAGCTTTAACTCTTAAAATAACGGAACCGGAGCCGTTTTTACATTTAACCCCTATACAGTCCCTGGTATCTGCTTTGCTGAGACCCAACCAAGCCCAAAGGGGAATACGATACCAAATGACGCCTTCAGTAAGCTTTTTCTATGTATCTGAGCTCCTCACACATGCATCTGCATGTCTTGCTTCCCAAAAACAACTGCGCAATAGAGGCGCGAAAATGAGGCTCTGCCTATGATTAGAGAAGGCCCCCAGTGAAAAAGGTGTCCAATACAGTGCCTGCCGGTTATTTTACATGATTCCCAAGAATAAAATAACTCCTCAAAACTATGAAGTATTAAAAATGCTTATATATCAATCGTTTTAGCCCAGAAAAATGTCTACCAGTCTTTAAAGCCCTTGTGAAGCCCTTTATTCTTATTTAATAAAAATGGCTTACCGGATCCCATAGGGAAAATGACAGCTTCCAGCATTACCAAGTCTTGTTAGAAATGTGTCATACCTCAAGCAGCAAAAGTCTGCTCACTGTTTCCCCCAACTGAAGTTAATTCCTCTCAACAGTCCTGTGTGGAAACAGCCATCGATTTTAGTAACGGTTGCTAAAATCATTTTCCTCTTACAAACAGAAATCTTCATCTCTTTTCTGTTTCAGAGTAAATAGTACATACCAGCACTATTTTAAAATAACAAACTCTTGATTGAAGAATAAAAACTACATTTAAACACCAAAAAACTCTAAGCCATCTCCGTGGAGATGTTGCCTGTACAACGGCAAAGAGAATGACCGGGGAAGGCGGAGCCTAGGAGGGATCATGTGACCAGCTTTGCTGGGCTCTTTGCCATTTCCTGTTGGGGAAGAGAATATCCCACAAGTAAGGATGACGCCGTGGACCGGACACACCTATGTTGGAGAAATAGACATAACTTTTCAATTTATTTAACAAAAATCTACTACTCATTTGAAATTCAGACTAAGTGCTATTGCATTGTCTTCTTATCATGCATTTGTTGATTATGCAAATCTACTGTATTGACTGGTCCTTTAAGGGATTTGTTTTCTGCTCTATGGAGAATAGTTGTTAAATCATTTGTGTCATATGGAGTATAACTGTAGCTTCTATTAATGAAAGCATTCATTTGATTAGTTATCTCCTCAGTTTCCAAGCGGTTCATAAAGATTTCCTTACTTTGTTGGGACCACAGGTAATTAGGGGGGATTCTGTACATATGTTTCCTGGCTTTCCATGTTGGGATTTTCTTTGAACTAATGATGTGTATGACAATTTGGTTATGGTCTGATAGGTAGGACTGGGGTCTAACTATCAGGGAATTTATCTTTCTGATGTCCAGGTCTGTGATCACGTAGCCATTGACACTTTTACCACTTGAAGAGTAAAATGTAAAACTTCCCAGCCTGTCTCCTGTTACCCTTCCATTTACAATGTACAGACCTAATCTTTTACAAACATCAAGGAGTTTTTTCCCCATGTGTGTTTATTATTTTATCATAGGTGTTTCTCTGAGTGTCCATCAGGGTGTCAAAATTCATACTCTTTCCAAATATATGTTTATTTCCTTGGCTGGAGGTATAGTCCTTTGCATTACTTGTGCGAGCATTCATGTCTTCAATTAGCATAATTTGTCCTTTTGTTTGAAAGTTTGAGATCTCCCCCTGCAGTGTATTGAAGTATTCTGGGTAATAATATGGTGATTCCCATGGTGGAATGTATATGGCACAGAGGTAGAGATTTTGAGATGTCTGTATAAGGTTCTTTGATATTTGTATCCACAGATGTGTTGAACCTCTCTTCACTGGGGTGATAAATGGTTTGAGACTCTCTTTGTACCACACTAATAACCCCCCTGAGAGTCTCCCTCCTTTCTTCTTTTTTTTGTTGCATGGATTATTAACTCTTTATAGTCCATAGGGCAAGATGATGCTGTGCTTCTATCTTGCCATGTCTCCTGTAACAAGATAATATCATGGTTTCTTATATTTTGTTGAAAATCAGGATGTCTGATTTTGTCTCCAAAGGTGGAGGAAGTGAGTCCTTGTATATTCCAGCTGCTAATTGTGAGACTGTTCATCTTGTGTTCAGTCTATAGTGTGCTAACTATGCTTTCAGGCTGTGAGAATTAAGGTTTGTTTGTTTGTTTTCCCTCTTACAGTTCATTTGTGATATCCTGGTTTGTTTTTAAAGCTTTTCATATAGTGCATGGATTAGTTCTCGAATTTCCCTAAGTTCTGAGTCTGCCTGCGTATTTTGCCTTCTATTTCTTTGGAAGTCTCTGTAGTGAGCACTGTAATGGCTGTTAGGGGCCTGTAGGTTCTCTCTGTACTGTCCATTTGAGGGTATCAAGGATCTTTTACTTTTATTCCATGTATGTGAGTACCCACTCCAATGTGTAGTTGTTCTATTCCTGTTGTTATCTAAATGTGAAGTGAGTATGTTGCGCTCCAGTGTTGTATCTTTTAGATTTGTGGCAAACATACATACCCCCCGTTTGTTCAGATGTAGTTGATCATATAGGTGTGTACAGTTAATGTTGTGGTGTTGGGCCACCATTATGTTTGGGGTTTGAGCAAAAGCCTTTAGTTGCATATTGATGTTTTGGACAATATCACTGTGTATGCCACTCCTTGGTAATAGGCTAGAAAGGATGATTTTTGTTAGTGGGAATTTATTTCTTGTGATAGTTATTAGGTCTTCCATTGCATTAATATATTTCCCTGGATCTTGCAGTTCTTTTGAGCCAGTGTGGATGATTATATATTTTGGGTTATTAAAATTTGGGTTTAGAATTCTCTCTTTTGCTTTTTCCATGTTTACACATTTGTACTGGAGAACTCTCTTACCAGGGAAGAGGCGCTTTCCATCTAGGTATTTGCCATTTGAGTCCATTAAGATGAGAACATCTGTTTCAGGGGTTTGCCTTGTGTTCTCTTCTGGTTTATTTTTTGTAAGATTCTGTAATGGTTTCTCAGGGATTTCCTTAGTGGCCCCAGTAAACTGGCCAGCTGCTCTGCTTGGTTTTCTGCTCTGTCCTGGGCTGTAGTCTGTTGTTGCTTGGCAGGGGGCTGTGTCTGGTCTTTGGGTGTTTTCTCTTGAGCAGACTGGGTCCCTACTTGTGGTTCTTTCTGCCTGGTTTCTCCCAAGGTCACTGTCACTGGGTTATTTACTATTTTGTTCTTTTGAAGGTTTGTTGTTGGTCTATGTGGAGCTATGTATTGGTTGCTTGGGTGATATTCCTGCTGGCGTTCCAGTTCTTCCTGGGATTTCTTGAGATCACATTTTAATCTTTCATTGTCAATAATTAGATCTGATTTACTGGATGTACTCCTGCTTGATGGTCATGAGCTCTTGCTTTACCCATTCTAGGTGAACTTTTTGTGCAAGGTTCTTTTTTGTTGATTCACGGAACTCTGCAAAGTCTCTTTCTAGTGAGGCCAAACAGTCCCTTAGAGCTTTGTCAGTTATGGGTGAGTGTTTCACTGTTTTATTCTGTTTCTCTGTTTGTGATACCCTTGTATTTTCTGTTCATACAATATCTGATGAGGTTTTATTTAGTTCTTCTTCCCTATTAGCAAGTTCTATATTCACCAAGCTTTTCTGTTTCAGTGTTTTAAACTGTGTTTCAAATAAATCCAGGCAGGATTCGCTTCCTTGTATCATTACTGTGCCGTTATTACATATATTTTTTGTATAAAGCGTATTTTCACAGTCTTCTCCATCGTATACAATTATCTGTCTTCGGTTCCCATTTCCCTTTTTTTGAATGTTAATAAAGTTTTCCCGTAAGGTTTGGTGCCAGGCATCTTTTTGATCTGTATGAAATAATAAATTGGTTTTGTGATTTTTTTATAAGAATAATCAGTGATAAGTAGTTCAGGGTTGTTGATGAGGATGTTTTCTTTAAATCCTTTTTGGGCTGCTCCAGCTTTGAGGTCATCTGGGTAAATAATTTTGCAGCATTCCTGGCCACTTGGTACAAGGTAATCCAGGGTCTTGCTGTTCCCAGGGTTCATTTTCTGTGCATAGATATTCAAAATATATATTTGTTTAATCTAAAGCAAAAGTGATATAAACCAGCTATAATATCCAAAAATATTGTATTCCGGTAACCTTTAGATCATGTTAATATTTAATTTGCATTTTAAGTAGTAGAAGACTCATTTCCATGCATTAAAAGGATGTGATGTTTCTCTTGTCCCAGGGTATAGAGGTAGTAGTATTTAGTTGAGACTTTTACTCTCTCTATGAGTAGATTCTAGGTTTTCCAAGTAGAAGTAGAATTATATTGTATTATATCCAGTAAAAATTCAGAAAGTTATCTTAATTCTCACAGCCTGTAGCTTAGAAGTACAGCAGCATCGTGTTTTCATCGTCAAATTTATAATCCTGTATTATCTCCAAAAAGATTGTATTCCAACGTCTCTCTGTGCTGTGTGTCTCACTGCTAGATAGCTCCTATCATTACAATGTGATTCACTGACTACACACAGACAGCTAGCTCCTCTATATTCACACTACACACAGACAGCTAGCTCCTCTATTTACACCTAAGCCTCAGTGAACCTAATCAGGAGGAGGAGGGGGTCTTATATGGTCAGATCTAGGAGGACCCTCTGGTCAGACTGAGAGCAGGAAAGGCAGGCAGCATAACTTTCACAGCAACTTTATTCTACTGCATTGACCTCCCATGTTACCTCTCTCTCTTCTGTGTGTTAGCTGACAGGATGGAAATAACTCACATTGTGTTAGCTGACAGGATGTAAATAACTCACATCGAGGAAAGATCCACTACTGAGCCTGCCGGTCACTGAGGTGCTGTGTACTGGAAAGGCAGGGCACCACCAAGATCAAAACTAGCTAGTAACGGATGGTGTACTGATGTTTGCTTTCAAAAGCAAAAGCCAGGAGCCTACTTACCTTACTGCTGTGGGCTCTGACTCTGCCCCTCTGCAATCCTCTCAGTCACAAGCCACAGACTGAGATGCAACTGAAAAAACTCCAGCTCCTGGCTGACACTAACTCCTGCCGCCTGCGCTAAATAACTATTCCAGCTCTCTCCCCCAGACTGCAACATTTGAAACATAAAAAAAAAAAAAAAAAAGAATTTCCATTTTAAAAAAATATATGCATCTAATCTTTTCAAAAGCATGTGCGCTCTTCCTAGTTCCCCTATGAACCGCATGCAAATAATCAGCTGGGACTGTCGCCCCCCCCCCCCAAATATGCCGCCCTAGGCACGTGCCTTGTGTGCCTAGGCCATGATGCGCCCTGCTTCCGGATGAAGAGCCCACTCCCGGGATGAAAGGTCTGCCTGCTCAGATAATCCGCTTCCCAGTTGTCCACACATGGGATGTGGATGGCAGAGGTGTGACAACCGTGAGACTCCAACCACTGGAGCATGCAAGTCACCTGCTTCATAGCTAAGGAACTCCGAGTTCCTCCCTGGTGGTTGATATACGCCACTGAGGTGATGTTGTCCGACTGGAATCTGATAAACCGGACCAAACAAAGTTGAGGCCAAAAAGTTAGAGCATTGAAGATTGTGTCTGTGGTCACAATCACCCAGGATGGTCTCAGGAAGCATGTTCCCTGAAAAAGATGGTCCTGAGAGATCCACCAGGATAGAGAGTCTCTCGCTAGGGAGTCTAGAGATATCCTCTGAGAGAGGTCAGAGTGGTCTCCGTTCCATTGTCTGAGCATACATAACTGTAGAGGTCTCAGATGGAAACAAGCAAAAGGAATAATGTCCATAGAAGCACCAATTAGACCAATTACTTCCATATATTGAGCCACTGAAGGACGGATAAAGGCCTGAAGTGAAAGACAGGAAGCAAGAATTTTGGATTTTCTGACATCCGTCAGGAAAATATTCATAGACAGAGAGAGACTATGATCGTCCCCAAAAAGCATACCTTGGTGTCTGACACTAGGGAACTCTTTTCCAGATTTACTTTCCACCCGTGGGTACAAAGAATAGACAACAGAGAATCTGTATGGGATTTTGCTAATTGAAAATATTGTGCATGAACCAAGATGTTGTCCAGGTATGGCGCCACTGCAATCCCCTGAGATCTGACCACTGCTAAAAAAGACCCCTAGGACCTTTGTAAAGATACGAGGAGCCATGGCAAGGCTGAAGGGAATGGCCACAAACTGGAAGTGTTTGTCTAGAAATGCAAACCGCAGGAATTGCTGATGTTCCCTGTGAATAGGAACATGAAGCTATGCATACTTCAGGACTATGGCAGTCATAAACTGACCATCCTGAACCAAGGGTAGAATGGAACGTATAGTTTAAATTTTGAAGGATGGAACCTTGAGAAATTTGTTGAGACACTTGAGGTCCAATATAGGTCAGAAAGTTCCCTCCTTTTTGGGAACTACAAAAAGGTTTGAATAGAATCCTTGACCCTGTTCCATTACAGGAACTGGGAGAATCACTCCCAGAGAAGATAGGTCCTTTACACAGTTTATGAAGGCCTCTCACCTGGTTTGCAGATAACCATGACAGGATAAATCTGCCCCTTGGGGGACAAGACTTGAACCCTATCCTGTATCCCTGGGATACTACTTCTACAGCCCAAGGATCTGGGACATTGCGGATCCAAGCCTCCTGAAAAAAGGAAAGCCTGCCCCCTACTTGATCCAAGACTGGATCGGGGGCGACCGCTTCATACTGACTTAGATGAAGTTTCTTGGATTTCTTCCCATTATTCCAAGGTTCACTGGACCTCCATGAAGTCCTGGATTGCTCCGGCTTGGAAGAGGAAGACTTTTGTCCCTTGAAGTTATAAAAGGAACGAAAATTAGAATTCTGGCAACCCTTAGGTCTAGCCTTCTTGTCTTGAGGTAGAAAAGATCCCTTTCCACCAGTAATTTCGGAAATGATCTCGGCCAGACCAGGACCAAATAAAGTCTTCCCCTTAAGGGGTAAAGACAAAAGTTTGGATTTGGATGTTAAATCTGCAGACCAAGATTTTAACCACAGAGCTCTGCGAGCTAGAACCGCAAGGCTAGAAATTTTGGCTCCCAGCCTAACAACTTGCATGCTAGCATTACAGATTAAAGTATTAGCCAGCTTTAGAGCTTTAAACCTGTCTTGGATCTCCTCTATAGTAGACTCCTCTGAAATTAGGTCAGACAAGGTGTCGCACCAATAAGATGCTGCAACCGTAGCAATACTTGCAACTGTTTGCCATTGTAAACCCTAATGAATATACATCTTTCTTAAGTAAGCTTCCAGCTTCTTATCCATAGGGTCATTAAAAAAGAGCGATCCTCAAGAGGGATAGTAGTTCTTTTGGCTAGAGTAGATATAGCACCCTCTAAATTAGGTACGGTGTGCCATGAGTCACGGGCAGAGGCAGCAACAGGAAACGTTTTCTTGAAAACAGGGAACGGGGAAAAGGGAATCCCCGGCTTTTCCCATTCCTGAGCTATAATATCCGACATACGATCTGGAACTGGAAATACCTCTACAGATGAAGATTTGACATCAAACACTCTGTTAAACTTATTAGACTTTTTAGGAGTCTCAGCGACAGTAGAGTCAGAGTCCTCCAAGGTAGCTAGGCCCTCCTTCAAAAGCAACCAGAGGTGTTCCAATTTAAATCTAATATTAACCTCCTCTGGATATGCTGTACTAGCCACCGCAGTATCAGAGTTAGAGATCTCTCCCTCAGAAGCCACTGAGGAATGATCCTCTTCAGATAACAGAGAGAGAGAATGACTAACGCAGACTTAGCAGAGTCAGAACTCTTTGTATGAGATATGTTGTTAGATTTCCTCTTTCTCTTACCAGCAGTAGGGACGGCTGATAAGGCTGCAGAAACCGCTGAAGTTATTTGCGCAGCAAAATCTCCTGGTAAATAAACACCCCAAAAGCTTGTTGAGAGGAACCGCAGGGCACTGCATGTGAAACTGCTAAAGCTTGGGACATTTGAGGGGAAAGTTGAGGCATGGTACGGACAACATTATCCTGAGAGACATATGGCTCAGAAGGGGTATCTTTGTCCCTAGACAATAACGTTTTATTTAAGCATGTGGAACAAAACTGCACAGGAAGAATAATCTGAGCCTCCAAGCAATACAAACACTTATCAAAAGTTAAATTTAAATTTGCATCAGTGTCCATATTGCTAATAAAGCATCCCACAGCAATCGGCAAGAAAAATATAAAATAATATAATAATATTTTGCGTTGTTTCAAATATAATATGCCCTTAAAATCCTATTAGGAATTGAACTGGGGTCTATGAATTACCGGATAAAGGCAATTACCAGTAGACTAACCCAGTATATAAGCTACTGCACAAAAGTGCAGAAGAGATTAAATAAATTTGTCAAAGCTACTTAGAGTCTAGAAGAGACAAACCCTTGCACCGCTATATCCTCAGTCTAGCTGAGGCGACCTACCGCTCCGGTGACCAGGAGGTCCCACTACTAAGAAATTTCTGATAATAGTGCCCAAAGACGATCGTTATCGGCAGACACTCCGTAGAATAAGCAGCTTAGACGAAGCTCTGCTCTCCAAGCCGGCATAAGAAGACTGAAACGGAAGAGCAGAGCGTATCACGTGAAAAACACTAATAAAATCCATACTGACTAAACACAGTAATAGGGCTAAATAAAGTAAATTTGAGCCTCCTCTAGAGCCCTATTCTGTCTCACATACAACCCCACTCATAAGCCAGCCTCAACTTAAGGGGAAATAACATTAACCCCTTATGCTCATAACAGCTACCGTGCCTGCAGTGCTGCCCTTAAATCCCTTCATAAAGGGAGCATTATGTCCCAATCCAAGTCCACTGAGGAATTAACCCCTAAAGTGCTGTCCTTCAAACCTAGAAGCCACAAAAGGAAATCCCAGCACTCAAAACAGGTAATGCACGTCACCCCAGGGTCACTACCTAGGACCCCAAACAGTATAAATAGCAGTCAGCAGGGATTTAATACAAAGTCATTCATAAGAAACTTAACAGAAAAAATAATCTGATCAGGAGGAAAGTATCACCTAATTGTGCTCAGCTATCTCATACTGCAGGGAAATATCTCTACTGCCTAAGACAGGGACTATAAAAATTACAGACAAGTCCCAATCTTTATTCAAGCCTTTTGGCTCAAGGGACCCCAATTCATAAATCCAATAGGATCCCCTCTGTTTCAAGCGCAGCTCTCTATCCCCACCTCTACATGCTATTTCAATATGATCAATAATTTGAAATTTGAGCTGGCTAATAGAATGACCACAATCTTTAGTACACACAAGAGTTGGCTGTGGGGAAGAGATCTAATTAGAGAGGAGGGGTGAGCACTATCAAATCTTAATAGACTATTACGATCAGTGCTTTTTCTGAAAAGATCAGTTTTAAAAGAGTTACCTTCTTTGATCACCCTTACATCAAGAAAGTCCAAGTATTCCTCACTCCAGACTAACTTAAATTTTATATGTTTGGTGGATAAATTTAACTCATTTACAAAGTCTACCAGGGTTCCAACGTCGCCCAACCATATTACAAATATGTCATCGATATATCGCCACCAGGTGGCGCCATATCGAATAAACATACTATTAGAAAAAATATATTTTTTTTATATAAATTCATAAATATGTTCGCATAATTAGGGGTGACGTTGGAACCCATGGAAGTCCCCTGGAGCTGGAGAAAATAATCATCCTGAAACAGAAAATAATTATTGTATAGTAGAATAGATAACAATTGCGTAAAAAAATCAATTTGAGCATGATTATATTGATATCAGACTTCAAAACAGAATATACTGCATCAATACCACTAGTGTGCGTGATATTCGTATATAAACTCTCCACGTCAAGACTGAACATAATAAATTTATTAGTGGGGATTTCTGAGCTTAAGAAGAAAGTCTCCTGTATCTTTAATGAAGGAGTTAGAGATCTCTACATAGGGGCGGAGTATTTTATCAAGAAATATGGAGATATTGGTAAAACACTTAATTAGTACTTGCCACTATAGGGCGACCGGGGGGGCATGGCATGATTAAGGGATAACCTCCTGAAACGTTGCCGTATTTCTGTCTATATAACTTTTGAATAAATGTTATTTGCAGACACCCCTGCTCTTCAAACCTAGAAGGCAAGAGCACTTACCTGTGGATCCAGCTGCAGGGCAGGAACAGATCCATAGGTATGACAGATTCAGCCAACCTCTGACAGGGACCTGTAGGAAAAGAAAAGCAGAGTAACTAACCCTGGTTTCTATCAAGGGGTAGCATAAATGTTAGAAGACAGTGAGGTAGTCCTTGCTTACCTTCTAACTGCTAAAAGACACCATTACTCTTACTAAAGAGGATTACATGGACACAGCATAACCCCAATCTTTGCTTGCAGGGAAAAGTAGCCATTAAATTATTAAATATCTTCAGACACCATCGTCGCACATCCTCCCGATGTATAAGGCAAAGAATGAATGGGGTTTATGGGAAGTCTTTGCCTCCTCCTGGTGGCCAGGAGTTTAATTCCCACTAGTAATTAGAATGGATTTATGGACTATCCATGAAATTGGAAAGAAATACAATTTTTTTCATGGTTTATCATAGTTATTTAGAAGGTGAGGGTGTAACTACCCATTCCAAATCATTTGCAATGAGACTTACTTGAGGTTACTGATTCTTTCCTTCAGTGATTCAGATGTGATTTCCTCCAGCATAAAGAGCTTGGATGTAAAGGCATCAATGTGACCTAATAAAATAAAATACCTGTGTGATGTTATCAGAAATAAAATAAATAAATAAAACATACTCCCAAAATACAGTTGAAGGCTGTAAGAGTGAGATTTAGTGTGATGGAAAAACAGAATTTATGTTTACCTCATAAATTTCTTTCTCCTACGGTGTATCCGGTCCACGGCTTCATCCTTACTTGTGGGATATTCTCAATCCCTACAGGAAGTGGCAAAGAGAGCACACAGCAAAGCTGTCCATATAGCTCCCCTCAGGCTCCGCCCCCCCAGTCATTCGACCGACGGTTAGGAGAAAAAGGAGAACCATAGGGTGCAGTGGTGACTGTAGTTTATAAAAAATAAATTTAAACCTGACTAAAAAGCCAGGGTGGGCCGTGGACCGGATACACCGTAGGAGAAAGAAATTTATCAGGTAAACATAAATTCTGTTTTCTCCTACATTGGTGTATCCGGTCCACGGCTTCATCCTTACTTGTGGGAACCAATACCAAAGCTTTAGGACACGGATGAAGGGAGGGAACAAGTCAGGTAACCTAAACGGAAGGCACCACTGCTTGCAAAACCTTTCTCCCAAAAATAGCCTCCGAAGAAGCAAAAGTATCGAATTTGTCAAATTTGGCAAATGTATGCAGTGAAGACCAAGTCGCTGCCTTACAGATCTGTTCAACAGAAGCCTCATTCTTGAAAGCCCAAGTGGAAGCCACAGCTCTAGTAGAGTGCCTTCCAGCAGTCTCATAAGCCAACCGGATGATGCTTTTCAGCCAGAAAGACAGAGAGGTAGCAGTTGCTTTTTGACCTCTCCTCTTACCAGAATAGACGACAAACAAGGACGATGTTTGTCTGAAATCTTTAGTTGCTTTTAGGTAAAACTTCAAAGCACGAACCACACCGAGATTGTGTAACAGACGTTCCTTGTTAGAAGCTGGGTTAGGACACAGAGAAGGAACAACTATTTCCTGGTTAATATTCTTATTGGAAACCACTTTTGGAAGAAAACCAGGTTTGGTACGTAAAACGACCTTATCTGTATGAAACACCAGATAGGGTGAATTACACTGCAAAGCAGACAATTCAGAAACTCTTCTAGCGGAAGAGATAGCAACCAAAAACAAAAACTTTCCAAGATAGTAACTTAATATCTATGGAATGTAGAGGTTCAAACGGAACCCCCTGAAGAACTGAAAGAACTAGATTTAGACTCCATGGAGGAGCCACAGGTCTGTAGAAAGGCTTGATTCTGACTAAAGGCTGCACAAACTCCTGAACATCTGGCATTGCTGCCAGACGTTTGTGTAACAAAACAGACGGACTGATATCTGTCCTTTTAAGGAACTAGCTGACAAACCTTTCTCCAATCCTTCTTGGAGAAAAACTAAAATCCTTGGAATCCTAATCTTACTCCATGAGTAACCCTTGGATTCGCACCAACAAAGATATTTCCGCCATATCTTATGGTAAATTTTCCTAGTGACAGGCTTTCTAGCCTGAATCAGGGTATCTATAACTGAATCCGAAAACCCACGCTTAGCTAGAATCAAGCGTTCACTCTCCAAGCAGTCAGTTGCAGAGAGACTAGGTTTGGATGCACGAATGGACCTTGAATTAGAAGGTCCTGCCTCAAATGTAGCTTCCATGGTGGAACCGATGACATATTCACCAGGTCTGCATACCAGGTCCTGCGTGGCCACGCAGGAGCTATCAGAATTACCGAAGCCTTCTCCTGTTTGATCCTGGCTACTAGCCGTGGGAGAAGAGGAAACGGTGGAAAGACATAAGCTAGATTGAACGACCAAGGCGCTGCTAAGGCATCTACCAGTGTCGCCTTGGGATCCCTGGACCTGGACCCGTAACATGGAACTTTTGAGTTCTGACGTGACGCCATCAGATCCAGATCCGGAATGCCCCATAGTTGAGTTAACAGGGCAAAAACCTCCGGGTGAAGTTCCCACTCCCCCGGATGGAAAGTCTGATGACTCAGATAATCCGCTTCCCAGTTGTCCACTCCTGGGATGTGAATTGCTGATAGATGGCAGGAGCGATCCTCTGCCCATTTGATGATCTTGGATACCTCTCTCATCGCCAGGGAACTCTTCGTTCCCCCCTGATGATTGATGTACGCTACAGTCGTCATGTTGTCCGACTGAAATCTGATGAATCTGGTCTCGGCTAGTTGAGGCCATGCCTGGAGCGCATTGAATATCGCTCTCAATTCCAATATGTTTATCGGGAGAAGAGATTCTTCCCGAGACCATAGACCCTGAGCCTTCAGGGACTCCCAGACCGCGCCCCAGCCCAAAAGACTGGCGTTGGTCGTGACGATGATCCACTCCAGTCTGTGGAAACTCATTCCCTGAGACAGGTGATCTAGAGACAGCCACCAGAGGAGTGAGTCTCTGGTTTTCTGGTCTATTTGAATCTGGGGAGACAAGTCTGCATAATCCCCATTCCACTGTTTGAGCATGCACAGTTGCAATGGTCTTAAATGAATTAGAGCAAAAGGAACCACGTCCATTGCCGCAACCATTAGTCCTATTACCTCCATGCATTGAGCTATGGAGGGCTGAGGAATGGATTGAAGAACTCGACAAGCGTTCAGAAGCTTTAACTTCCTGACCTCTGTCAAAAAGATCTTCATTTCTACGGAGTCTATTATTGTTCACAGAAAGGGAACCCTTGAGGACGGGGACAGGGAACTTTTTTCTATGTTCACCTTCCACCCGTGAGATCTGAGAAAGGCTAGAACAATGTCTGTATGAGCCCTTGCTTTGGGAAGGGACGACGCTTGTATTAGAATGTCGTCTAGGTAAGGTGCTACTGCAATGCCCCTCGGCCTTAGCACCGCTAGAAGGGACCCTAGCACCTTTGTGAAAATTCTGGGAGCAGTGGCTAATCCGAACGGAAGAGCCACGAACTGGTAATGTTTGTACAGAAAGGCGAACCTCAGGAACTGATGGTGATCTTTGTGGATAGGAATATGCAGGTACGCATCCTTTAAGTCCACGGTAGTCATGTATTGACCCCCCTGGATCGTTTGAAAAGGTTGCACACAAATTTTCAGACCAATTAACCCCTTAATGCCCAAACCGGAGCTAATAACAGCAGTTAACCGGTTAACACACTACAGTACTCTGACACAGCTTGCCCTGTGGCTTTTACCTTCCTTAGGGTTATTTTGGTAAGAATATAAGCCTCCCTGGAGCCCTTTCTGATGCCTCCGGACTCCCCACGTGAAGCTGAATGAACTGGCTAGTCAAAACAAGTGCGCAATTGAGGCGCGAAAATGAGGCTTCCTTCCTCTGCATACCAGAGTTGAGGGGCCTTTCTGACTAGATTAGGTGTCCAAATAAGTGCCAGGCGCAAATTAATCCCCAAAAGTGTTTTAAGTTGATAAAAAAAAACACCTATTTAAGTTGAAAACTTGCTAAAAAGCAATCGATTAGCCCACAATAGTGTCAACCAGCATAAGCCATTAAAATAAGCCATCCTTTTATTGCTGAATCTAATAACAATGGCTTACCTATCCCAGAGGGAATTTTTGACAGTCTTCTAGCATTACTGGGTCTTGTTAGAAAAATGACTGATCATACCTGAAGCAGTTAAGCCTGCAAACTGTTCCCCCCAACTGATGTTATCTGGTTTCAACAGTCCTGCGTGGGAACAGCAATGGATTTTAGTTACTGGTGCTAAAATCATAGTCCTCTTAGCAGAAATCTTCTTCACTTTCTGCTGCAGAGTAAATAGTACAAGCCGGCACTATTTTAAAATAACAAACTCTTGATAGAAGAAATAAAAAACTACAACTAACACCACATACTCTTTACCACCCCCGGGGAGATGCTACTACTTAGAGCGGCAAAGAGAATGACTGGGGGGGCGGAGCCTGAGGGGAGCTATATGGACAGCTTTGCTGTGTGCTCTCTTTGCCACTTCCTGTAGGGATTGAGAATATCCCACAAGTAAGGATGAAGCCATGGACCGGATACACCAATGTAGGAGAAAAGAGAGTACATTTTGGTACAGGTACTCCTCAGGTATAGTGGAAAATTCTAAGATACATAAATATTATGGGAATTAAACTGTAACCTGCAGACTGAATATTGAGATATATGACATCAATATATAAGTATAGAGGCAGGGTTTTCAAGCGAGAAGAAGTGAGTTTATAAATGAATGGAATCCCTATATGGTTTAAAGATACATTTAAAAGGGACATTCCTGAGACTTATCACATAAAAGTTTATCCCAGACACTGTGTGTATGTGCCACATTTTTAACTCACCCACTGCAATTTCTTACTCTTCTAGAATATGTATCTATCAATCTATACACACACAACTATCTATATCTATCTAAGGGCTCAACAAACATTTCCCACACCATAACACGCCCCAACCACCTTGCACAGTTTTCATCAGACATAACGCATCCACGGATGCATGCTGTTTTCGCAAAATTCAGAGCCTGCCATCAACATCACACTTTAGGAACTTCGATACGTCAGACCAAGCAACCCTTTTCTAGTCTTCGATGCTCCAGTGCTGGTATTGAAGTGCCTACATAAGGCATGCTCTCTTGTTCTCTGATAACAACAGCACCCAATGTGGCTGCCGTCTGTTGTAGTCCATCAGCGACAAGGTGCGCCTAATGGTGCGTTGCAATATGTTTTTCTACGCACCAAGGTTAAATTCTGATGTGATTCATGAAATTGTGGCCTGTCTGTTTGCTTGTACAAGTCTAGCCATCCTCCTCTGACCTCTCTCATAAATTAGCAAGTTTTATTCCACAGGTCTGCCACTGACTGGATGTTTTTTGTTCATTGCACCATTCTCGATAGACCATAGAAACTGTGGTATGTGAAAAGTTCAGGACTGCTGCCGTTTCAGATACGCTTTGTCCAGCATGTCTTACGCCTACTATCATGCCACATTCAAAGTCCATTAGATAAATGCTCTTACCCATTCTCTCTGCGGTTTGTACGCTTAACTGATAGTAGGAAGGTTGTTCTGCTGTATTTATACCAAAACTGTAGCCCCGATATGCGCAAAGTAGTGGAATGAACACACGCATACATACATACACACACACACACAATACATACATACACACACTCACAGTACTGTGCAAGTGTCTTAGGCCACCATTAGATTTTTTTTTATCAATGGTATAATGACCATATAGAATTATTTCTCAGTCTCTTTATTAGACTACAAAACAAAAACAAAAAAAAAAACAAAAAAAAAAAAACAAAACACCACAGGATATTTGTATGTAGTATTAAAAAACATAAAAACTAGAAGACAGAGAACCGCAACACGTGTTGCGCTTCTCTGTCTTCTCGTTTTTATAGTTATCTTTTGAACAGTCTGTGATGGGACTTTTTCCAGAGGAGCTGCAATTGTAATACGCTCATTATATGGGACTTACGAACTTCCTATCATAATATCAAGTAACTTGTGTATCAATCTTAAAGGATACTTTTGAAAGAGCTGTTGTAACATACCAGATTAATAACGTATTTATATGATATCGTTCTATGATGGTACAGTCTAAATGCTAATTTTGGGATATGCAGTATCGCACTTTGTGCTCTATATATATTTTTCTTTTTTGTATAGTATTAAAAAACAGAAAAAAAAAAGAAAAAAATGTATGCTTACATGATAAATCTAGTTCTTTCCAGGCATGGAGAGTCCACAAAACATTCCAATTACTAGTGGGATATTCACTCCTGGCCAGCAGGAGGAGGCAAAGAGCACCCCAGCAGAGCTGTTAAGTATCACTTCCCTTACCCATAACCCCAGTCATTCGGCCGAAGGGAAACGGAAAAAGATGATAACACAATGGTATAGAGGTACCCTAGGACTAGACCAACAAACTGCCGTCTTAATTTGAATAAGGGTGTGTCGTGGACTCTCCATGCCCAGAAATAAATTAATTTATCAGGTAAGCATACATTTTGTTTTCTTTCCTATGGCATGGAGAGTCAACAAAACATTCCTAGTGTGAACCAATACCCAAGCTAGAGGACACAAAATGAATAGGGAGGGACCACCGCTTGAAGAACCTTTTTCCCAAAAGAAGCCTCAGTGGAGGCAAAAGCATCAAATTTTTAGATTTTGGAAAAAGTATGTATAGAGGACCAAGTGGCCGCTTTACAGATTTGCTCCACAGAAGCTTCATTTTTGAAAGCCCATGAAGATGAAACAGCTCTAGTGGAATGAGCCATAATTCTCTCAGGAGGCTGCTGTCCAGCTGTCTCATAAGCTAAACGGATAACACTTCTTAACCAGAAAGAAAGATTGGTAAAAGTGGCCTTCTGACCCCTAAGCTTACCAAAGAAAACAACAAACAGGGCAGAAGTCTGCAGAAAATCTTTAGTTGCTTGAAGGTAAAATTTAAGAGCACGCACAACATCCAAGTTATGCAAAAGACGTTCCTTCTGGGAAGAAGGGTTAGGACAAAAAGGAGGAACAACAATTTCCTGATTAATATTGCGATCCGATACTACCTTAGGGAGAAACCCCAGCTTAGTACGAAGGACCGCCTTATTAGCATGAAAAATAAGGTAAGGGGAATCACACTGCAGAGCCGAAAGTTTGGAAACTCTGTGAGCAGAAGAAATAGCAAGAAGAAACAAAACCTTCCAAGATAGTAATTTAATATTAACAGAATGCATCGGCTCAAATGGAGGCCTGATTCTGACCAAGGCCTGAACAAAAGACTGAACATCTGGCAGAACTGCCAGACGTTTATGCCGAAGAATAGACAGCGCAGAAATCTGACCCTTCAAAGTACTGACTGACAAACCCATCTCCAGGCCCTCCTGAAGAAAAGCCAAAATTCGGGGAACCCTTACTTTGTTCCAAGAAAAACCTTTTTAATCACACCAAAGAAGGTATTTACACCATACCCTATGGTAAATTCTGCGAGTAACCAGTTTACGAGCCGGAAGCATAGTATCTATGACTTTCTCAGAGAAGCCACGTCTAACCAAACTTAGATGTTCAATCTCCAAGCAGTCAGCTTCAGAGAAATCAGATTTGGATGAAGGGACCCTGAAGTAGAAGGTCTTTCCTGAAAGGTAACCTCCACGGCGGAAGAGATGACATCACCACCAGATCCGCAAACCAGATCCTGCGAGGCCATGCAGGAGCTATTAAAATCACAGAAGCTCTCTCTCCTGTTTGATGCAAACAATTACTCGTGGAAGCAACGCAAATGGAGGAAACAGGTATGCTAGATTGAAGCTCCAAGGAACCGCTAGAGCATCTACCAGAACGGCTTTAAGATCTCTTGACCTTGAACTGTACTTTGGAAGCTTGGCGTTGTAACGAGACGCCATCAGATCCAACTCCGGAACCCCCCACCTGAGCGTTATCATTGTGAAAACCTCTGGGTGGAGAGCCCCTTCTCCAGGATGAAAAGTCTGCCTGCTTAGAAGATCCGCCTCCCAGTTGTCCACCCCTGGTATGTGGATGGCAGAGAGATGGCAATCGTGAGACTCCGCCCACTGGAGAATGCGAGACACCTCCTTCATTGCCAAGGAACTCAGAGTTCCTCCCTGGTGATTGATGTACGCCACCGAGGTGGTGTTGTTCGACTGAAATCTGATAAATCGGACCAAAGCTAGTTGAGGCCAAGCTATTAAAGCATAAAAAATTGCTCTCAACTCCAAGATGTTTATTGGAAGAGAAGACTCCTCTGGAGTCCACAGACCCTGTGCCTTTAAGAAACCCCAAACTGCTCCCCAGCCTAACAGGTTGGCGCCCGTGGTCAAAATCACCCAGGAAGGCCTCAGGAAGCATGTGCCCCGAGACAGATGGTCCTGTCAAACCCACCATGAGAGAGACTCTTGTTGGGGAATCCAAATGTATCTTCTGTGATAGATCTGAATGGTCCCCGTTCCATTGACTGAGCATGCATAGCTGCACAGGTCTCAGATGGAGCTGAGCAAAAGGAATAATGTCCATGGAGGCAACCATCAGTCCAATCACCTCCATGCATTGAGCCACAGATGGACAAATAGCAGACTGGAGAGACAGGCAAGAAACATGAAGTTTGGATTTTCTGACGTCTGTCAAAAAAAATCTTCATGGACAGGGAATATATGTTTGTTCCCAAGAAACACACCCTTGTATCTGGAACAAGAGAACTCTTTCCCAGATTCACTTTCCACCTGTGGGAACGTAGAATAGACAACATCTCGGTATGAGATATTGCTAGATGAAAAGATGGCACTTGAACTAGAATGTTGTGTACATAAGGTGCCACAGCAATACCATGGGACCTCACCACTGCCAGAAGAGCCCCCAGAACTTCTGTAAAAACCCTGGGAGCTGTAGCAAGGCCAAAAAGGAAGGGCAACAAACTGGAAATGTTTGTCCTGGAATGCAAAACTAAGATACTGATAATGATCCCTGTGAATAGGAACATAATGATATGCGTAATTCAGATCTATGGTCGTCACGAACTGACCCTTTTGGACCAGAGGAAGAATAGAACGGATGTCTCCATCTTGAAGGACGGAACCCTGAGGAATTGACTGAGACACTTTAGGTCCAGAATGGGACCAAAAGTGCCCTCCTTCTTGTGAACTACAAATAGATTTGTATAGAATCATAGGCCCTGTTCCTCTAGAGGAACTGGAACAGTCACTCCCAGGGATGGTAGGTCCTTGACACAGTAGATAACCTTGACAGGTGGAACCTGCCCCTGGGAGGACAAGATTTGAATCCTATTCTGTAACCGTGGGATACTATATCTATGGCCCAAGGATCTGGAACATCGTGTATCCAAGCCTGCTTAAAATGAGAAAGCCTGCCCCCCCACTTGATCCACTACAGGATTGGGGGCGGCCCCTTCATGTTGATTTAGAATCAACAGCTTCTTAGCTTGCTTCCCTCTATTCCAAGGCTGACTGGACCTCCAAGAAGTCTTGGATTGATCCGACATGGAAAAAGGAAGACTTCTGTCCCTTAAAGTTATGAAAGGAACGGAAATTAGAACTCTGGCGACCCTTAGGTCTATTCTTTTTATCCTGAGGTAGGAACGAACCCTTTCCACCTGTAATGTCAGCAATAAATTCTGCCAGACCTGGTCCAAACAAGGCTTTACCCTTATAAGGCAGAGATAAAAGCTTTGACTTGGATGTAACATCTGCAGACTAAGATTTTAACCAGAGAGCTATGCGAGCTAAAACAGAAAAAAAACAGAAATCTTAGCACCCAACCTAAGAACTTGCATGTTGGCATCACAAATAAAGGTATTGGCTAGCTTGAGGGCCTTGATACTTGGATCTCCTCTATAGTAGTCTCTTTTAGGATAAGATTAGACAAATCATTGCACCAATAAGATGCTGCCCCCCAACTGTAGCAATACTAGCAACAGGTTACTAGAAACACTGTAATCCCTGATGAATGTACATCTTCTTCAAAAAAGCCTCAAGCTTCTTATCCATGGGATCCTTAAAAGAACAACTATCTTCAATAGGAAAAGTAGTTCTCTTAGCCAGAGTAGAGATAGCTCCCTCTACCTTGGGCACGGTGCACCACGAATAATGAATAGCATTAGCAACAGGAAACATCTTTTTAAAAACAGGGGACGGGGAAAGAAAAATTCCCTGGTTTATCCCATTCCTGAGTTATAATATCTGCCAAACAGTCTGGAAATGGAAATACTTCCACAGATGAGGGTACATCATATACCCTATTAAGCTTACTAGACCTCTTTGGATTCTCCACAACAGATGCGTGGGATTCTTCCAAAGTAGCAAGAACCTCCTTCAAAAGAACTTGAAGGTGTTCTAACTTAAATCTGAAATTAATCTCCTCTCAATCTGCAGAATTGGTCACTACAGTATCAAAATCTGACGATTCCCCCTCAGAAGCCACTGAAGAATCATCCTCATCAGATAATTGAGGCAAACTGACTAACACAGCCTTAGTGAAGTCAGCCTTACTAAAATCAATATGTTTAGATTTCCTCTTACGCTTACCAGAAACCTTTGGTAAAGCTGATAAAGCTGCAGAAACAGCAGAAGTAATCTGCGCAGTGAAATCCCCAGGTAAACCCCCCCCCCAGGAGGTTGAGAGGAACCACAGGGCACTGCATGTGAAGCTTGAGGGGAAAGCTGAGGGTAGCTAGGATAAAACTATCCTGAGAGACAGGAGGCTCAGGTAGAGACATCTTATCTTTAAACTTTAAAGTTTTATTTAGACATGAAGAGCAAAACTGTACAGGAGGAATTTTCTTAGCTTCCAAACACAATAAGCATTTTTCAAATGAATCAACTTCAGTATTAGTGTCCATACTTGGGTATCAGTCCCTTACAATTAATAAAAAAAAATTAAATGCCAAATTAAGTTTATTTATATGAAGCAATAAAACATAAAAAGCACCTAAAACCCTCAGCTCTGCTGGGGTCTTACCACTCCAGAAGTTGCTATCCCTCTAGCACAGAAAACCGGACACACCCAGTAGCAAAATACAGCTCCTTGTTACCGGAACAGCCCAAATCCATTTGCCACTGTAGATAAAGAAAACGGCAGCATCCACACTCACCGCGGCAAACTCCGATATGAACTGAGAAGCCGAAAACCGGAAGTGCCGAGGAGCGGTCACGTGACCGCAATAAACAAAAACGGTGTGAAAACCAACAGCAGCACAGCAAAAGTGATTGGGTCAATAAGCTGAACTGAAAAAGCTATTGCAACAAGTAAAACAAACACCTGTCAAACACTTCATACACTCTACATCTCTGAGTCCCAATAAAAAAGATGCCTCTTTTCACATAAAAGCAGTGCCCCTAAAACAGATTCAAATACTTTCCACAATAATTTAACCCCTATCGTGCCGGTACCTTCAAACCTGGAAAGGAAAGCACTTACCTGTGGATCCTTTTCTGTCAGACAGGAGCTGTTTTCTGAGGTGTGGCAGCTTCACCATTTCTACCAAGTAACCAGCTCTGTCTTTCTATAATAGGGGTAGCAATAATGTTAGATGTTTAAGCAAATACCACCTCACCGTCTTTTAACTGCTAATAGCCCTTATTACTCTTACTAAAAAGATTGTCATGGACACAGCATAGTCCCAACCCTTGCTTGCAAGGCAAAGAGATCAAGGCAAAGAGAAAGCCTGGGGGTTATGGCTAAGGGAAGTGATACTTAACAGCTCTGCTGGGATGCTCTTTGCCTCCTGCTGGCCAGGAGTGACTATCCCACTAGTAATTAGAAAGTATTTAGTGTGACCTCCCCTTACACTTTAGCAATAGCAGGAACCTGGCTCTCGTAAACCTAAATAGAATAGAACCCTAATTAATGTCATTGCTAACACCTGTATTTGTACTACTATTTCATGTCAAAATGACTTCTGTGAAAAAGGCCTATTACACCAGGTGTGTGCAAGAAATGCTTGAGCATTACATACATATGTAGTATGAGTTTAATTAATTGGAAGCTTGCCAATAAGACCAACTTTCAATCACATCATTCCATTCAAAATGCCAAAGATCACAGGATTTGGCAGACATAAAATTATACTTTTGCATTAGCAAGGCTACTCTTAAAGGGAAATCAGCAAACAAACTGGATACTGAAGGTGTGGTATTCAAGCTGTTATAAAGAAAATTGAAGAATCGGGAGAGGTCGACAAAAAAAGGACTGGAAGCCAAAAAAAAAAAAATCTGATGAGACGTTTCTCAGAGTTTGAGTGACAGGAAGAAGTCCAGCAAGGACCTGGTTCAGCATCTGGCAGCTTCATCTGGATGCCAAGTTGACCCTTCTACAGACCAAAGAAGTTTGATCAGGAATGGTCTTTATGTAAGGGTAGCAGCCAAGAAACTACTTTTTCGGAAGGGGGGCAGGGTGAAAACGCTAAGACATGCTAAAGTCAACAAAGATCAGTGGAAAACAGTATTATGGAGTGACAAATCCAAGATTAAATTTTTTGGGTCCAATTGTTGGCAATATGTGAGAAGAGTTGGAGAGAGATGGAAGAATGAATGCTTGTGGCCTTTAGTGAAACATGGTGGACGGTCTGTCCTAGTTTGGGGCTGCATTTCTGCCAGTGGTGTTGGCGATATTGTCCGAATTGATGGCATCATGAACGCTGAAAAGTACAGACATGTTTTAATTCATCATGTCGTTCCTTCTGGAAAGCGCCTGATTGGGAATGATTTTATTTTTCAGCATGATCCCAAACACACTGCTAATGCAGTAAAATCAAATTTGGAGAGAAAAACTGCTGATACAACACTGACAGTCATGGACTGGCGTCCACAGAGTCTAGACTGGAATATTATAGAGGAAGTATGGTATCATCTGGACAGAGAAATACATAAAAAACAACCTAAATCTAAAGAAAAACTCTGGTATAATATACCAGAAGATTACTCCAGAAAACATCAGGACAGTCTCCCTCAAAAGAGTTTAAGATGTAGAAGATGGCTGTCCGGTCTTCAAAACTGTAAGTGGATCTTCAGGGGTTAGTGTTAGGTTTTTTTAAGGGTTTATTGGGTGGGTTTTATTTTTAGGTTAGGGTGCTAAATGCCCTTTTAAGGGCAATGCCCATCCAAATGCCCTTTTCAGGACAATGGGGAGCTTAGGTTTTTAGTTAGGGTTTTATTTGGGGGGTTGCTTGTGTGGGTTTTACTGTTGGGGGTTGTTTGTATTTTTTTTTTTTTTACAGGTAAAAGAGCTGATTTCTTTGGGGCAATGCCCTGCAAAAGGCCCTTTTAAGGGCTATTGGTAGCTTAGGCTAGGGTTTGGGGGGGCTTTTTTTATTTTGATAGGGCTATTAGATTAGGTGTAATTAGTTTAAATATCTTGTAATTTGTTTTTTTATTTTGTGTAATTTAGGGTTTGTTTTTGTAATTTAGGTAATTGTATTTAATTTATTTAATTGTATTTAATTTAGGTAATTTATTTAATTGTAATGTAATGTTAGGTGTTAGTGTAACTTAGGTTAGGTTTTATTTTACAGGTAAATATGTATTTATTTTAGCTAGGTAGTAATAAATAGTTAATAACTATTTAATAACTATTCTACCTAGGTAAAATAAATACAAACTTGCCTGTAAAAACATAATTTATGCTTACCTGATAAATTCCTTTCTTCTGTTGTGTGATCAGTCCACGGGTCATCATTACTTCTGGGATATTATCTGCTCCCCTACAGGAAGTGCAAGAGGATTCACCCAGCAGAGTTGCTATATAGCTCCTCCCCTCTACGTCACCTCCAGTCATTCGACCAAAGACCAACGAGAAAGGAGAACCCAAGGGTGAAGTGGTGACTGGAGTATAATTTAAAAAATATTTACCTGCCTTAAAAAACAGGGCGGGCCGTGGACTGATCACACAACAGAAGAAAGGAATTTATCAGGTAAGCATAAATTATGTTTTCTTCTGTTATGTGTGATCAGTCCACGGGTCATCATTACTTCTGGGATACCAATACCAAAGCAAAAGTACACGGATGACGGGAGGGATAGGCAGGCTCATTATACAGAAGGAACCACTGCCTGAAGAACCTTTCTCCCAAAAATAGCCTCCGAAGAAGCAAAAGTGTCAAATTTGTAAAATTTGGAAAAAGTATGAAGCGAAGACCAAGTTGCAGCCTTGCAAATCTGTTCAACAGAGGCCTCATTCTTAAAGGCCCAAGTGGAAGCCACAACTCTAGTAGAGTGAGCTGTAATTCTTTCAGGAGGCTGCTGTCCAGCAGTCTCATAGGCTAAACGAATTATGCTACGAAGCCAGAAGGAAAGAGAGGTAGCCGAAGCCTTATGACCTCTCCTCTGACCAGAGTACACGACAAACAGGGAAGACGTTTGTCGAAAATCCTTAGTTGCCTGCAAGTAGAACTTGAGGGCACGAACTACATCCAGATTGTGTAGAAGACGTTCCTTCTTTGAAGAAGGATTTGGACACAAGGATGGAACAACAATCTCTTGATTGATATTCCTGTTAGTGACTACCTTAGGTAAAAACCCAGGTTTAGTACGCAGAACTACCTTGTCTGAGTGAAAGATCAGATAAGGAGAATCACAATGTAAGGCTGATAACTCAGAGACTCTTCGAGCCGAGGAAATAGCCATTAAAAACAGAACTTTCCAAGATAACAATTTTATATCAATGGAATGAAGGGGTTCAAACGGAACACCCTGTAAAACGTTAAGAACTAAGTTTAAACTCCATGGCGGAGCAACAGTTTTAAACACAGGCTTGATCCTAGCTAAAGCCTGACAAAAGGCCTGGACGTCTGGATTTTCTGACAGACGCCTGTGTAACAAGATGGACAGAGCTGAGATCTGTCCCTTTAATGAGCTAGCCGATAAACCCTTTTCTAAACCTTCTTGTAGAAAGGACAATATCCTAGGAATCCTAACCTTACTCCAGGAGTAATCTTTGGATTCACACCAGTATAGGTATTTACGCCATATCTTATGGTAAATCCTTCTGGTAACAGGCTTCCTAGCCTGTATCAGGGTATCAATAACCGACTCAGAAAAACCACGTTTTGATAAAATCAAGCGTTCAATTTCCAAGCAGTCAGCTTCAGAGAAGTTAGATTTTGATGTCTGAATGGACCCTGTATCAGAAGGTCCTGTCTTAGAGGTAGAGACCAAGGCGGACAGGATGACATGTCCACTAGATCTGCATACCAAGTCCTGCGTGGCCATGCAGGCGCTATTAGAATCACTGATGCTCTCTCCTGTTTGATTTTGGCAATCAATCGAGGAAGCAGCGGGAAGGGTGGAAACACATAAGCCATCCCGAAGTTCCAAGGTGCTGTCAAAGCATCTATCAGAACCGCTCCCGGATCCCTGGATCTGGATCCGTAGCGAGGAAGTTTGGCGTTCTGGCGAGACGCCATGAGATCTATCTCTGGTTTGCCCCAACGTCGAAGTATTTGGGCAAAGACCTCCGGATGAAGTTCCCACTCCCCCGGATGAAAAGTCTGGCGACTCAAGAAATCCGCCTCCCAGTTCTCCACTCCCGGGATGTGGATTGCTGACAGGTGGCAAGAGTGAGACTCTGCCCAGCGAATTATCTCTGATACTTCCATCATTGCTAGGGAGCTTCTTGTCCCTCCTTGATGGTTGATGTACGCTACAGTCGTGATGTTGTCCGACTGAAACCTGATGAACCCCCGAGTTTTTAACCGGGGCCAAGTCAGAAGGGCATTGAGAACTGCTCTCAATTCCAGAATGTTTATTGGTAGGAGACTTTCCTCCTGACTCCATTGTCCCTGAGCCTTCAGAGAATTCCAGACAGCGCCCCAACCTAGTAGGCTGGCGTCTGTTGTTACAATTGTCCAGTCCGGCCTGCTGAATGGCATCCCCCTGGACAGATGTGGCCGAGAAAGCCACCATAGAAGAGAGTTTCTGGTCTCTTGATCCAAACTCAGAGTAGGGCACAAGTCTGAGTAATCCCCATTCCACTGACTTAGCATGCACAATTGCAGCGGTCTGAGATGTAGACGTGCAAAGGGAACTATGTCCATTGCTGCTACCATTAAGCCGATCACCTCCATGCATTGAGCTACTGACGGGAGTTGAATGGAATGAAGGACACGGCATGCATTTAGAAGCTTTGTTAATCTGTCGTCTGTCAGATAAATCTTCATTTCCACAGAATCTATAAGAGTCCCTAAAAATGGAACTCTTGTGAGAGGAAAAAGAGAACTCTTCTTTTCGTTCACTTTCCATCCATGCGACCTTAGAAATGCCAGAACTAACTCTGTATGAGACTTGGCAGTTTGAAAGCTTGAAGCTTGTATCAGAATGTCGTCTAGGTACGGAGCTACCGAAATTCCTCGCGGTCTTAGTACCGCCAGAAGGGCACCCAGAACCTTTGTGAAGATTCTTGGAGCCGTAGCCAATCCGAATGGAAGAGCTACAAACTGGTAATGCCTGTCTAAGAAGGCAAACCTTAGATACCGGTAATGATCTTTGTGAATCGGTATGTGAAGGTAAGCATCCTTTAAATCCACTGTGGTCATGTACTGACCCTTTTGGATCATGGGTAAGATTGTCCGAATAGTTTCCATTTTGAACGATGGAACTCTTAGGAATTTGTTTAGGATCTTTAAATCCAAGATTGGCCTGAAAGTTCCCTCTTTTTTGGGAACCACAAACAGGTTTGAGTAAAACCCTTGTCCTTGTTCCGACCGCGGAACCGGATGGATCACTCCCATTAATAACAGATCTTGTACACAGCGTAGAAACGCTTCTTTCTTTATCTGGTTTGTTGACAACCTTGACAGATGAAATCTCCCTCTTGGGGGAGAGAATTTGAAGTCTAGAAGGTATCCCTGAGATATGATCTCTAGCGCCCAGGGATCCTGAACATCTCTTGCCCAAGCCTGGGCGAAGAGAGAGAGTCTGCCCCCCACTAGATCCGGTCCCGGATCGGGGGCCCTCGGTTCATGCTGTCTTTGGGGCAGCAGCAGGTTTCCTGGCCTGCTTGCCCTTGTTCCAGGACTGGTTAGGTTTCCAGCCTTGTCTGTAACGAGCAACAGCTCCTTCCTGTTTTGGTGCAGTGGAAGTTGATGCTGCTCCTGCTTTGAAATTCCGAAAGGGACGAAAATTAGACTGTCTAGCCTTAGCTTTGGCTTTGTCTTGAGGCAGGGCGTGGCCCTTACCTCCTGTAATGTCAGCGATAATTTCTTTCAAACCGGGCCCAAATAAAGTTTGCCCCTTGAAAGGTATATTAAGTAATTTGGACTTAGAAGTTACATCAGCTGACCAGGATTTTAGCCACAGCGCCCTACGTGCCTGAATGGCGAATCCTGAGTTCTTAGCAGTAAGTTTGGTTAAATGTACTACGGCCTCCGAAATGAATGAATTAGCTAGTTTAAGGACTCTAAGCCTGTCCGTAATGTCGTCCAGCGTAGCTGAATTAAGGTTCTCTTCCAGAGACTCAATCCAAAATGCTGCCGCAGCCGTAATCGGCGCGATGCATGCAAGGGGTTGCAATATAAAACCTTGTTGAACAAACATTTTCTTAAGGTAACCCTCTAATTTTTTATCCATTGGATCTGAAAAAGCACAGCTATCCTCCACCGGGATAGTGGTACGCTTAGCTAAAGTAGAAACTGCTCCCTCCACCTTAGGGACCGTTTG
The DNA here is from genome assembly GCF_027579735.1 of Bombina bombina. Taxonomy (NCBI): domain Eukaryota; kingdom Metazoa; phylum Chordata; class Amphibia; order Anura; family Bombinatoridae; genus Bombina; species Bombina bombina. Next base: position 493,549,058 of record NC_069504.1, read on the forward strand.
CCATAAGTCCCGTGTGGTGGCGTCTATTGGAAACATTTTTCTAAATATCGGAGGGGGTGAGAACGGCACACCGGGTCTATCCCACTCCTTAGTAACAATTTCAGTTAGTCTCTTAGGTATAGGAAAAACGTCAGTACTCGCCGGTACCGCAAAGTATTTATCCAACCTACACAATTTCTCTGGAATTGCAACAGTGTTACAATCATTAAGAGCCGCTAAAACCTCCCCTAGTAATACACGGAGGTTCTCCAATTTAAATTTAAAATTTGAAATATCTGAATCCAATCTGTTTGGATCAGAACCATCACCCACAGAATGAAGCTCTCCGTCCTCATGCTCTGCAAGCTGTGACGCAGTATCAGACATGGCCCTAGTATTATCAGCGCACTCTGTTCTCACCCCAGAGTGATCACGCTTGCCTCTTAGTTCTGGTAATTTAGCCAAAACTTCAGTCATAACAGTAGCCATATCTTGTAATGTTATCTGTAATGGCCGCCCAGATGTACTAGGCGCCATAATATCACGCACCTCCCGGGCGGGAGATGCAGGTACTGACACGTGAGGCGAGTTAGTCGGCATAACTCTCCCCTCGCTGTTTGGCGAAATTTGTTCAATTTGTACAGATTGGCTTTTATTTAAAGTAGCATCAATACAGTTAGTACATAAATTTCTATTGGGCTCCACCTTGGCATTGGAACAAATGACACAGATATCTTCCTCTGAATCAGACATGTTTAACACACTAGCAATAAACTTGCAACTTGGTTACAATCTTATTCAACAAAAACGTACTGTGCCTCAAAGAAGCACTAAACGATTAAATGACAGTTGAAATAATGAACTGAAAAACAGTTATAGCATCAATCCTTAAAAACAACACAACTTTTAGCAAAGGTTTGTTCCCATTAGTAAAGTAACAATAATTAAATTTGAAACATAAAAATTACAGAGCAATGTTTTTAATCACAGTCAATATATAAGTCTCACAGCTCTGCTGAGAGAATCTACCTCCCTCCAAAGAAGTTTGAAGACCCCTGAGTTCTGTTAGAGATGAACCGGATCATGCAGGAAATACAAAAGTAACTGACTGGAAATTTTTGATGCGTAGCAAAGAGCGCCAACAACGGCCCCTCCCCCTCACACACAGCAGTGAGAGAGAAACGAAACTGTCACAATTAAAACAAGCAACTGCCAAGTGGAAAAATAATGCCCAAATATTTATTCACTCAGTACCTCAGAAAAATGCAAACGATTCTACATTCCAGCAAAAACGTTTAACATAATAAATACCTATTAAAAGGTTTAATGTACTTTTAACAGAGTAATTCCGGTGAAATACCATCCCCAGAATACTAAAGTGTAGAGTATACATACATGTCATTATAACGGTATGGCAGGATTTTCTCATCAATTCCATTCAGAAAATAAAAACTGCTACATACCTCAATGCAGATTTATCTGCCCGCTGTCCCCTGATCTGAAGCTTTTACCTCCCTCAGATGGCCGAGAAACAGCAATATGATCTTAACTACTCCGGTTAAAATCATAGTAAAAACTCTGGTAGATTCTTCTTCAAACTCTGCCAGAGAGGCAATAACACGCTCCGGTGCTATTGTAAAATAACAAACTTTTGATTGAAGTTATAAAAACTAAGTATAATCACCATAGTCCTCTCACACGTCCTATCTAGTCTTTGGGTGCAAGAGAATGACTGGAGGTGACGTAGAGGGGAGGAGCTATATAGCAACTCTGCTGGGTGAATCCTCTTGCACTTCCTGTAGGGGAGCAGATAATATCCCAGAAGTAATGATGACCCGTGGACTGATCACACATAACAGAAGAAATAAAAATAAACCCTAAGATAGCTACAATGTAACTATTAGTTATATTGTAGCTAGCTTAGGGTTTATTTTACAGGTAAGTATTTAGTTTTAAATAGGAATTATTTAGTTATTAATTGTAGGTTTCATTTAGATTTATTTTAATTATATTTGTTAGGGGTGTTAGGGTTATTATACTTAGGTTTAGGGGTTAATAAATTTAATATAGTGGCGGCGACGTTGGGGACGGCAGATTAGGGGTTAATAATATTTAACTAGTGTTTGTGAGGCGGGAGTGCAGCGGTTTAGGGGTTAATATGTTTATTATAGTGGCAGCAACGTTGGGGGCGGCAGATTAGGGGTTAATAAGTATAATGTAGGTGGCGGCGATGTTCGGAGCGGCAGATTAGGGGTTAATAAGTATAATGTAGGTGGCGGCGATGTCAGGGCGGCAGATTAGGGGTTAATAAGTGTAATATTATGGGTGTTTAGACTCGGGGTTCATGTTAGGGTGTTAGGTGTAAACATAACTTTTGTTTCCCAATAGGAATCAATGGGGCTGCGTTACGAAGCTTTACGCTGCTTTTTTGCAGGTGTTAGGCTTTTTTCAGACGGCTCTCCCCATTGATGTCTATGGGGAAATCGTGCACGAGCACGTATAACCAGCTCACCGCTGACTTAAGCATCGCTGGTATTGAAGTGCGGTATGGAGCTCAATTTTGCTCTACGCTCACTTCTTGCCTTTTAACGCCGGGTTTATAAAAACCTGTAATACCAGCGCTGTAGGAAAGTGAGCGGTGACAATAACGTGCAAGTTAGTACCGCACCCCTCATAACGCAAAACTCGTAATCTAGCCTTTAGTTTGTTTTTCCATTTAGATCACTCTCCCAGTCACATCTGTTAATCCAAAAAGAAATGACAGGGTCTGTATAAATGTGTTACATTTTGGGAAGTGCGCTAACAGCTTCACCTCAAAAGAAAACAAGAGAGAAAGCAATGCCTGTTGAGTAGTCTATAGAAGAGGAAGTCATGACCCTGGAAAGGTGTCTAAAACTTTATCCTTCTCTTGACTAGGAATATTTCAACTGTCTGAACACAAATTTAAATAGCCTTGCAATGGTACAAGTGCACATATATGCCTTATAGGTACAAGTGCACATATAGGCCTTATAGGTACAAGTGCACATATAGGCCTTATAGGTACAAGTGCACATATAGGCCTTATAGGTACAAGTGCACATATAGGCCTTATAGGTACAAGTGCACATATATGCCTTATAGGTACAAGTGCACATATATGCCTTATAGGTACAAGTGCACATATAGGCCTTATAGGTACAAGTGCACATATAGGCCTTATAGGTACAAGTGCACATATAGGCCTTATAGGTACAAGTGCACATATATGCCTTATAGGTACAAGTGCACATATAGGCCTTATAGGTACAAGTGCACATATATGCCTTATAGGTACAAGTGCACATATATGCCTTATAGGTACAAGTGCACATATAGGCCTTATAGGTACAAGTGCACATATATGCCTTATAGGTACAAGTGCACATATATGCCTTATAGGTACAAGTGCACATATATGCCTTATAGGTACAAGTGCACATATATGCCTTATAGGTACAAGTGCACATATAGGCCTTATAGGTACAAGTGCACATATAGGCCTTATAGGTACAAGTGCACATATAGGCCTTATAGGTACAAGTGCACATATAGGCCTTATAGGTACAAGTGCACATATAGGCCTTATAGGTACAAGTGCACATATAGGCCTTATAGGTACAAGTGCACATATAGGCCTTATAGGTACAAGTGCACATATAGGCCTTATAGGTACAAGTGCACATATATGCCTTATAGGTACAAGTGCACATATATGCCTTATAGGTACAAGTGCACATATATGCCTTATAGGTAAGAACTTGTCAACAATGATCCCACTTCATATATATCCTGGCATATATTAGACGTTATACTTTTTTCTGTTCTTTCCTAGCCTACTTTAACTCAAAACATCTTAAAATAATCCTGGCATATGAGAGGAAGGTGTACAGCGTTTCTAAAGTGCATTATTTTCTTATTGCAGCTTAATGTCTATTTAAACATATGAAGTGCAATATAATGCAAAGTAAATGGAAGCAGCACCCTTAAATATAAAATTCATAAAACACTGAGCTGTTTCATGGTGCAGAATGGGATCAGTGAACATAGGATACAGAAGATAGGAAAAGGTGCAGGTCTCAAATCAGCAATGGAGCTATCAAATAGGATATAGGGGAGGAGCGACAGTCTGCAGGTTGCGTGTATGGTGGTCACTGAGTTCAGTACTGAGCATCATAATCTTTCTTCAATTGTTTAAAAATAAAAAAAATAAAAAAACAACAACAAAAAATACATTCTTCAGGAGAAACAGAGCTATACAGTCCAAACTACCTCACTCCACATAGTAAATTTGAGATAAAGCACACATGGAGAATGGAGAAAGGTCTACCTCACAATAATGTACAAAGCACAAATATTCACACTAGTATAGGAAAAGCTGTGAGGCCATTAATTGTTAAGCAGAATATACTTGATAAGTAGACCTACACATGAGTTTAATCTACTGTATATCATATTCTAAGGCATTTTCTGGTACAAGTGTGTGTGCAGGCAGTAGCATGGCTTGTATCTTAAGCTGAACTACCGACGGTTTAGATGAGAATAAAATTACATCACTTGTTAGAAAACCATTATCGAGAAATACGATACATAGACCTGACTCTTGTTAAGCCACTCACTTGAGTAAAATAATTCACACTATCTAAGAATACGTAGAAATTATTCTACTAAGGAAACGTACCTCAAAGAAGCAGACAAACCTAGGGACCATGTGGTTAAGCGAGGTTACAATTAAAACATAAAAACTCTTAAAGGGACAATATACTCTAGAATTGTTATTGTTTAAGATACATAATCCATTTATTACCCATTCCCCTGTTTTGCATAACCAACACGGTTATACTAATATACTTTTTACCTCTGTGGTTACCTTGTATCTAAGCCTCTGCAGACTGCCTCCTTATTTCAGTTCTTTTGACAGACTTGCTTTTAAGCCAATCAGTGCCCTCTCATAAGTCACTCCACATGCGTGAGCACAATGTTTTCTATATTGCATAAATGATCTAACACCCTTTAGCTGTGAAAATCTGTCAGATGCATTCAGATAAGGGCTTAACAATTAGCATATAAGCCTACCTAGGTTTAGCTTTCAACTAAGAATACCAAAAGAACAAAGCAAATTTGATTATAAAAGTGAATCGGAAAGTTGTTTAAAATGACATGCCCTATTTGAATCATGAAAGTTTAATTTTGACTAGACTGTCCCTTTAATCATCAATGGGCAATAGCAAAAACAGAGAGACAGTACAGTACCTCCTTGGTACTAAAAAACAAAAACATCTATCTCCCCATGACCAAGTATATTTTAAAACAAGATTCAGCTGACCATACCATGACATCAGCAAAAATTTCAAGAAATACCAGTAGTGCATGAGGACTCAACACTTAAAACTATAACAAGGGATATACTGTGCAGCCCGCAAAGCCCCTACTTAAAGGGACAGTCAAGTTAAAAAAAAAAAAAAAAAAAACTTTCATCATTTGAATAGGGCAACTTTCTAATTTACTTTTATTACCAATTTTGCTTTGTTCTCTTGGTATTCTTAGTTGAAAGCTAAATTTAGGAGGTTCATATGCTAATTTCTTAGACCTTGAAGGCCGCCTCTAATCTGAAAGCAGTTTGACAGTTTTTCACCACTAGAGGGTGTTAGTTCATGTGTTTCATGTGCTCAGGCACGTGAAGCTCCTAGGAGTCAGCACTGATTGGCAAAAAATGCAAGTCTGTCAAAAGAACTGAAATAAGGGGGAAGTTTGCAGAGGCTTAGATACAAGGTAATCACAGAGGTAAAAAGTATATTATTATAACTGTTTTGGTTAGGCAAAACTGGGGAATGGGTAATAAAGGGATTATCTACATTTTTAAACAACAAAAATTCTGGTGTTTACTGTCCCTTTAAGGAGATATGACCAAAAAAAAAAATATATATCTCCATAATAAACAACACCACCGTCTTAACTGGCTTAGCGATATCAAAACTTTCTACAGGTTTGGGCATGTCCCTTGCAAAAAAGTTGCCAACATGCAAAAAAACAGAATTTATGTTTACCTGATAAATTACTTTCTCCAACGGTGTGTCCGGTCCACGGCGTCATCCTTACTTGTGGGATATTCTCTTCCCCAACAGGAAATGGCAAAGAGCCCAGCAAAGCTGGTCACATGATCCCTCCTAGGCTCCGCCTTCCCCAGTCATTCGACCGACGTAAAGGAGGAATATTTGCATAGGAGAAACCATATGATACCGTGGTGACTGTAGTTAAAGAAAATAAATTATCAGACCTGATTAAAAAACCAGGGCGGGCCGTGGACCGGACACACCTATGTTGGAGAAAGTAATTTATCAGGTAAACATAAATTCTGTTTTCTCCAACATAGGTGTGTCCGGTCCACGGCGTCATCCTTACTTGTGGGAACCAATACCAAAGCTTTAGGACACGGATGAAGGGAGGGAGCAAATCAGGTCACCTAGATGGAAGGCACCACGGCTTGCAAAACCTTTCTCCCAAAAATAGCCTCAGAAGAAGCAAAAGTATCAAACTTGTAAAATTTAGTAAAAGTGTGCAGTGAAGACCAAGTCGCTGCCTTACATATCTGATCAACAGAAGCCTCGTTCTTGAAGGCCCATGTGGAAGCCACAGCCCTAGTGGAATGAGCTGTGATTCTTTCAGGAGGCTGCCGTCCGGCAGCCTCGTAAGCCAATCTGATGATGCTTTTAATCCAAAAAGAGAGAGAGGTAGAAGTTGCTTTTTGACCTCTCCTTTTACCAGAATAAACAACAAACAAGGAAGATGTTTGTCTAAAATCCTTTGTAGCATCTAAATAGAATTTTAGAGCACGAACAACATCCAAATTGTGCAACAAACGTTCCTTCTTTGAAACTGGATTCGGACACAAAGAAGGCACGACTATCTCCTGGTTAATGTTTTTGTTAGAAACAACTTTCGGAAGAAAACCAGGTTTAGTACGTAAAACCACCTTATCTGCATGGAACACCAGATAAGGAGGAGAACACTGCAGAGCAGATAATTCTGAAACTCTTCTAGCAGAAGAAATTGCAACCAAAAACAAAACTTTCCAAGATAATAACTTAATATCAACGGAATGTAAGGGTTCAAACGGAACCCCCTGAAGAACTGAAAGAACTAAATTGAGACTCCAAGGAGGAGTCAAAGGTTTGTAAACAGGCTTGATTCTAACCAGAGCCTGAACAAAGGCTTGAACATCTGGCACAGCTGCCAGTTTTTTGTGAAGTAACACAGACAAGGCAGAAATCTGTCCCTTCAAGGAACTAGCAGATAATCCTTTCTCCAAACCTTCTTGAAGGAAGGATAGAATCTTAGGAATTTTTACCTTGTCCCAAGGGAATCCTTTAGATTCACACCAACAGATATATTTTTTCCATATTTTGTGGTAAATTTTTCTAGTTACAGGCTTTCTGGCCTGAACAAGAGTATCAATGACAGAATCTGAGAACCCTCGCTTTGATAAGATCAAGCGTTCAATCTCCAAGCAGTCAGTTGGAGTGAGACCAGATTCGGATGTTCGAACGGACCTTGAACAAGAAGGTCTCGTCTCAAAGGTAGCTTCCATGGTGGAGCCGATGACATATTCACCAGGTCTGCATACCAAGTCCTGCGTGGCCACGCAGGAGCTATCAAGATCACCGATGCTCTCTCCTGATTGATCCTGGCTACCAGCCTGAGGATGAGAGGAAACGGCGGGAATACATAAGCTAGTTTGAAGGTCCAAGGTGCTACTAGTGCATCTACTAGAGTCGCCTTGGGATCCCTGGATCTGGACCCGTAGCAAGGAACCTTGAAGTTCTGACGAGAGGCCATCAGATCCATGTCTGGAATGCCCCACAATAGAGTGATCTGGGCAAAGATTTCCGGATGGAGTTCCCACTCCCCCGGATGAAATGTCTGACGACTCAGAAAATCCGCTTCCCAATTTTCCACTCCTGGGATGTGGATTGCAGACAAATGGCAGGAGTGAGTCTCCGCCCATTGAATGATTTTGGTCACTTCTTCCATCGCCAGGGAACTCCTTGTTCCCCCCTGATGGTTGATGTACGCAACAGTCGTCATGTTGTCTGATTGAAACCGTATGAACTTGGCCTTTACTAGTTGAGGCCAAGCCTTGAGAGCATCGAGTATCGCTCTCAGTTCCAGAATATTTATCGGTAGAAGAGATTCTTCCCGAGACCAAAGACCCTGAGCTTTCAGGGGTCCCCAGACCGCGCCCCAGCCCACCAGACTGGCGTCGGTCGTGACAATGACCCACTCTGGTCTGCGGAAGCTCATCCCCTGTGACAGGTTGTCCTGGGACAGCCACCAACGGAGTGAATCTCTGGTCCTCTGATTTACTTGTATCGTCGGAGACAAGTCTGTATAGTCCCCATTCCACTGACTGAGCATGCACAGTTGTAATGGTCTTAGATGAATGCGCGCAAAAGGAACTATGTCCATTGCCGCTACCATCAAACCTATTACTTCCATGCACTGCGCTATGGAAGGAAGAGGAACAGAATGAAGTATTTGACAAGAGTTCAGAAGTTTTGATTTTCTGGCCTCTGTCAGAAAAATCCTCATTTCTAAGGAGTCTATTATTGTTCCCAAGAAGGGAACCCTTGTTGACGGAGACAGAGAACTTTTTTCTACGTTCACTTTCCACCCGTGAGATCTGAGAAAGGCCAGGACAGTGTCCGTGTGAGCCTTTGCTTGAGGAAGGGACGACGCTTGAATCAGAATGTCGTCCAAGTAAGGTACTACTGCAATGCCCCTTGGTCTTAGCACCGCTAGAAGGGACCCTAGTACCTTTGTGAAAATCCTTGGAGCAGTGGCTAATCCGAACGGAAGTGCCACAAACTGGTAATGCTTGTCCAGGAATGCGAACCTTAGGAACCGATGATGTTCCTTGTGGATAGGAATATGTAGATACGCATCCTTTAAATCCACCGTGGTCATGAATTGACCTTCCTGGATGGAAGGAAGAATAGTTCGAATGGTTTCCATTTTGAACGATGGAACCTTGAGAAACTTGTTTAGGATCTTGAGATCTAAGATTGGTCTGAATGTTCCCTCTTTTTTGGGAACTATGAACAGATTGGAGTAGAACCCCATCCCTTGTTCTCCTAATGGAACAGGATGAATCACTCCCATTTTTAACAGGTCTTCTACACAATGTAAGAATGCCTGTTTTTTTATGTGGTCTGAAGACAAATGAGACCTGTGGAACCTCCCCCTTGGGGGAAGCCCCTTGAATTCCAGAAGATAACCTTGGGAGACTATTTCTAGCGCCCAAGGATCCAGAACATCTCTTGCCCAAGCCTGAGCGAAGAGAGAGAGTCTGCCCCCCACCAGATCCGGTCCCGGATCGGGGGCCAACATCTCATGCTGTCTTGGTAGCAGTGGCAGGTTTCTTGGCCTGCTTTCCTTTGTTCCAGCCTTGCATTGGTCTCCAGGCTGGCTTGGCTTGAGAAGTATTACCCTCTTGCTTAGAGGACGTAGCACTTGGGGCTGGTCCGTTTCTGCGAAAGGGACGAAAATTAGGTTTATTTTTGGCCTTGAAAGACCTATCCTGAGGAAGGGCGTGACCCTTGCCCCCAGTGATATCAGAGATAATCTCTTTCAAGTCAGGGCCAAACAGCGTTTTCCCCTTGAAAGGAATGTTAAGCAATTTGTTCTTGGAAGACGCATCCGCTGACCAAGATTTTAACCAAAGCGCTCTGCGCGCCACAATAGCAAAACCAGAATTTTTTGCCGCTAACCTAGCCAATTGCAAAGTGGCGTCTAGGGTGAAAGAATTAGCCAATTTGAGAGCACGAATTCTGTCCATAATCTCCTCATAAGAAGAAGAATTATTATTGATCGCCTTTTCTAGCTCATCGAACCAGAAACACGCGGCTGTAGTGACAGGAACAATGCATGAAATTGGTTGTAGAAGGTAACCTTGCTGAACAAACATCTTTTTAAGCAAACCTTCTAATTTTTTATCCATAGGATCTTTGAAAGCACAACTATCTTCTATGGGTATAGTGGTGCGTTTGTTTAGAGTAGAAACCGCCCCCTCGACCTTAGGGACTGTCTGCCATAAGTCCTTTCTGGGGTCGACCATAGGAAACAATTTTTTAAATATGGGGGGAGGGACGAAAGGTATACCGGGCCTTTCCCATTCTTTATTTACAATGTCCGCCACCCGCTTGGGTATAGGAAAAGCTTCGGGGGGCCCCGGGACCTCTAGGAACTTGTCCATTTTACATAGTTTCTCTGGAATGACCAAATTCTCACAATCATCCAGAGTGGATAACACCTCCTTAAGCAGAGCGCGGAGATGTTCCAATTTAAATTTAATCACATCAGGGTCAGCTTGTTGAGAAATTTTCCCTGAATCTGAAATTTCTCCCTCAGACAAAACCTCCCTGGCCCCCTCAGATTGGTGTAGGGGCCCTTCAGAACCAATATCATCAGCGTCCTCATGCTCTTCAGTATTTTCTAAAACAGAGCAGTCGCGCTTTCGCTGATAAGTGGGCATTTTGGCTAAAATGTTTTTGATAGAATTATCCATTACAGCCGTTAATTGTTGCATAGTAAGGAGTATTGGCGCGCTAGATGTACTAGGGGCCTCCTGTGTGGGCAAGACTGGTGTAGACGAAGGAGGGGATGATGCAGTACCATGCTTACTCCCCTCACTTGAGGAATCATCTTGGGCATCATTTTCTCTAAATTTTGTGTCACATAAATCACATCTATTTAAATGAGAAGGAACCTTGGCTTCCCCACATTCAGAACACAGTCTATCTGGTAGTTCAGACATGTTAAACAGGCAAAAACTTGATAACAAAGTACAAAAAACGTTTTAAAATAAATCGTTACTGTCACTTTAAATTTTAAACTGAACACACTTTATTACTGCAATTGCGAAAAAGTATGAAGGAATTGTTCAAAATTCACCAAAATTTCACCACAGTGTCTTAAAGCCTTAAAAATATTGCACACCAAATTTGGAAGCTTTAACCCCTTTACAGTCCCTGGTATCTGCTTTGCTGAGACCCAACCAAGCCCAAAGGGGAATACGATACCAAATGACGCCTTCAGAAAGTCTTTTCTATGTATCAGAGCTCCTCACACATGCATCTGCATGTCATGCTTCTCAAAAACAAGTGCGCAATACAGGCGCGAAAATGAGACTCTGCCTATGATTAGGGAAAGCCCCTAGAGAATAAGGTGTCCAATACAGTGCCTGCCGGTTATTTTACATAATTCCCAAGATTAAAATAATTCCTCAAGGCTATGGAGTATAAAATATAAATCGATTTAGCCCAGAAAATGTCTACAGTCTTAGAAAGCCCTTGTGAAGCCCTTTATTTCTTTCTGTAATAAAAATGGCTTACCGGATCCCATAGGGAAAATGACAGCTTCCAGCATTACATCGTCTTGTTAGAATGTGTCATACCTCAAGCAGCAAAAGTCTGCTCACTGTTCCCCCAACTGAAGTTAATTCCTCTCAACAGTCCTGTGTGGAACAGCCATCGATTTTAGTAACGGTTGCTAAAATCATTTTCCTCTTACAAACAGAAATCTTCATCTCTTTTCTGTTTCAGAGTAAATAGTACATACCAGCACTATTTTAAAATAACAAACTCTTGATTGAATAATAAAAACTACAGTTAAACACTAAAAAACTCTAAGCCATCTCCGTGGAGATGTTGCCTGTACAACGGCAAAGAGAATGACTGGGGAAGGCGGAGCCTAGGAGGGATCATGTGACCAGCTTTGCTGGGCTCTTTGCCATTTCCTGTTGGGGAAGAGAATATCCCACAAGTAAGGATGACGCCGTGGACCGGACACACCTATGTTGGAGAAATAACACACATCCAGTTCCTCACAGACAAATAAGGTGCATAGTATTAAAAGTAGAAAAGATTGCACTACAGGATCATGGGATTTATCTGATAACGTGTAAACAACGTGTAAACAGTGCTCCCAGCAGTATGTAGGGATCATCACGTCCACTAAATGGAAGGAATCAGGGAACAACTTTGGGCAATAGGTGAGATTATAGCAAGAAAGAAGTGGATAGAGGATCCACTGACAGAATGCAGCTAGCACTCTATGCCTAGGCTGAAGAGGCGTGTGATCCGGGTGTTATTAAAACATAACTTTTATTAGTTTATTGATTAAAATACGCACACACAAACATACATATATTAAAATAACCACTCTGTTGGGTATTTCTAAATAAAGGTGATGGCTAAATATTTTTAATATAGGCCTGAGGTATTGGAGGCCATCACCTATGGAAATATGTTTAATAAATAAGATTTAGTAAATTGGGGAATTTATTCTCGTCACCTGTAATCAAATAAATGTAATGTGGGGAGACAGGGTTGACTTGCTAATATTGCGTAAATCCTATGTCTATTAAGTTAATGCTCAGTCTCAATTCTCCTTCCCTTACATATATCTGTCAGTTCGTGTTTATGGTGTACACATTGTCTTGCACAGTGGGTTTTATAAAGAAACCGATATTTGTTCTTATAATAAGCTACAAATCATGATTGATCATTCTGGGAGTCTATGAATACCTAGCCATTAGACACCTTCAATAAAAATTGCTTATATTAGCGACTGTACTGTTCAGTCAGAAGTGAATCTTATGCTCCAAACGTGTGTCCAGGCCAAGTTAATGTAATATCTGGTGTTATATGATAAAGACAGTCTGAACAATTTTTGTATCAATTGTACCTTCTCAATAAATGGTACTTGGTAATAAGTTATTTCGTCCCTTACCAGAATTGCGGTATATGTTTTGTACCAATCAAATGGTATATTCCTGTTTATATACACAGGTTATGAATTTTTATCTTTATTACCTAGAGTTGATTCGATTGGACATTTACTAGACTCTTCAATCATATAATGTTGTCCTGTTTATGTATACAGGTTTATCAGTTGTACATCAGTGCAACTATTCCTTAACTAGGTTAGTACTGATAGGGAGACGGTCCCTATATTCTGTGTGCGCCGTTTGTAAAGATTAACATCAATAGTTCACATATGCTAATTGTGTAAATCTCTCAATGGGAGGGTCTTTCTGTATTCTAATAATTCTAAGGGACACAGACATAAAGGTGTACTATGTTTTATGTGATTACGGTATTCTGTCAGTGACTATCTGATAGTTTCAATCTCCGTTTCTATCGCAGTATTAATCTGAGACAATCTGTTAGTTTCACTCCTATGATTTTAATTGTTTAGTGTTGTGTTGGTAACAGATCCTGTTTGATTTTCTTGAGTACTTAGTCTTTCTGAGAAGCTATACGAGCATAGAGTTCATTTAACAGCAGATTTCTGAAATATATATCTAGATATAGTACTATAGTTGCGATAGTTGAAGTGTTACACCTTCATGTTATATTGTGCTTACGCTTTAGGGAGTGCTGGTGTATCGAAGTGGATATATCTGATATTAATCACTATTATATCTGTTAAGTAAGCTGTAGAATTTATTTCTATATGCCTATAGAATTAGCAGTTCTCCCCATAAGTAAAATATTCTCTCCTGATATTAACACAGTGATACGTTCCAGTGTGTTAGGGATACTACGTTTACTAACAATGTCTTTTCTTTGTCTATGTAACTTAAAGGATGGAGGTTCTCCCCTTAAATAAAATGTTTCTTTTATCCTGATATTACTCTATTGATGAGTTCTAATACTTTTAGGCAAGTTTTCCATGTTATTGATGCATTCCAGTTCATCAGCATTCCATTCCAATTCACTTTCTGTATTAGAGAAGAATTTATTAAGAGCTAGTTTACGTATATACAGTTGTACATCCTTAATGGTTTCAAATTTGTCTATGTTAGTTGTGGGGCAGAATGACAGGCCCTTCGATAATACCGATATATGATCTTTGGTTAATGGTATTTGAGACAGATTTATTACATTTAATGATTTAATCGAATTTGGGAGAAGGGGCTCGGAGCCCTCCTTTGTTGTCTCCAGTTGCTCTGCTGTTCCATTTGGTTCCGATTCCGGTTTCTTGCGGGTCTTTTGTTTTTTGCCCCTCCCTCTGCGGGTCCTTCGTCTTTTCCATTTGAGTCTAAAAAATCTTTCCGTTTATTACGACTGGAGGCTCTTGATGTAAGGGTAGTAGGAGTAATGTTGGTTGAACTACCATCTGTCGAGCTTCCTTCATCTCCATCTGTATCCGATATATCGCTTTGCACTATTGTTACTTTCGGATATCTTGTTGGATTTCTGAAGAAGCCTCTGTTCCTCCATCTATAGACTCTGTTGTTAGTGTAGTCTTGTATATCTCTATTTAGCTTTCCCTGTTTGGTGGATTTTAGTTCATCTTCATACTTATCCAGTTCTTTTTGAGCAGTAAGACGCTCTTTAGCACCACTCTGTTAAAATTTAGTAAACTCAACAAACATTAGAATCTAAAATGTATTAGTTTAAAATTACATTCTGGGGTAATCTCGTCAAGGTACTCGGTCACGATAGCCGGCTAAGCATAACGCTAAATTACATCTAGCTGTTATTACAGCCTGTCACTTATAACGCTGAATCGTAATCAGCAGTGACAAAGTATATAGCTAGGCAGAGATACCTGATAATCTATATACTTAAGTTGATACTCTACATGGTATACGATATGACTAAGAAACGATATTGTTAACTAACGCAGTATACCTAAAAGTATTAGAACTCATCAATAGAGTAATATCAGGATAAAAGAAACATTTTATTTAAGGGGAGAACCTCCATCCTTTAAGTTACATAGACAAAGAAAAGACATTGTTAGTAAACGTAGTATCCCTAACACACTGGAACGTATCACTGTGTTAATATCAGGAGAGAATATTTTACTTATGGGGAGAACTGCTAATTCTATAGGCATATAGAAATAAATTCTACAGCTTACTTAACAGATATAATAGTGATTAATATCAGATATATCCACTTCGATACACCAGCACTCCCTAAAGCGTAAGCACAATATAACATGAAGGTGTAACACTTCAACTATCGCAACTATAGTACTATATCTAGATATATATTTCAGAAATCTGCTGTTAAATGAACTCTATGCTCGTATAGCTTCTCAGAAAGACTAAGTACTCAAGAAAATCAAACAGGATCTGTTACCAACACAACACTAAACAATTAAAATCATAGGAGTGAAACTAACAGATTGTCTCAGATTAATACTGCGATAGAAACGGAGATTGAAACTATCAGATAGTCACTGACAGAATACCGTAATCACATAAAACATAGTACACCTTTATGTCTGTGTCCCTTAGAATTATTAGAATACAGAAAGACCCTCCCATTGAGAGATTTACACAATTAGCATATGTGAACTATTGATGTTAATCTTTACAAACGGCGCACACAGAATATAGGGACCGTCTCCCTATCAGTACTAACCTAGTTAAGGAATAGTTGCACTGATGTACAACTGATAAACCTGTATACATAAACAGGACAACATTATATGATTGAAGAGTCTAGTAAATGTCCAATCGAATCAACTCTAGGTAATAAAGATAAAAATTCATAACCTGTGTATATAAACAGGAATATACCATTTGATTGGTACAAAACATATACCGCAATTCTGGTAAGGGACGAAATAACTTATTACCAAGTACCATTTATTGAGAAGGTACAATTGATACAAAAATTGTTCAGACTGTCTTTATCATATAACACCAGATATTACATTAACTTGGCCTGGACACACGTTTGGAGCATAAGATTCACTTCTGACTGAACAGTACAGTCGCTAATATAAGCAATTTTTATTGAAGGTGTCTAATGGCTAGGTATTCATAGACTCCCAGAATGATCAATCATGATTTGTAGCTTATTATAAGAACAAATATCGGTTTCTTTATAAAACCCACTGTGCAAGACAATGTGTACACCATAAACACGAACTGACAGATATATGTAAGGGAAGGAGAATTGAGACTGAGCATTAACTTAATAGACATAGGATTTACGCAATATTAGCAAGTCAACCCTGTCTCCCCACATTACATTTATTTGATTACAGGTGACGAGAATAAATTCCCCAATTTACTAAATCTTATTTATTAAACATATTTCCATAGGTGATGGCCTCCAATACCTCAGGCCTATATTAAAAATATTTAGCCATCACCTTTATTTAGAAATACCCAACAGAGTGGTTATTTTAATATATGTATGTTTGTGTGTGCGTATTTTAATCAATAAACTAATAAAAGTTATGTTTTAATAACACCCGGATCACACGCCTCTTCAGCCTAGGCATAGAGTGCTAGCTGCATTCTGTCAGTGGATCCTCTATCCACTTCTTTCTTGCTATAGTTCTAATCAATGCAGAGCACCAACCCACAGTTTATAAACATAATCCATTCCACTTGTGGCAAAATTTAAATGCAACAAGTAGGACGCTAATTGACTTATTATTTGTGGGGACTGCCACAGTAGTGCCATTGTAAACCTTTGTAGTTTAGAATAGGTGAGATTATACCTAAAGCACCAATAGCAAGACACTTCATATGTATGGACAGGGAACCAAATGTTTCTCATTTTGTGGTAACAAAAACAGAGGGGGGAGATAGATAAAACAAACTATTGAGAAAAGAAGCATATTGGATTTTCACTATAGCTACTCCAATAAGTAATCTTAGATACGATATTGATTTTTTTTTGTCCAGTAGAGTTTTTTTCTCTCAAATACCAGTATTCTTGACACATTTCTCAGGATGCACGGAACCTCAAAAAATTTAGAATATATAGATGTTTACTCATATTCTTTCTTTTAGTCATCCTATTGCTAAACTTAGGTAGTTACTTAGTCATCCTATTGCTAAACTTAGGTAGTTACTTAGTCATCCTATTGCTAAACTTAGGTAGTTACATAGCATTTTAGATTAAACTTTGTTAGATGGTCTCTAGGTTCGATTACAGTATTCCAATACCTCTGTCACACCTTATATATACTCTAATTCGACCTCTTATACATAGATTACATTTAGGATAAAATACTTTGTATTGTAATAATACTTTGTTAGATTACACAACACCCTGGTTCTACTCACAACCTGTCCTCACTCCTGAACACAGGTCTCTCTGATTTTGCCACTAGCCTCCTTCTGATACAGAATAGCTTCCAGAAATTTTAAATCGATACCTAGTTATTATTTATTGCTCAATGGCTGACAGGAATAATTTCCACATAAAAATATAAGTTTATTTAGATTTATTCAGCACACGAACAAACAAAGCACATTCTTGAAATAACCTATTATAGGTGGAGCAAATCATTTCTGAGTATCATGTCTCTTTAAACAATGCAAAAAAAGCACAGGAAGAATTTGAAGACATAAATAAACATAAAAGCCAAAACAGGAGATCATGCTCTAAAGAAAAAAATGTTATCAAGAAAAAAGTTTCCCAATTGAGGTTTTAGAGGATAAAATTATTACAAGATTTTTTTTTTTAAATAATGATTAAAGAATTATTATTTAGAATAAGCATGATGTACATTTCAGACTGTTTCTATGTATAGATAAACATACCTACAAAAAGAGAATTGCACTGCTAGATCAGCAGCATGAAATATTCATTCTACCATATTAGCTAAATATAAAAAGCTGCAAGTACGTCATGTTCGAGTGGGACTCAGGGTGTGGCATTGCCATGGCAACCATGGAACAAAACATACATTTTTTTCCAGAACAGGAAATCATAGTCAGAGAATTTAATCAGTAAACCGGATGAATATGGGCAGCTGCAACAGAATGACTCACAATGGACCTCAATCTGCAGTTTAAAGGTGTCTCCTCTCTTAAAGTGTTAGTAATTCCCAAGTTCAAAGTGCACCAGTTCAAACGGGGTTTTAAAAGTCTCCCTTGTGACACTTTGTATTAATGACAAATAAGTTCTACATCATATTTGTTTTTTTCTCTTTTTAAACTTTCTGTACTTTGTTTTAGGAAAATAAAGAGACACATTATTTGTTTTTTTTACGTCAAATATAAAGAGCAACAGTTAAACATATTAAATACATTTTTGCATAAATAGGGTTAAAGGGATAGATAAGTAACAATTTTACTATCATGATTTTGAGCATGAAGTTTTAAACAACTTTGCAATTTACTTCTCTAATCAAATTTGCTTAGTTCTGGTATCCTTTGTTGCAGAATAAACCTAGGTAGGCTCATAGGAGCAAAGGAGCGTGCATGTCTTAAGCACTTTATGGCAGCAGTGTTTGCAACAATGTTTGGAACATGCGCCTGTAAAGGGGCAAATTTACAATTTACTTTTATCACCAATTTTGCTTTGTTCTCTTGGTATTCTTAGTTGAAAGCTAAACCTAGGAGGTTCATATGTCAATTTCTTAGACATTGAAGACCGTCTCTAATCTAAATGCATTTGGACAGTTTTTCACCACTAGAGGGCGTTAGTTCATGTGTTTCATATAGATAACATTGAGCACATGCATGTGAATTTACCAAGGAGTGAGCATTGATAGGCTAAAATGCAAGTCTGTCAAAAGAACTGAAATAAGGGGGCAGTCTGCAGAGGCTTAGATACAAGGTAATTACAGAGGTAAAATGTGTATTAATATAACTGTGTTGGTTATGCAAAACTGGGGAATGGGTAATAAAGGGATTATCTATCTTTTAAAACAACAAAAATACTGGTGTTGACTGTACCTTTAACCAGAGGTCAGGTTAAAAATAAAAAGTTGCCCCAATTGCCCCCAAAATAAAGAGGACAGTACAGTAACATGAAATAAAAATATGAACATGTTAACTTTGTGAAAAAATAACTGCATAAAGCAGTTATAAGGGGTTAAAGTGAGGGGATGTGGGGTGAAACGACACCTAAAGTGCCTTTACATAGGAGTCAATGGGGGGCTGTGTTTTCTCCATAAATATATATGTATATGCTTATATACATATATATTTAAGTATTTATGTGAACGCCAGCTTGCATTCGCATTGCGCCTTACTTGTAATACAAGCACACATGTACGTGCGTTTGTATTTTCAAGTTAAAGGGACACTAAACCCAATTTTTTTCTTTCATGATTCAGATAGAGCATGCAATGTAATCAACTTTCTAAAATACCCCTATTATCAATTTTTCTTTGTTCTCTTTGTATCTTTATTTAAAAAGCAGAAATGTGATGCATAGGAGCTGGCCCATTTTTTTGAGAACCTGGGTTATGCTTGCTTATTGGTGGGTAAATGTAAGCCTCCAATAAGCAAGCGCTATCCATGGTGCTGAACCTAAAATAGGCTGGCTGCTAAGATTTACAGTCCTGCTTTTAAATAAAGATAGCAAGAGAACCCAGAAACTTGGATAATAGGAGTAAATTAGAAAGTTGATTAAAATTTCATGATCTATCTGAATCATGAAAGAAAACATTTGGGTTCAGAGTCCCTTTAAACGCACATATTGCGCTCGCATAAGCACAAATCTGCACTTAAATTATAATCTAGCCCATAGAGTGCACACTCCTGAGGTCATGTGTACCTACCTAGATTTGCATATCAACAAAGGATACTAAGAGAAAAAAAGCTAATTTAATAATTGAAGTATACAGGAAAGATGTTTGATATTTCATGTTCTGACTAAATCATGAAAGCATAATTTTGACTTTTTTGTCCATTTAAGTAATGTTTAAAAGTGCATCATTGCATACAAGTCTTCGGTATCTAGTGCTCATAAGCGGACATGAACAACTCCTATAGAAAAAAACAAAACAAAATTTATGCTTACCTGATAAATTTGTTTCTTTCTAGAAACGGTGAGTCAACGGAATCATCAATTACTCTTGGGAATACCACTCCTGGCAAGCAGGAGGAGGCAAAGAGCACCACAGCAAAGCTGTTAAGTATCACTTCCCTTCCCACAACCCCCAGTCATTCGACCGAGGGAAAAGGAGAGAAAGGAAATAACACAAGGTGCAGAGGTTTATATAAAAAAAACTGTCTGAAAAACAGGGTGGGCCGTGGACTCACCGTGTCTAGAAAGAAAGACATTTATCAGGTAAGCATAAATTTTGTTTTCTTTCTTAAGACACAGTGAGTCCAAGGAATCATCAATTACTGTTGGGAATCAATACCTAAAAGGACACCGATGATTAGGGAGGGACAAGACAGGTAACCTAAACAGAAGGCACCACTGCTTTATGAACCTTTCTCCCCAAAGAACCTCAGCCGAGGCAAAAGGATCCAATTTGTAAAATTTGGACAGGGTATACAGAGAAGACCAAGTTGCAGCCTTGCAAAACCGTTCCAGAGAAGCTTAATTTTTGAAGAAAAAAAAGGAAATTTATGCTTACCTGATAAATGTATTTCTTTTACGATATGACGAGTCCACGGATTTCATCCTTACTTGTGGGATTTATACTCCTTCTTACAAGAAGTGGCAAAGAGCACCACAGCAGAGCTGTATATATAGCTCCTCCCTTCCCTCCACCTCCAGTCATTTGACCGAAGTTAGCAAGAGAAAGGAAAAGCCTAAGGTGCAGAGGAGACTGAAGTTAAGGGAATTCAAGTTCCACCATAATACATATAGTGCCTACTGATTACCCCTTCCCAAGTAGGGAATAATGTCAGCCTGTTCTGATGTATCAAGTCTCCCCAGAAGTAAAGGACTGAACATACCTCAATGCTGCTTGTAGCATGACACCGCTCTCCACACTGAAGATTTTTCTTACAATACCTTCAGAAGCTCTGTGGGAACCAAAATGGATCTTAGATAACGTTTGCTAAGATCATCAACAACAGGGCAGAATAAATTAAAGTCTCCATTCCTCTTGGGAATCCAGACTGACGATTTCTCCCTGAGGAAAATAGCACTCAATGGCACTATTTTAAAATAAAAAACTTCTTGATTGAAGACTCTAAACTAACACCTCACTTTACCTCTTCCTATTACTAACACAGGCAAAGAGAATGACTGGAGGGAAGGGAGGAGCTATATATACAGCTCTGCTGTGGTGCTCTTTGCCACTTCCTGTTAGCAGGAGGATAAATCCCACAAGTAAGGATGAAATCCATGGACTTGTCATATCTTGTAAAAGAAAAAAAAAAAGACAGCCCTAGTGGAAAGAGATGTAATTCTTTCCAGCAGTCTCCTAAGCAAACCAATTATTCTTCTCAACCAGAAAGAAGAAGAAATAGCAGAAGCTTTCTGACCTTAAGTTTCCCAAAGAAACAAACAAACAGGGCAGAACACTAGCGAAAAAAAAAAAACGAAAAGAAAAAAAGAGATGAGAAAGTCGGAACTTAAAGTGAATGTAAATTTTGATGCTAAAGTGCCCGGTTTTTAAAAATTCGATTAAAAACAGGGGCACTTTAATTCATCAAAATTTACATTTCACTCGTGTTGTGAAAAAATACTTATCTTTTAATCTTGACAGCCGTTCCAGCTTCCTCCGCCCGTCGCAAAGCCTCTTCCTTGGTCTAAAATGAGGAATCCGGCTTCCTCCAATCACGGCATTGAACCAGACACTGATTCCCCCGGGGGGAAGCTGTGATTGGAGGATGTCCGATCCATCATTTCTAACGTCAGAAATGGCTTGCGACGACCGGGGGAAGATGGAAGGCTGTCAAGTTTAAAAGGTAAGTATTTTTTCACAAAACAAGTGAAATGTAAATTTTGAAGCATTAAAGTGCCCTTGTTTTTAATCAAATTTTTAAAAAACGGGCACTTTAGCATCAAAATTTACATTCACTTTAACCTGGGTTCAAAACCAAAACCTCCAGCTTCAGGAGCAGTGGCGCTAACCACTACACCACATCTCCCTGAAAATAAAACTTGAAAGCAGACACAACCTCCAAGTTGTGTAATAAACGTTCTTCAGAAAATAAGAACTAAGACAAAGAGAAGGAACAATAATTTGCTGATTAAAATTTCTGTCCGAAACCACTTTAGGAAATATAGTACGAAGAACCGCCTCAACGGCATAAAAATTAGATGAGGCGAATCACACTGCAAACCTGAGAGTTCCGACACTCTCCGAGTAGAAGAGAAAGCAATAAGAAAACCTTCCCCTCCTCCTTGCACCTAAGGCAAAGAGAATGACTGGGGGTTGTGGGAAGGGAAGTGATACTTAACAGCTTTGCTGTGGTGCTCTTTGCCTCCTCCTGCTGTCCATGAGTGGTATTCCCAACAGTAATTGATGAATCCGTGGACTCACCGTGTCTTAAGAAAGAAATGGTTTAGACAAAAAGCAAAGCTCTGTATTATATTTTGAAATATTTTTTGAAGATATAACAGCGTTTTTCAGTATCATGTCATTTTGAGTAAGGTCTTCTTTGTACAACATTTTGTCTTCAAAAATAACTTTGGATTGATACCATGTCATGTAAAAAATATAGGACAACAGTCAGCACCAGGCTTGTACATGCTTTTAAAAGCAGCGCTGCACTGGCATAAAGTGATTATGCTTAAAAGGAATGTTAGAGAAAAAAATGTGAGGCAATGTGAACTCATCTGCATATCCAGAATCCCTTACTCCAACTGAATCAAGGTTCGTTTGTGCTTTATTTGGAAACAAAGTCAGTTTGAGTCTGCAGACATCAAACACACACAATGCGTGATTTTAAATCCCAAACTAAATTTTTAAGCATAATAAAAAGAAATACAAAGCACATTTATTAGAATACAAAAAACAAGGCTATGTAAGTGAAATATTTGTTTCGCCTGCCTATCTTGAAATTTTGTTTAATCTGCGCCAACCATATTAGCAGAAATGCCTGCTGCAGATTGTCTGATCTTACTATTTAGTGACTTGATTAGAACAGCGCAGGAGCAAATTTACATTTATTCCCTGGTATGCCACAGCAAAAGAGAAAAGTTATATATTAACCCTTTCCGGTCCTATTAATTTTAAATAAGTGCGGCAGCAGGTCTTATTTATTTTATTACCATCAGCAAAAGGGATACAGATGGGAAAGTGTGCAGTTATTTTATTATGGGAAAGTGATGTGTCACCTTATTATATATATATATATATATCTCCACAGACTGACAGCAGATTGACAAATAGGCTCAGCTGCTCAGCATATCCAGATCCCTTGGACACAACACTAAGGAGGTTGTGCTGCCAGGCTCCTCCCTCCCGGCTTCTCATTTCTCCCCATTCAGGGACAGTGGGGAATCTCTGATGGCTGTTGGCCAGTGCCCTCTGTGTCTGGGTTGTTCCGATTCCTGCAGCGGTTCCGTGCGTCTAGTACCAGTGATCAGTGCACAGCGCCGCATCTAGCCTAGCTGTGCACCGATCACTGGTAATGTCACTGGGAGTTTTGGCACCTTTCCAGTCCTATGTCGGAATATATCAGACATTGGACCGCAAGCGGTAAAACCTTTTGTCGGATATATTCTGACATAGGACCGGAAAGGGTTAACAAACACGTCATTTTATTTAGAAGTCCTATACAGTGTTTATGCATAGCTTTAAAATAAAGTGTCTGCCTTCTCCTGTTGTAGCTCTAAAAAAATTGAAAGATTAAGGGGTCGATTTATCAAAGGCTTTGCAAGCCTTTCAACCCACTACGGCTGCAGGTTCTCACAAGAACCTTCACGCCGTATTTAACAAGCAGCGGTCATCAGACCGCTGCTTTCCTATTCTTTCGCCACCTCTAAAGTGGCAAAATTCAATCTCCGCGGTCTAGTCCGACCGGGGGGATTGACAGCTCCTGCCCACACGTGATTGGCTGTGCCTGGGCAGGGGTCGGGATTGCATGCGAGCACAAAATAGCGCTCGAGTGCAATGCTGAATTCCGCATGGGGAATTCAGCCGGCCAGAGGCAAGCTGCGGCAGACAGGGGCGCATGTGCACCCCTGTCTGCCTCAGCTTGATAAAATCCCCCTAAATCTATTCTTTCCCATATTAACAAGCTAGAGGACAGGTTTAACAAATGTATACATTTATTACTAGAGTCCACTAAAATTTGTATTATTTTCTATGTATTTATCTATTTCCACAGTTGGATCTATCGGATACTGACCTTGTAACATCATCATTTAGTTCCTGAACTTATCCTGCTGTACAGACATAGGAGCTTGATGCCCCGTATTTCTGGCGAGCTGCAGGCTTGCCAGAAACAGCAGTTATGAAGCAGCGGTCACAAAGACCGATGCTCCATAACCTGTCCGCCTGCTCTGAGCAGGCGGACAGACATTGCCAGAAATCAACCCGATCGAGTATGATCGGGTTGATTGACACCCCCCTGCTGGCGGCCTATTGGCTGCGAGTCTGCAGGGGGCGGTGTTGCACCAGCAGCTCTTGTGAGCTGCTGGTGCAATGCTGAATAAGGAGAGTGTATTGCTCTCCGTATTCAGCGAGGTCTGTCGGACCTGATCCGCACTGTTGGATCAGGTCCGACAGACCTTGATAAATAGAGGCCATAGGCGCTTGTTGAAACTGCGATTAACGCCCCCAAATGTAAAGATTAACAAAACAATAGGGAATTGAGCTACTGCTATGTAACGATTAGCTAGATTTCCTTAAAGGCACATTTACATGCAAAAAAAAGTGCTCTAATAAGTGCATACGTGTGTTTAACACCTTAAAAAGGCATTAAACACATAATTAAAGTGGGCTGCAGAGAACTGGCTAAGAAGGAAGTACATTTGCTAACAGAAGGAAATCAAAAAGTCTATTAAAATCGCTTACTCTATCTGAACCAAATTTTACTTTCATGTCCCTTTAAATAAGACTGGAAATCCCAAACTTTTCTTTCATGGTTTGGATCGAACATACAATTTTAAACAACTTTCCAATTTCCTTCTGTTACCAAATTTGCTTCATTATCTTGTTATCCTGTGCTGAAGGAACAGCATCGCACTATTGGAAGCTAGCTGAATACATCCGTGGCCGGACTGTTATCCGACTGACGCTTGTCCGACGGACAATATTCCGAAAGACATTTATCCGGCTGCTGGGTGGGAATGAAGCTTAAAAATCACGGTTTTATAACATTTTTAATAGTGGACTGACAAAAGACAATTAAATCAATTTATATATAACATATTAATTATAATATATAATATTATAATTATAATAATTATATTATGTGTTAAAAGTACATTGTGAGGGTAGAGACCCATGGATAGGTTCCCAGAGGCAGTTGCGGCGCCCGAGTCACTGATTGTAACAGAAAATTTTGGATCGTATCTGCCCTCGGCCGAATGTATCTTGATTTATTTAAGTAAATCTTATATATTATGTGCTATTGCCTTTAAAAAGTCTAATCTTGAGTATTCACTGTATTTTTCTAAAACTTTCATTATCCTGTTTATGATTTCATATTTTTTTTTTGGTTTTCTCAGTTCAACTCCAGAATTAATTTTTTCAATTGTTAACTCCCATTCTGCTTGTTCTTTTCTTATTTTTGAAACTAGTCTGCAAATGCTTGGGTGGGTTACAGACATTTGTTGGTCAAATGCTCTGTGCCATCCTTCTAGAGAGTTGTTTGTTCTAGGTAACCCTAGTTTTGTTCTTTCAAAAGTGTTCCACATCGTAATATCGAAAGTAGGTTTTCTTCTTGTACCTTGTTGTAGTTCACCAATCCAGGTTTTTTCAAAATAATTTAAAAATTCAGATAAAATGTTACTGTTTTGTTTTTCTATTGATTTTACAAAGTCATTAAATGTTTCAACTACATCTTCCACTGGCACAAATGCTAATGCTTCTAAGCATTTTATGATCAGAGCATTTTTTTCATTATTATACCATATTTTTAAGCCCAAAGATTGTATTTTTCTCCACAGGCATTGGGAAAAATGGAAAAAGCATCCATAAATTATTGTATTTTGTAAACAATTTGTCATGCAATTTATTGCTGCTCTTTCAAAATCTACAGTAATTGATATAGGATTGATATCTGGATTTTTTTCTTTTATAATACTAAAAATTAAATTATAAGTTTCCTGATTTTTATTTTTTGATATGCAGTATACTAATGGTATGGTATGGTTATCTTCTATTAAAACATGTATTGTATACAACTGAAAACCTAAAGGAGCGGAGTCAAATGTTCCGTCACAGAGCAGTGTTGTTTTTTTGAAAGAAGATCTACATTTTTTTTAGTAGACAGAATGATTAAATTTTCACTTTCGTACATGATGAAATCTTCTCCTCTGGTTGTTTTTCTTAAATCATCATTTAAAATGTTTCCATTTGGTGTTGTTCGATGTCGACGTACCATTCTGGCAAGAGTTTCTTTTTAGGTAGTGCTCCTGCTGCTTCAAGGGGGAAATTAGAAGTGTAATTTTGTATTATGCTTGATGTTACTTCTTCTGAATTTTTAGCAACTTCTTTTATTTTTTCAATTGTTTTCATAGATAAAATTCTTGCTGCATTAGGTGGATGTGAATGATTTGATGCATCTTTTTCAATTATATCATTAATGGTTTTTAGCCTTCCTCCACAAAAACCTTTTTTTTCACATCTCCAATATGTGACATTTTCTTTTTTTTTGTCTACAATGTATGCATAACCTTCATATAACATTTTTCTTCCTCCTTTACACGTCTTTATGAACTCCATTTTTTTAATTTGATGTTTTTTTTAAATTTATTTATTTAAGTGTTTGTGTTGTTTTTTTACCTCAGTAGCCACAATATACATTTAAATTTTCCGCTTTTTTACTGATGACAATTACGCAATTGCGTGATTGTGCTGTTCGGCTTGCAGTCGGAAGCAGTGTATTTCGGACATATGTCTGACGGACGAATGTGTTTCGGCATTTTGTCCGTCGGAATTTTGTCCGAGCACATCTAGTTAGCCAATCACAAGAGACAAATGTGTGCAGGCACCAATCAGCAACTAGCTCCACCTATTGTAAGATATGTGCACATTCTTTTTCAACAGGACATACATTAAGATACATACATATACATGTCTATAATATATATATATATATATATATATATATATATATATATATATATATATATATATATATATATATACATACACGCATTGCAATATTCATAATAATCTTAATAAAGTGTTATACTGCGTATTTACTGTAAATATTTCACATTCCAATGCTCTTCACAAATGGGAATATGTTCTATGTATTTGTAAATATATACATGTGTGTATATATCTCTATCTGTATATATCTATACCTATATATAATCATCTATATATACACACACGCATATATATATATATATATATATATATATATATATATATACACATATATATATATATATATATATATATATACATACACAGGGAGTGCAGAATTATTAGACAAGTTGTATTTTTGAGGATTAATTTTATTATTGAACAACAACCATGTTCTCAATGAACCCAAAAAACTCATTAATATCAAAGCTGAATAGTTTTGGAAGTAGTTTTTAGTTTGTTTTTAGTTATAGCTATTTTAGGGGGATATCTGTGTGTGCAGGTGACTATTACTGTGCATAATTATTAGGCAACTTAACAAAAAACAAATATATACCCATTTCAATTATTTATTTTTACCAGTGAAACCAATATAACATCTCAACATTAACAAATATACATTTCTGACATTCAAAAACAAAACAAAAACAAATCAGTGACCAATATAGCCACCTTTCTTTGCAAGGACACTCAAAAGCCTGCCATCCATGGATTCTGTCAGTGTTTTGATCTGTTCACCATCAACATTGCGTGCAGCAGCAACCACAGCCTCCCAGACACTGTTCAGAGAGGTGTACTGTTTTCCCTCCTTGTAAATCTCACATTTGATGATGGACCACAGGTTCTCAATGGGGTTCAGATCAGGTGAACAAGGAGGCCATGTCATTAGATTTTCTTCTTTTATACCCTTTCTTGCCAGCCACGCTGTGGAGTACTTGGACGCGTGTGATGGAGCATTGTCCTGCATGAAAATCATGTTTTTCTTGAAGGATGCAGGCTTCTTCCTGTACCACTGCTTGAAGAAGGTGTCTTCCAGAAACTGGCAGTAGGACTGGGAGTTGAGCTTGACTCCATCCTCAACCCGAAAAGGCCCCACAAGCTCATCTTTGATGATACCAGGCCAAACCAGTACTCCACCTCCACCTTGCTGGCGTCTGAGTCGGACTGGAGCTCTCTGCCCTTTACCAATCCAGCCACGGGCCCATCCATCTGGCCCATCAAGACTCACTCTCATTTCATCAGTCCATAAAACCTTAGAAAAATCAGTCTTGAGATATTTCTTGGCCCAGTCTTGACGTTTCAGCTTGTGTGTCTTGTTCAGTGGTGGTCGTCTTTCAGCCTTTCTTACCTTGGCCATGTCTCTGAGTATTGCACACCTTGTGCTTTTGGACACTCCAGTGATGTTGCAGCTCTGAAATATGGCCAAACTGGTGGCAAGTGGCATCTTGGCAGCTGCACGCTTGACTTTTCTCAGATCATGGGCAGTTATTTTGCGCCTTGGTTTTTCCACACGCTTCTTGCGACCCTGTTGACTATTTTGAATGAAACGCTTGATTGTTCGATGATCACGCTTCAGAAGCTTTGCAATTTTAAGAGTGCTGCATCCCTCTGCAAGATATCTCACTATTTTTTACTTTTCTGAGCCTGTCAAGTACTTCTTTTGACCCATTTTGCCAAAGGAAAGGAAGTTGCCTAATAATTATGCACACCTGATATAGGGTGTTGATGTCATTAGACTACACCCCTTCTCATTACAGAGATGCACATCACCTAATATGCTTAATTGGTAGTAGGCTTTCGAGCCTATACAGCTTGGAGTAAGACAACATGCATAAAGAGGATGATGTGGTCAAAATACTCATTTGCCTAATAATTCTGCACTCACTGTATATATATATATATATATATATATATACACACATATACATACACATACATACACACACACATATACACACACACCCACCCACCCAACCAAATACCATCAGATAGAGGTAGAAATATGTATTTATAAATAAATAGAACATATTCTTCTATGTAAAGAACATTGGAATGTGAAATATTATTTTTATGTCCGGTTATTTCACTTGAGAAAAGGGTGTTAGTTTTTCTTTCCACTTTTTTTGCTTTATTGACTTCTATGGGGGAATAGGTTATCACACTTGCGATATTCTAAGTTCAGATTTTTACGTGCGTCGAGTTTCCGCTTGAGTGAAAACAGTTTACTTTGAACTCATAATACGAGTGCAACCGGACGTGCACAAAAAGTTTACTTCTAGAGCACTTAACGCTTGAGCGTGAGCGTCAAATAGTGCTCCACAAAAGTTAGATGTGCACTTTCCAGCAGGGTAATTATATATATATATATATTTACCCAGTCATACACAGGACACTCCTAGTTGCTTTGCTGCTTCTTGGGATTTTCATTTTATCGTAAAGCTTTCAACATCCTTATAACTTATTCCCTTACTACAGCAAGAGCTTGAGGATCATATGTGGTCAACTTATAGTATGCACATATTACCAAATATCCAATGTTTTAGTTCTTGCTGAGCCCTTTCTCAAGAAAAACACAGCATCAAAAACGACTCCCACCACTCAAACATACACAATCACTGAAATCATGCCTAGGCTGAATTTCTCGTTCACACCACTATACTGCCCTCTACTGGGCAAACACAACTGTGCTATTATCAACTAGAATACAATGAAGTTAACTGGCTGGATTTTTTATTTAAAACAAATGCATGCCGCAGGATATTGAACCATAACACTTAAATATTTATCAAATGTGTATGGAATACAGCAATACGATAAACTGCTTTCAAAATACCATCTCTAAAACTTATTAGTTTACATTATGGAGACAATAACAGAAAAGGACTTCCTTCCTGTACACATTTATAGCAAAGTAAGAGCCCAACACTTTATGGAGAGGAGAAAGTGACACAGCAAAATAATATATGCTGAATATATTTAATAAAGAGGGTAAGAACCATTAGAGAGAAATTAGTAGCAGAAGTGTTAAATGACACAAAGTAAAGTTCTGCCCATGCTATAAGTGATAGAAAAAGTGTTAAATGCAGCTTTTAAAACACCACGCCCCAGCCTGGGTGTCCATACATAGCAGGTCTTCCATAATCTTCTATCTGGTAAAAATAGTATAAAGAAAAAATGCAGACGGAAATGAAGACATTTCACCTCAGGAATTTTCTGTCGGTCTAAATATGTGTTGAATTCTTACTATGCACAAATAAATCTTTTCTTTCATGTATTGTGTTACAGGAACTTCCCCGATACAAAGATATACACATTCATATTGTGTAGCTACATCAGTCATATTGTTACAAAATCATAGATAAACAACCTATCAGTTGCATGAGTAACTAACTGAAGGGTAAACATTGCTATTTGTGCTATGGGCACATAAAACATCATAACTTTAATGTACATTGTTAGAATGCAGAATATCCAGTGACATGTGGCTTGATATTTAAAAACAAAATGCCCCTTAAAGGGACAGTCTACAATATAATTTTTATTGTTTTAAAAGAGATAATCCCTTTATTATCCATTCCCTAGTTTTGCATAACAGTTATATTAATATACTTTTTACCTCTGTGATTACCTTGTATCTAAGAACCTTCTGACAGCCCCCTGATCACATGACTTTTTATTTATTATCTATTGATTTGCATTTTAGCCAATTAGTACTGTGTTGTGCTGACTCAAATAACTCCCCGGGTGTGAGCACAATGTTATCTAATATGACCCACATGAACTAGCAGTCTCCTGCTGTGAAAAGCTAATAAAAAAAGCATGGTTTAAAAGAGGTTTAAATGTTATAAAGTATATTAATATAACAATGTTGGTTGTGCTAAGCTGGGGAATGGGAAGTAAAGGCTTTGTCTATCTTTTTAAACAATAACAATTTTAGTGTAAACTGTCTCTTAAAAGTGAAGGTCAATTTCGATGTTTTAGTGCACGTTTCTTTTAATAATGGTATTAAAAACAAGGGCACTTTAATTCATCAAAATTGACATTTCACTCGTTTTCTTCAAAAACAGAATTTATGCTTACCTGATAAATTACTTTCTCTTGTAATGTATCGAGTCCACGGATTCATCCTTTACTTGTGGGATATTCTCCTTCCCAACAGGAAGTGGCAAAGAGAGCACACAGCAGAGCTGTCCATATAGCTCCCCCTCTAGCTCCACCCCCCAGTCATTCGACCGAAGGTTAGGAAGAAAAAGGAGAAACCATAGGGTGCAGTGGTGACTGTAGTTTAAACAAAAACACTACCTGACTTAATAGCCAGGGCGGGCCGTGGACTCGATACATCACAAGAGAAAGTAATTTATCAGGTAAGCATAAATTCTGTTTTCTCTTGTAAGATGTATCGAGTCCACAGATTCATCCTTTACTTGTGGGATACCAATACCAAAGCTTTAGGACACGGATGAAGGGAGGGAACAAGACAGGTACCTTAAACGGAAGGCACCACTGCTTGTAAAACCTTTGTCCCAAAAATAGCCTCCGAAGAAGCAAAAGTATCGAATTTGGAAAATTTGGAAAAAGTATGCAGCGAAGACCAAGTCGCTGCCTTACAAATGTGTTCAACAGAAGCCTCATTTTTAAAAGCCCATGTGGAAGCCACTGCTCTGGTAGAATGAGCAGTAATTGTTTCGGGAGGCTGCTGGCCAGCAGTCTCATAGGCCAAACGGATGATGCTTTTCAGCCAAAAGGAAAGAGAGGTAGCAGTCGCCTTCTGACCTCTCCTCTTACCAGAATAGATAAACAATGAAGTTGTTTGTCTGAAATCCTTAGTTGCTTGTAAATAGAACTTTAAAGCACAAACCACATCAAGATTGTGTAACAGACGTTCCTTCTTCGAAGAAGGATTAGAACACAGAGAAGGAACAACAATTTCCTGGTTAATATTCTTATTAGACACAACCTTAGGAAGAAAACCGGGTTTGGTACGCAAATTTACCTTATCTGCATGGAAAACCAGGTAAGGTGAATCACACTGTAAAGCAGATAACTCTGATACTCTTCGAGCAGAAGAGATAGCTACCAAAAACAAAACTTTCCAAGATAAAAGCTTAATATCTATGGAATGTAAAGGTTCAAACGGAACCCCTTGCAGAACTGAAAGAACTAAATTCAGACTCCATGGCGGAGCCACAGGTCTATAAACAGGCTTGATTCTGACTAAAGCCTGACTAAATGTTTGAACGTCTGGTACCTCTAAGATAAAGTGGTTTTGGTAGGAGCGCCAAGAGAGGCTAGGTCAAGGAATGAGTTGAACTCAAACACCAACAGGGTCCAATAATGAATATTTTAAGGCAATAAGTGATGTGGATGGAAACCTAATGATAGGATGGGTGATCTGAAGATTGTGTCTATACAAATTTATTACACATATATTATAATCAAATCACATAAGGAATTAAAAATTGAAAATTAAAAATTGAACATTAGACATTATAAATGTTAAAAAAGACATGGATCCATGTTAACATGTACACATAAAAATAACAATAAAATGCTAGAGTTATCTAGAAATGTAGCGTCTATAAACTATAACAGATATCTTGATAATAACTAAAATAGGTTGGACTCTTAAATACAAGGTAGTGTTAAGTGAGAACACTCCAAATGCGGATATGTAATAATGGAGATGATGGGATTAATACAAAAAATACAATAGATACAGCAATACAATAAAATTGTACTCTTATAAAAAAAAAAAAATTAAAAACCAAATAAAAATCAAAAGTCTTATGTGGGTATAAATAATGTCAATTTCTTAGCATTTTTCTTATGGGTAACTAGGGACCCATTGGTATTAGGAGCTATAGGTCCTTATTAGTTAGCGCTGGTGGATTATCTCCCCTATCAACGTCTGGTACCTCTGCCAGACGTTTGTGAAAGAGAATAGACAAAGCAGATATCTGTCCTTTTTAAGGAACTAGCTGATAATCCTTTCTCCAATCCTTCTTGGAGAAAAGACAATATTCTGGGAATCCTAATCTTATTCCATGAGTAACCTTTGGATTCACACCAAAAGAGATATTTTCGCCAAATCTTATGGTAGATTTTCCTGGTGACAGGCTTTCTAGCCTGAATCAGGGTATCAATAACCGACTCAGAGAAACCACGCTTTGATAGAATTAGGCGTTCAATCTCCAAGCAGTCAGACGCAGAGAAATTAGATTTGGATGCTTGAAAGGACCTTGTATTAGAAGGTCCTGCCTCACTGGTAGTGTCCATGGTGGGACAGATGACATGTCCACTAGGTCTGCATACCAGGTCCTGCGTGGCCACGCAGGCGCTATCAGAACCACCAAAGCCCTCTCCTGCTTGATTCTGGCAACCAGACGAGGGACGAGAGGAAACGGTGGAAAAACATAGGCCAGATTGAAGGACCAAGGCGCCGCTAGAGCATCTATCAGCACCGCCTGGGGATCCCGGGACCTGGACCCGTAAAGAGGCAGTTTGGTGTTCTGACGGGACGCCATCAGATCCAATTCTGGAATGCCCCATAGCTGAGTCAGCTGGGCAAATAGCTCCGGGTGGAGTTCCCACTCCCCCGGGTGAAAAGTCTGATGACTTAGAAAATCCGCCTCCCAGTTGTCTACTCCTGGAATGTGAATTGCTGAGAGATGGCAAGAGTGATCCTCCCCCCACCTGATTATTTTGGTTACCTCCGTCATTGCTAGGGAACTCCTTGTTCCCCCTTGATGATTGACGTAAGCTACAGTCGTGATGTTGTCCGACTGAAATCTGATGAATTTGGCCGCAGCTAGCTGAGGCCATGCCTGAAGTGCGTTGAATATCGCCCTCAGTTCCAGAATGTTTATTGGGAGAAGAGCTTCTTCCCGAGACCATAAGCCCTGAGCATTCAGGGAGTCCCAGACTGCACCCCAGCCCAACAGACTGGCGTCGGTCGTTACGATGATCCACTCTGGTCTGCGGAAACACATTCCCTGAGACAGGTGATCCTGAGACAACCACCAGAGAAGAGAATCTCTGGTCCAGCTGTATTTGAGGAGACAAATCTGCATAATCCCCATTCCACTGTTTGAGCATGCATAGTTGCAGTGGTCTGAGGTGTATCCGTGCAAAAGGGACTATGTCCATTGCCGCTACCATTAGTCCGATTGTCTCCATGCACTGAGCTACAGATGCTCGAGGAATGGAATGAAGGACTCGGCAAGTGGTTAAGAGTTTTAACTTTCTGACCTCCGTCAGAAATAATTTCATATCTACTGAGTCTATCAGAGTTCCTAGGAAGGAAACTCTTGTGAGGGGGGAGAGAGAACTCTTTTTGATGTTCACCTTCCACCCGTGAGACCTCAGAAAGGCCAATACGATTTCCGTGCGAGACTTGGCTCTTTGGAAAGTCGACGCCTGAATTAAGATGTCGTCTAGATAAGGCGCCACTGCTATGCCCCGTGGTCTTAGAACCGCCAGGAGGGACCCTAGCACCTTTGTGAAAATTCTGGGAGCAGTGGCCAATCCAAAAGGAAGAGCCACAAACTGGTAATGCTTGTCCAGAAAGGCGAACCTGAGAAACTGGTGATGATCTTTGTGGATAGGAATGTGCAGATATGCATCCTTTAAATCCACGGTGGTCATATATTGACCCTCCTGGATCATTGGTAAGATTGTCCGAATGGTCTCCATCTTGAATGATGGGACTCTGAGGAATTTGTTTAGAATTTTTAGATCCAGGATTGGTCTGAAAGTTCCTTCTTTCTCTGGAACCACAAACAGGTTTGAGTAAAAACCCAGCCCTTGTTCCGCAATTGGAACTGGGTGGATCACTCCCATTGTATGTAGGTCTTCTACACAGCGTAAGAACGCCTCTTTCTTTGTCTGGTCTGAAGACAGACGAGAAATGTGGAACCTTCCCCTTGGAGGGGAGTCCTTGAATTCTAGAAGATATCCCTGGGATACAATCTCTAAGGCCCAGGGATCGTGTACATCTCTTGCCCAGGCCTGAGCGAAGAGAGAGAGTCTGCTCCCTACTAGATCCGGTCCCGGATCTGGGGCTACCCCATCATGCTGTCTTGGAGGCAGCTGCAGGCTTCTTGGCCTGTTTATCCTTGTTCCAGCCCTGGTAAGGTTTCCAGGCTGCCCTGGGTTGTGAGGTGTTACCCTCTTGCTTTGCAGCAGGGGAGGATGAAGCGAGACCGCTCCTGAAATTCCGAAAGGAACGAAAATTATTTTGTTTGTTCTTTGTCTTGAAGGACTTGTCCTGGGGGAGAGCATGGCCTTTTCCCCCAGTGATTTCTGAAATAATCTCTTTCAATTCAGGCCCGAAGAGGGTCTTTCCTTTGAAAGGGATGTTCAATAGTTTGGATTTTGACTACACATCGGCCGACCAGGACTTTAGCCATAGCGCCCTGCGCGCTAAAATGGCGAAACCTGAATTCTTTGCCGCTAACTTAGCTAGTTGGAAAGCAGCATCTGTGATAAAAGAATTAGCCAGCTTAAGAGCCTTAATTCTGTCCATAATGTCCTCATATGAGGTCCCCGTCTGGAGCGCATCTTCCAGCGCCTCGAACCGGAAAGCAGCTGCAGTGGTTACAGGAACAATGCATGCAATAGGTTGGAGAAGAAAACCTTGTTGAACAAAAATTTTCTTAAGTAAACCCTCTAATTTTTTTATCCATAGGGTCTTTAAAAGCACAACTGTCTTCAATTGGTATAGTTGTGCGTTTAGCAAGTGAAGAAACAGCCCCCTCCACCTTAGGGACCGTCTGCCATGGGGTTAGATATGGGGAACATTTTCTTAAAAACAGGAGGGGGAACGAAGGGAATACTTGGTTTATCCCACTCCCTAGTAACGATATCCGCAATCCTCTTAGGGACCGGGAACACATCAGTGCAAACAGGAACTTCTAGGTACTTGTCCATTTTACACAATTTCTCTGGAACCACCATAGGGTCGCAGTCATCCAGAGTAACTAATACCTCCCTGAGCAATAAGCAGAGGTGTTCTAGTTTAAATTCAAAAGCCAACGTATTTGAATCTGTCTGAGGAGAAACCTTTCCTGAATCGGAAATTTCTCCCTCAGACAGCACATCCCTCGCCCCCACTTCAGAGCGTTGTGAGGGTATATCGGATACGGCTACTAAAGTGTCACAATGCTCATTATCTGTTCTTAAAACAGAGCTATCACGCTTTGCAGGTAACACGGGCAGTTTAGATAAGAACACTGAGAGGGTATTATTCATAACTGCCGCCAAGTTTTGCAAGGTAAAAGAGTTAGACGCACTAGAGGTGCTAGGCGTCGCTTGAGCGGGCGTAACTGGTTGTGACACTTGGGGAGAGGTTGACGGGCTAACCTCGTTACCTTCTGTCTGAGAATCATCTTGGGCCACATTTTTAAGTGCAACAATATGTTCTTTAAAGTGTATAGACATATCAGTACAAGTGGGACACATTCTGAGAGGGGGTTCCACCATGGCTTCTAAACACATTGAACAAGGACTTTCCTTGGTGTCAGACATGTTTAACAGACTAGTAGTAATACAAGCAGGCTTGGAAATCACTTTAATCAAGTAAAAACACACTTTGAAAAAAACGTTACTGTGCCTTTAAGAGATAAAAAAGGCACGCAATTTTGCAAAACAGTGAAAAAAAGCAGCAAACTTTTCTAAATTTTTACAGTATGTACCTAAAGCATTAGTAAGATTGCACCACTAGCAATATAAACGCCTTAATGCCCAAACCGGATCGACAGTAGTAAAAAAAAAACGGTTAAAGAAAACTTCAGCACCTTGCCACAGCTCTGCTGTGGCCTTACCTGCCCTTAGGAACCATATTTGTGGGGGAAAAAACTTCTTATAGGCCCTCAAACTGCAGCAGGACCCTCCATGTGAAACAGCCTGAACTAGTCAAAATAACTGCGCATCTGAGGCCAGAAATTAGGCCCCTCCCACCTCACTCCAGTGCTTGTGAGGCCTAAAGAAACACCCGAAGTGTTTTAGTAATAGCCATGTGGGTAATAACCCCTGAAAGAAACCCAAAGGAGCCTTCAAAGTGTCTCAAAAAACGATATTTTCAATAAAAACCGTTTGCCCTGAAATAGTGTCAACCAGCATAAACTAGCCCTGTTATGTAAGCTTGAAATTCTCTGAATACAGCTTACCCTTCCCTCATGGGGATATTAACAGTCTTTTCTAGCATTATCACAGTCTTGTCTAGAAATAAATGACTGAACATACCTTATTGCAGCCTAACCTGCAAACCGTTCCCCCCAACTGAAGTTCTCTTGTACTCCTCAGTCCTGTGTGGGAACAGCAGTGGATTTTAGTTACAACATGCTAAAATCATCTTCCCCCTGCAGAAATCTTCATCCCCTTTCTGCTAGAGAGTGAATAGTACACACCGGTACCATTTAAAATAAACTCTTGCTTGTAAAAAATAAAAACTACAATTCTAACACCACATTCACTTTACCCTTCCGATTGCTTAGAGCCGGCAAAGAGAATGAATGGGGGGTGGAGCTAGAGGGGGAGCTATATGGACAGCTCTGCTGTGTGCTCTCTTTGCCACTTCCTGTTGGGAAGGAGAATATCCCACAAGTAAAGGATGAATCCGTGGACTCGATACATCTTACAAGAGAAAACTTACCATTTAATCCTGACAGCCGCTGCAGCGCTTCCTCCGCCCGTCGCAAGCCCTCTTTGCGGGTCCAAAATGACGAATCCGGCTTTCTCCAATCACGTTGTTGCCTCAGGCCATGATTCCCCCGGGGGGAAGCCGTGATTGGAGGAAGCCGGATTCGTCATTTCTGATGGATGAAGAGGCTTCCGACAGCTGGGGGAATCTCTAGAGCAGCTGCCAGGATTAAAAG
This sequence comes from Bombina bombina, assembly GCF_027579735.1. NCBI lineage: Eukaryota > Metazoa > Chordata > Amphibia > Anura > Bombinatoridae > Bombina > Bombina bombina. The sequence continues at coordinate 493,586,881 of NC_069504.1, forward strand.
GTAAGTTTTTGAAGAAAATTAATGAAATGTCAATTTTGATGAATTAAAGTGCCCTTGTTTTTAATAGGATTATTAAAAACCAGGCACTCATTCATCGAAATTGACCTTCACTTAAAGGTAAATAATATGCTAACAAAAGTTTGGTCAGATTATGTATTCTATTTTGATCTATCTGTTCTGATTTACAAATATTCCATACCGTATCTCAAGAAGTATAAAGTATATTTCTGGCATGAAGAGGTTATAAGATAATGCTAACTCACCAATATAAAATGCGCTGTTGGAGTTTAAGAGGCTCTCAGTCCACAGACGGCAGCTTTCACTCTCCGTCAGTGCTTCTGCACCATAACACGACTGGTAATTCATTTTTGCCAGGACATGTATGGGTGTATGCTAAAGGATAAACATAATATGATTGGTTGGTTAGGGACACATGCAATGATTTATTTTACTGTTAGATATTAAATGGGAGGTTTATATTTCAAGAACACATTCAAACTACTAACTTTTTTCTTTTTGAAAATACATTCCCCCCACTAGAGTGCTCTCAAAATAAGAAACATCTCTGTGTCCATTAAATTTAAACAAATTAGTTTTGGGTATATAATCTTCAGGTCTTCTTCTGCAGGAATTAGTTCCCTTATACCCAAGGACAAAGAGAGAGAAAACAACAACAACAACAACAACAAAGAAAAAGAGTTTGACTCTGATAAAATGGACACATTTAGGCAAATGTCACAAGAAAATTATGTATGGCGGACCTCATACAGTTCTACTACAAGTGGGAAGAAAAAGTATACATCGGTTTCCTAGTTGATTATATTATCAAATATTATTTTTTCCCTCCCTCTCTAGTGACTCTTGCGTGGAGTTCCACTTCTTGGGTATTGCTATCCCATACGTCACTAGCTCATGGACTCTTGCCAATTACATGAAAGAAAAACAGAATTTATGTTTACCTGATAAATTTCTTTCTCCAACGGTGTGTCCGGTCCACGGCGTCATCCTTACTTGTGGGATATTCTCTTCCCCAACAGGAAATGGCAAAGAGCCCAGCAAAGCTGGTCACATGATCCCTCCTAGGCTCCGCCTACCCCAGTCATTCGACCGACGTTAAGGAGGAATAATAGCATAGGAGAAACCATATGGTACCGTGGTGACTGTAGTTAAAGAAAATAAATTATCAGACCTGATTAAAAAACCAGGGCGGGCCGTGGACCGGACACACCGTTGGAGAAAGAAATTTATCAGGTAAACATAAATTCTGTTTTCTCCAACATAGGTGTGTCCGGTCCACGGCGTCATCCTTACTTGTGGGAACCAATACCAAAGCTTTAGGACACGGATGAAGGGAGGGAGCAAATCAGGTCACCTAAATGGAAGGCACCACGGCTTGCAAAACCTTTCTCCCAAAAATAGCCTCAGAAGAAGCAAAAGTATCAAACTTGTAAAATTTGGTAAAAGTGTGCAGTGAAGACCAAGTCGCTGCCCTACATATCTGATCAACAGAAGCCTCGTTCTTGAAGGCCCATGTGGAAGCCACAGCCCTAGTGGAATGAGCTGTGATTCTTTCGGGAGGCTGCCGTCCGGCAGTCTCGTAAGCCAATCTGATGATGCTTTTAATCCAAAAAGAGAGAGAGGTAGAAGTTGCTTTTTGACCTCTCCTTTTACCTGAATAAACAACAAACAAGGAAGATGTTTGTCTAAAATCCTTTGTAGCATCTAAATAGAATTTTAGAGCGCGAACAACATCCAAATTGTGCAACAAGCGTTCCTTCTTTGAAACTGGTTTCGGACACAGAGAAGGTACGATATCTCCTGGTTAATGTTTTTGTTAGAAACAACTTTTGGAAGAAAACCAGGTTTAGTACGTAAAACCACCTTATCTGCATGGAACACCAGATAAGGAGGAGAACACTGCAGAGCAGATAATTCTGAAACTCTTCTAGCAGAAGAAATTGCAACTAAAAACAAAACTTTCCAAGATAATAACTTAATATCAACGGAATGTAAGGGTTCAAACGGAACCCCCTGAAGAACTGAAGAACTAAATTGAGACTCCAAGGAGGAGTCAAAGGTTTGTAAACAGGCTTGATTCTAACCAGAGCCTGAACAAAGGCTTGAACATCTGGCACAACTGCCAGTTTTTTGTGAAGTAACACCGACAAGGCAGAAATCTGTCCCTTCAGGGAACTTGCCGATAATCCTTTTTCCAATCCTTCTTGAAGGAAGGATAGAATCCTAGGAATCTTAACCTTGTCCCAAGGGAATCCTTTAGATTCACACCAACAGATATATTTTTTCCAAATTTTGTGGTAAATCTTTCTAGTTACAGGCTTTCTGGCCTGAACAAGAGTATCGATAACAGAATCTGAGAAACCTCGCTTCGATAAAATCAAGCGTTCAATCTCCAAGCAGTCAGCTGGAGTGAAACCAGATTCGGATGTTCGAACGGACCCTGAACAAGAAGGTCTCGTCTCAAAGGTAGCTTCCAAGGTGGAGCCGATGACATATTCACCAGATCTGCATACCAAGTCCTGCGTGGCCACGCAGGAGCTATCAAGATCACCGACGCCCTCTCCTGATTGATCCTGGCTACCAGCCTGGGGATGAGAGGAAACGGCGGGAACACATAAGCTAGTTTGAAGGTCCAAGGTGCTACTAGTGCATCCACTAGAGCCGCCTTGGGATCCCTGGATCTGGACCCGTAGCAAGGAACTTTGAAGTTCTGACGAGAGGCCATCAGATCCATGTCTGGAATGCCCCATAGTTGAGTGACTTGGGCAAAGATTTCCGGATGGAGTTCCCACTCCCCCGGATGCAATGTCTGACGACTCAGAAAATCCGCTTCCCAATTTTCCACTCCCGGGATGTGGATAGCAGACAGGTGGCAGGAGTGAGACTCCGCCCATAGAATAATCTTGGTCACTTCTTCCATCGCTAGGGAACTCCTTGTTCCCCCCTGATGGTTGATGTACGCAACAGTCGTCATGTTGTCTGATTGAAACCGTATGAACTTGGTCCTCGCTAGCTGAGGCCAAGCCTTGAGAGCATTGAATATCGCTCTCAGTTCCAGAATATTTATCGGTAGAAGAGATTCTTCCCGAGACCAAAGACCCTGAGCTTTCAGGGATCCCCAGACCGCGCCCCAGCCCATCAGACTGGCGTCGGTCGTGACAATGACCCACTCTGGTCTGCGGAATGTCATCCCTCGTGACAGGTTGTCCAGGGACAGCCACCAACGGAGTGAGTCTCTGGTCCTCTGGTTTACTTGTATCTTTGGAGACAAGTCTGTATAGTCCCCATTCCACTGACTGAGCATGCACAGTTGTAATGGTCTTAGATGAATGCGCGCAAAAGGAACTATGTCCATTGCCGCTACCATCAACCCGATCACTTCCATGCACTGAGCTACGGAAGGAAGAGGAACGGAATGAAGAATTCGACAAGAGTCCAGAAGTTTTGTCTTTCTGGCCTCTGTTAGAAAAATCCTCATTTCTGAGGAGTCTATAATGGTTCCCAAGAAGGGAACCCTTGTTGACGGGGATAGAGAACTCTTTTCCACGTTCACTTTCCAGCCGTGAGATCTGAGAAAGGCCAGGACGATGTCCGTGTGAGCCTTTGCTCGAGGGAGGGACGACGCTTGAATCAGAATGTCGTCCAGGTAAGGTACTACTGCAATGCCCCTTGGTCTTAGCACCGCTAGAAGGGACCCTAGTACCTTTGTGAAAATCCTTGGAGCAGTGGCTAATCCGAAAGGAAGCGCCACGAACTGGTAATGTTTGTCCAGGAATGCAAACCTTAGGAACCGATGATGTTCCTTGTGGATAGGAATATGTAGATACGCATCCTTTAAATCCACCGTGGTCATGAATTGACCTTCCTGGATGGAAGGAAGGATAGTTCGAATGGTTTCCATCTTGAACGATGGGACCTTGAGAAATTTGTTTAAGATCTTGAGATCTAGGATTGGTCTGAACGTTCCCTCTTTTTTGGGAACTATGAACAGATTGGAGTAGAACCCCATCCCTTGTTCTCTCAATGGAACAGGATGAATCACTCCCATTTTTAACAGGTCTTCTACACAATGTAAGAACGCCTGTCTTTTTATGTGGTCTGAAGCCAACTGAGACCTGTGGAACCTCCCCCTTGGGGGAAGTCCCTTGAATTCCAGAAGATAACCCTGGGAGACTATTTCTAGCGCCCAAGGATCCAGAACATCTCTTGCCCAAGCCTGAGCGAAGAGAGAGAGTCTGCCCCCCACCAGATCCGGTCCCGGATCGGGGGCCAATATTTCATGCTGTCTTGGTAGCAGTGGCAGGTTTCTTGGCCTGCTTTCCCTTGTTCCAGCCTTGCATTGGTCTCCAAGCTGGCTTGGCCTGAGAAGTATTACCCTCTTGCTTAGAGGACGTAGCACCTTGGGCTGGTCCGTTTTTACGAAAGGGACGAAAATTAGGTCTATTTTTTGCCTTGAAAGGCCGATCCTGAGGAAGGGCATGGCCCTTACCCCCAGTGATATCAGAGATAATCTCTTTCAAGTCAGGACCAAACAGCGTTTTCCCCTTGAAAGGAATGTTTAGTAGCTTGTTCTTGGAAGACGCATCAGCCGACCAAGATTTCAACCAAAGCGCTCTGCGCGCCACAATAGCAAACCCAGAATTCTTAGCCGCTAACTTAGCCAATTGCAAAGAGGCGTCTAGAGTGAAAGAATTAGCCAATTTGAGAGCATTGACTCTGTCCATAATCTCCTCATAAGGAGGCGAGTCACTATCGAGCACCTTAATCAGTTCATCAAACCAGAAATATGCGGCTGTAGTGACAGGGACAATGCATGAAATGGGTTGTAGAAGGTAACCCTGCTGAACAAACATCTTTTTAAGCAAACCTTCTAATTTTTTATCCATAGGATCTTTAAAAGCACAACTATCCTCTATGGGAATAGTGGTGCGTTTGTTTAAAGTAGAAACCGCTCCCTCGACCTTGGGGACTGACTGCCATAAGTCCTTTCTGGGGTCGACCATAGGAAACAATTTTTTAAATATGGGGGGAGGGACGAAAGGAATACCGGGCCTTTCCCATTCTTTATTAACAATGTCCGCCACCCGCTTGGGTATAGGAAAAGCTTCTGGGAGCCCCGGCACCTCTAGGAACTTGTCCATTTTACATAGTTTCTCTGGGATGACCAAATTTTCACAATCATCCAGAGTGGATAATACCTCCTTAAGCAAAATGCGGAGATGTTCCAATTTAAATTTAAAAGTAATCACATCAGATTCAGCCTGCTGAGAAATGTTCCCTAAATCAGTAATTTCTCCCTCAGACAAAACCTCCCTGGCCCCCTCAGATTGGGTTAGGGGCCCTTCAGAGATATTAATATCAGCGTCGTCATGCTCTTCAGTAACTAAAACAGAGCATCCACGCTTACGCTGACAAGGGTTCATTTTGGCTAAAATGTTTTTGACAGAATTATCCATTACAGCCGTTAATTGTTGCATAGTAAGGAGTATTGGCGCGCTAGATGTACTAGGGGCCTCCTGAGTGGGCAAGACTCGTGTAGACGAAGGAGGGAATGATGCAGTACCATGCTTACTCCCCTCACTTGAGGAATCATCTTGGGCATCATTGTCATTATCACATAAATCACATTTATTTAAATGAATAGGAATTCTGGCTTCCCCACATTCAGAACACAGTCTATCTGGTAGTTCAGACATGTTAAACAGGCATAAACTTGATAAGAAAGTACAAAAAACGTTTTGAAATAAAACCGTTACTGTCACTTTAAATTTTAAACTGAACACACTTTATTACTGCAATTGCGAAAAAACATGAAGGAATTGTTCAAAATTCACCAAACTTTCACCACAGTGTCTTAAAGCCTTGAAAATATTGCACACCAATTTTGGAAGCTTTAACCCTTAAAATAACGGAACCGGAGCCGTTTTAAGCTTTAACCCCTTTACAGTCCCTGGTATCTGCTTTGCTGAGACCCAACCAAACCCAAAGGGGAATACGATACCAAATGACGCCTTCAGAAGTCCTTTATAAGTATCAGAGCTCCTCTCACATGCGACTGCATGCCATGCCTCTCAAAAACAAGTGCGCAACACCGGCGCGAAAATGAGACTCTGCCTATGCTTTGGGAAAGCCCCTAAAGAATAAGGTGTCTAAAACAGTGCCTGCCGATATTATTATATCAAAATACCCAGAATAAATGATTCCTCAAGGCTAAATAAGTGTTAATATCAATCGATTTAGCCCAAAAAAGGTCTACAGTCTAAATAAGCCCTTGTGAAGCCCTTATTTACAATCGTAATAAACATGGCTTACCGGATCCCATAGGGAAAATGACAGCTTCCAGCATTACATCGTCTTGTTAGAATGTGTCATACCTCAAGCAGCAAAGGACTGCAAACTGTTCCCCCAACTGAAGTTAATTGCTCTCAACAGTCCTGTGTGGAACAGCCATGGATTTTAGTTACGGTTGCTAAAATCATTTTCCTCATACAAACAGAATTCTTCATCTCTTTTCTGTTTCTGAGTAAATAGTACGTACCAGCACTATTTGAAAATAACAAACTCTTGATTGAATAATGAAAAACTACAGTTAAACACTAAAAAACTCTAAGCCATCTCCGTGGAGATGTTGCCTGTACAACGGCAAAGAGAATGACTGGGGTAGGCGGAGCCTAGGAGGGATCATGTGACCAGCTTTGCTGGGCTCTTTGCCATTTCCTGTTGGGGAAGAGAATATCCCACAAGTAAGGATGACGCCGTGGACCGGACACACCTATGTTGGAGAAACATAATTTATGTAAGAACTTACCTGATAAATTTATTTCTTTCATATTGGCAAGAGTCCATGAGGCCCACCCTTTTTATGGTGGTTATGATTTTTTTTTGTATAAAGCACAATTCTTTCCAAATTCTTTTGTTGATGCTTTCTACTCCTTTCTTTTTCACCCCACTACTTGGCTGTTCGTTAAACTGAATTGTGGGTGTGGTGAGGGGTGTTTTTATAGGCATTTTGAGGTTTGGGAAACTTTGCCCCTCCTGGTAGGATTGTATATCCCATACGTCACTAGCTCATGGACTCTTGCCAATATGAAAGAAATTAATTTATCAGGTAAGTTCTTACATAAATTATGTTTTTTCTTTCAGGCTTTGGAGATAATTGGTGTAGCTTTTCAAATCCCAAGAAGTAACTGCATTTTTAAATTCATTTTCAAGGTGTTGTAGTACTGTCCTTTTGAAACTCTGCTTCATTCTCTTGGTATCCTGTGTAGAAGGAGCAGCAATGCACTTCTGGGAGCTAGCTCAACATATGGGGTGAGGCAGTTCTACAAGTGGAAAGAAAAAGTATAAATCTGTTTCCTAGTTAATTATATTATCACATTTGCTTCATTCTCTTGCTATTCTTTGTTGAAAAACATACCTAGGTAGTGTCGGGAGCAGCAATGCAGTACTGGGAGCTAGTTGGTGACTGGTGGCTGCACATATATGCCTCATCCCATATGTTGAGCCAGCTCCCAGTAGTGCATTGCTGCTCCCAACACTACCTATGTACGTTTTTCAACAAAGGATACCAAAAGAATGAAGCAATTGTGATAATATAATTAACTAGGAAACAGATTTATACTTTTTCTTTCTACTTGTAGAACTGCCTCACCCCATATGTTGAGCTAGCTCCCAGAAGTGCATTGCTGCTCCTTCTACACAGGATACCAAGAGAATGAAGCAGAGTTTCAAAAGGACAGTACTACAACACCTAGAAAATGAATTTAAAAATGCAGTTACTTCTTGGGATTTGAAAAGCTACACCAATTATCTCCAAAGCCTGAAAGAAAAAACATAATTTATGCAAAAACTTACCTGATAAATTAATTTCTTTCATATTGGCAATGAGCTAGTGACGTATGGGATATACAATCCTACCAGGAGGGGCAAAGTTTCCCAAACCTCAAAATGCCTATAAATACACCCCTCACCACACCCACAATTCAGTTTAACGAACAGCCAAGTAGTGGGGTGAAAAAGAAAGGAGTAGAAAGCATCAACAAAAGAATTTGGAAAGAATTGTGCTTTATACAAAAAAAAATCATAACCACCATAAAAAGGGTGGGCCTCATGGACTCTTGCCAATATGAAAGAAATTAATTCATCAGGTAAGTTCTTACATAAATTATGTTTTCTTTCATGTAATTGGCAAGAGTCCATGAGCTAGTGACGTATGGGATAGCAATACCCAAGAAGTGGAACTCCACGCAAGAGTCACTAGAGAGGGAGGGAAAAAATAATAACAGCCATTTTGCTGAAAAAAATTAATCCACAACCCAAATATAAAAGTTTATTCTCATAAATCAAAGGAAAAAACAAATCATAAGCAGAAGAATCAAACTGAAACAGCTGCCTGAAGAACTTTTCTACCAAAAACTGCTTTCGAAGAAGCAAATACATCAAAATGGTAGAATTTAGTAAATGTATGCAAAGAAGACCAAGTTGCTGCTTTGCAAATCTGATCAACTGAAGCTTCATTCTTAAAAGCCCACAAAGTGGAGACTGACCTAGTAGAATGAGCTTTAATTCTCTGAGGCGGGGCCTGACTCGACTCCAAATAAACGTGATGAGTCAAAAGCTTAAAGGGACACTGTACCCAAAATTTTTCTTTCATGATTCAGATTGAGCATGAAATTTTAAGCAACTTTCTAATTTACTCCTATTATCAAATTTTCTTCATTCTCTTGGCATCTTTATTGAAAATGCAAGAATGTAAGTTTAGATGCCGGCCCATTTTTGGTGAACAACCTGGGTTGTCCTTGCTGATTGGTGGATAAATTCATCCACCAATAAAAAATTGCTGTCCAGAGTACTGAACCCAAAACAAACATAGATGGCTTCTTTTTCAAATAAAGATAGAGAGAGAACAAAGAAAAATTGATAATAGGAGTAAATTAGAAAGTTGCTTAAAATTGCATGCTCTTTCTGAATTACAAAACAATTTTTTGGGGTTCAGTGTCCCTTTAACCACGATGCCAAAGAAACGGCAGAAGCCTTCTGACCTTTCCTGGAACCAGAAAGGATAACAAATAGACTAGAAGTCTTCCTGAAATCTTTAGTAGCTTCAACATAATATTTCAGAGCTCTCACCACATCCAAAGAATGTAAGGATCTCTCCAAAGAATTCTTAGGATTAGGACACAAGGAAAGGACAACAATGCCTCTATTAATGTTGTTAGAATTCACAACCTTAGATAAGAATTTAAATCAAGTCCGCAAAACTGCCTTATCCTGATGAAAAATCAGAAAGGAGATTCACAGGAGAGAGCAAATTATTCAGAAACTCTTCTAACAGAAGAGATGGCCAAAAGAAACAACACGTATTTAAATGTCCAAAGAATGCATAGGCTCAAATGGATGAGTCTGTAAAGCCTTTAAAACCAAATTAAAACTCCAAGAAGGAGAGATTGACTTAATGACAGGCTTGATATGAACCGAAGCCTGAACAAAATAGTGAACACCAGGAAGCTTAGCAATCTTCCTGTGAAATAAAACAGAAAGAGCAGATATTTGTACCTTCAAGGAACATGCAGACAAACCTTTATCCAAACTATACTGAAGAAACTGTAAAATTCTAGGAATTCTAAAAGAATGCCAAGAGAATTTATGAGAGAAACACCATGAAATGTAAGTCTTCTAAACTCGATAATAAATCTTTCTAGAAATAGATTTACGAGCCTGCAACATAGTATTAATCACAAAGTCAGGGAAACCTCTATGACTAAGCACTAAGCGTTCAATTTCCATACCTTCAATTTCCAAACCTTTAAAGATTTTGAAATCATGATGGAAAAAAAGAACCTTGAAAAGGAAGGTCCGGCCATAATGGAAGTGGCCAAGGTTGGCAACTGAAAATCCGAACAAGATCCGCATACCAAAACCTGTGAGGCCATGCTGGAGCCACCAGCAGCACAAACGATTGATCCATGATTATTTTGAAGATCCCTCTTGGAAAAAAACTAAAGGCGAGAAAAATATAAGCAGGTTGATGACACCAAGGAAGTGTCAACGCATCCACTGCTTCCGCCTGAGGATCCCTGGACCTGAACAGGTACCTGGGAAGTTCCTTGTTTAGATGAGAAGCCATCAGATCTATTTTTGAAAGACCCCACATCTGAACAACCTGAGAAAACGCATCTGTATGGAGGGACTACTCCCCCGGATGTAAAATCTGACGGCTGAAATAATCCGCTTCCCAATTGTCTATACCTGGGATATGAACCACAGAAATTAGAAAGGAGCTGGAATCCGCCCAAGCAAGTATCCGGGATACTTCTTTCATAGCTTAAGGACTATGAGTCCCATCCTGATGATTGACAAATGCCACATTTGTGTTATTGTCTGTCTGAAAACAAATGAACGGTTCTCTCTTCAACAGAGGCCAAATCATTTGTAATCTCGCCTCTTGAGATTTCCAAACCCCTTGTGCTGTCAGAGATCCCCAAACAGCTCCCCAACCTGAAAGACTTGCATCTGTTGTGACCACAGTCCAGGTTGGACGAACAAAAGAGGCCCCTAGAACTATATGATGGTGATTTAACCACCAAGTCAGAGATAGTCGAACATTGAGATTTAAGGATATAAATTGTGATATCCTTAAAAAAAACTACACCATTGGTTCAGCACACAAAGCTGGAGAGGTCTCATATGAAAATGAGCAAAGGGGATCGCGTCCGATGCTGCAGTCATGAGACCTAAAACTTCCATGCACATAACTACTGAAGGGAATGACCGAGACTGAAGGTTCTGACAGGCTACAACCAATTCAAAACGTCTCTTGTCTGTTAGAGACAGAGCCATGGACACTGAATCTATCGGGAAACCTAAAAAGGTGACCCTTGACTGAGGAATCAAAGAACTTTTTAGTAAATTGATCCTTCAACCATGTTTCCGAAGAAACAACACTAGTTGATTTGTGTAAGATTCTGCAGAATATAAAGACTGAGCTAATACCAAGAAATTGTCCAAATAAGGAAACCCCGCAATATCCCGCTCTCTGAATACAGAGAGTAGGGCACCAAGAATCTTAGAAAAGATTCTTAGAGCTGTCGCTAGGCCAAAAGGAAGAGCGACAAATTGGTAAAGCTTGTCTAGAAAACAGAATCTCAGAAACTGAAAATGAACTGGATGAATCAGAATATGAAGATATGCACCCTGTAAGTCTATGGTGGACATAGAATTCCCTTACTGAACAAAAGGCAGAATAGTCCTTGTAATCACCATTTTGAAAATTGGTACTCTTACATAATGGTTCAAAAAAAATTTCAGATCCAGAACTGGCTTAAATGAATTTTCTTTCTTTGGGACAATGAATAGATTTGAATAAAACCTCAAACCCTGTTCCTGAAACGGAGCTGGTGTGATTACCCCTGAAACTCCAGGTCTGAAACACACTTCAGGAAAGCCTGAGCCTTTACTGGATTTGCTGGAATGTGTGAGAGAAAATATCTTCTCACAGGAGGTTTTACTCTGAATCCTATTCGGTACCCCTGAGAAATCTTAATCTGCCCCTTACCAGCTGTGCTGGAATGAGGACCGCACCAACATGCGGACTTAGGGGCTGGCTTTGGTTCCTTAAAAGGCTTGGATTTAATCCAAATTGAAGAAAATTTCCAATTGGAAACAGATTCCTTGGGGGAAGGAATAAGTTTCTGTTCCTTATTTAGTCGAAAGGAACAAAAACTGTTAGAACCTTTCGATTACCCTTAAATCTTATCCTAAGGCAAAAAAGTGACAGTTGAGATAATCAAATTCAACTGAGAACCAAATAACTTATTACCTTGGAAAAAAAGAGATAGCAATCTGGACTTAGAAGTCATGTCAGTATTCCAAGATTTAAGCGACAAAGCTCTTCTACCTAAAATAGCTAAAGACATAGATTTAACATCAATTTTGATGAAAAAAATGGCATCACAAATAAACTGATTAGCATGTTGAAGCAAGCGAACAATGCTAGAAAAATCATAATTCAACTTTTGTTGCTCTATTTTCCAACAAAAAAGTTGATGCAGCTGCAACATCAGCCAAAGAAAATGCAGGCCTGAGAATATGACCTGAATATAAATAGGCTTTCAAGTTTCCTATCTAAAGGATATTAAAAAAGAAGTACTATTTTCCATAGGAATAGTAGTACGCTAAGCAACTACTGGATCTTTTTCCAAAACTCCAATGTAAACCTTTAAAGAAGGAATAAAAGAAGTACCAAGCCTATTCCATTATAACAGAAATAGCATCATGAACTGGAAAAACCTCTGGAATAACCACAGGAGGTTTATAAACAGAATTTAAATGTTTACCAGTTTTAATATCAAGAGGACTAGTCTCCTCAATATCCAATATAATCAACACTTCTTTAACAAAGAATGAATGTACTAAATAAGTAGATGTGTCAGTGTCAATATCTGAGGAAGGATCTTCTGAATCAGATAGATCCTCATCAGAGGAGGAGAATTCAGTATGTTGTCGGTCATTTGAAATTTCATCAACTTTATAAAGAAGTTTTAAAAGGACTTTACATTTATTAGAAGGCAGAATGGCAGACAAAGCCTTCTGAATAGAATCAGCAATACATTCTTATAAATTCACAGGTATATCTTGTACATTAGATGGTAAAGGAACAGCAACAGACAATGTACTATTACTGATGGACATATTCTCTGCATGTAAAAGTTTATCATGACAACTTATTACAAACCACAGCTGGAGATATAATCTCCACAAGATTACAACAAATGTAATTAGCTTTGGTAGAACGGTTATCAGTCAGCAGGGTTCCAACAGTGATTTCTAACACAGGATCAGATTGAGACATCTTGCAAATTTAAGAGACAAAACAACATATAAAGCAAAATTATCAATTTCCATATATGGCAGTTTCAGGAATGGGAAAAAAATGCAAACAGCATAGCCCTCTGATAGAGAAAAAAGGCAAGAGGCATATAGGAATGGGGTTTAAAATAATGAACATATTTAGCACCAAGTATGACTCACAGAGAAAAAGTTTTGGCGCTAACAAGATCCGGAAATGACACACTCGCAGCATTGAAGACGCAGCCTTGTGAAAGGACTCAGCGTCGAAAAAGACGCCAGAAATGACAAATTTGAGTAATCAAACTTAACTTCGCGCCAAAAAAATCTTGCGCCAAAAATGACGCAATATACTTTGGCATTTTGCGCCCTCGCGAGCCTAATTCTGCTTGCGAATTTAAAATGACAGTCAATTGAAAAAAAGACTATACCCCCAGGTAAGAAATACATTTTCCTAAAAAATGCATTTCCCAGATATGAAACTGACAGTCTGCAAAAAGGAAATGTACTGAAAACCTGAATCATGGCAAATATAAGTACAATACATATATTTAGAACTTTATATAAATACATAAGTGCCAAACCATAGCTGAGAGTGTCTTAAGTAATAAAAACATACTTATCAAAAGACACCATCCATATATAGCAGATAGCCAAACCAGTACTGAAACAGTTATCAGTAGAGGTAATGGAATATGAGAGTAAATTGTCGATCTGAAAAGGGAGGTAGGAGATGAATCTCTACGACCGATAACAGAGAACCTATGAAATAGATCACCCGTGAGTGAAAACCATTGTATTCGATAGGTGATACTCCCTTCACATCCCTCTGACATTCACTGTACTCAGAGGAATCTGGCTTCAAAATGCTGAGAAGCGCATATCAACGTAGAAATCTTAGCACAAACTTACATCACCACCTCCATAGGAGGCAAAGTTTGTAAAACTGAATTGTGGGTGTGGCGAGGGGTGTATTTATAGGCATTTTGAGGTTTGGGAAACTTTGCTGGTAGGAATGTATATCCCATACGTCACTAGCTCATGGACTCTTGCCAATTATATGAAAGAAACAAAAACAAATCAGGGTAAAATGCATTCTTCCACTGAAAAAAACACTTGGGAGTACAAAAACCTTTATTTTAAATGAAAGAACTAAGCCATATGTAAGATATGGTTCCCATTAATAAGAGGCGGCCATTATAAATTTCCCTGATGGAATGTTTAGCTGGGGGACATGTTTTTAGGTGGGTAATGCGGTTAGGTGAAGTTTAGGGTAGGATGGGCATATTATTATACTCCAGTTGTGAGGGTATCTCATGGGATTTTATAGCTGGGAGGGTCTAGCATCATTGGATTAATTTGGCTAGGGTAGGAATCAGGAAAATCATTCCTTTATATATGGATGAAAGCCTTATCCACTATCCAAGTCTTAGGCTTTTAAATCAAAATAAACAAGGCTGAGACAAGCCAGCCAGAGTACATTAAATGCATGCATGCAGTATGCAGTATAGTGAAAGGGGCGTGAAACTCAAATATCTGCACGATTCAGATAGAGGATACAGTTTTAAACCACTTTCCAATTTCTTCTATTATCACATTTGCTTCATTCTCTTGCTATTCTTTGTTCAAAGCACTGCTAAAACTAGCTGCATTGGGTAAGCCAATCACAAGAGGCATATATGTGCAGCCAGATAGCTCCCATTGCTGCTCTTAATTTCACATATGTATGCTTTTCAAAAAAGTATACCAAGAACTAAGCAAATTAGATAATAGAAGTAAAGTGAAAAGATGTTTAAAATTGCATGTTCTCTTTGAATCATTAAAGTTTAATTTTTATTTTACTGTAACTGCAAGAAATACAATAAATGCTGAAGCAAAAGAGTGAAACGTGATTATATAAAAAGTGATGCACAGTAATCAACATCTTGTTCTACTCCAAACAAGTGAATCAAGAACTGAAGCAAAATGGAAGATGAAGTGCATGTATAAGAGCGCTACAGAAGTTTACAGCGCTATACAAATAAATATTAATAATAATAAGAGGGGGAGTCATCGAGAGTAGGGTTCTTCAAACCACTGGTCAGGACCCATTACTGGGTCACATCACCATGTTTACTGGGTTGCGACTTGAGTGTGTGTTGTAGGAGAGTGTGTGTTATATGAATGTGTGGGGTGTGTGTTATATGAGAGTGTGGGTGTTGTATGAGAGTGTGGTGTGTGTGTTGTATAAGAGTGTGTGGTGTGAGTGCTGCTTGAGAGTGTGGTGTGTTGTATGAGTGTGTGTTATATGAGTATGGGTGGTGTGTGTGTGTTGTATGAGTGTGTGTGTGTTATATGAGTATGGTGGTGTGTGTATGTTGTATGAGTGTGTGTGTGTGTTGTATGAGTGTGTGGTGTGATTGTTGTATGAGAGTGCTGAGGCGTGTGTGTGTTTGAGAGTGTGTGTTGTAGGAGTGTGTGTGTTGTATGAGAGCATGTGGTGTGATTGTTGTATGAGAGTGCTGAGGCGTGTGTGTGTTTGAGAGTGTGTGTTGTAGGAATGTGTGTGTTGTATGAGAGCATGTGGTATGATTGTTGTATGAGAGTGTGTTGTATGAGAGCGTGTGGTGTGATTGTTGTATGAGAGTGTGTTGTATGAGAGTATTTTACAGTACTTTCAAGTTTGACTATAATCAGGAATAAAATATGCACACATTTTAGTCATTTTGCCAAAAATTGCAGCTATCTTGTTGTATATTACTTCAAATAATTTCAGACTTAGCATAAAAATAGGGTCGTGAAGGTATGTGGTATCATGGCACTTGGTCTGGGGAAAAAAAGTCTGAAGAACCCTGATCTAGAGGACTTCAGTGAGGCTTCTGCATTGAAGGCACAAGTATGTCCCACTTGTACCTAAACCTAAAAGAAAGAAACAAAGAGGCAGAAGGACAGTAAGAGAAAGAGGTGATGGTAAAATAATTTTATGCTGCATCAAACAAACATATGCTAGCACAGACCAATAAATCTCCTCAGGTGACTGTGTTTTTAAAGTTGGAGTCGGCGAAGGGACATAAACGTGGGCTCTCCCTTTCAGTCATTCACTACAGTCCTATGTTCAAAAGAATGGTAGTATGTGGGAGACTCCAGATCTTGAAGTTTCTTACGTCTATATTTCATTTTCACTCCTGCATATGCATGAATATTTTAACATAAGGATGAGGATTCTGTACTCTTGAAGAATCACTCTCTGAAAGTGTATAGATTCTGCAACTTTTTTGTGTTTTCAGTATTTGCAGACTTAAAGAGGGCTTTCCAGGAACAGTTATTAGGTTATGACACAGAGGAGCCTGCAGTGATACTTGTTAATTTTATGGTCTATCACCTCCTAAAAGTTAGAGCCAACATAGGGAGCTCATATTAGAAGTTAAATTCACTAATTTCCCTCCTTGTCGGCTGATGTAATGAATGTATAATGTAATCTTAAAACTTAGATGTGCCCTACTATATGTATACTATACTTACCTGTAAAACTCAGGTCTTAATGCTATGCTAGGTTTTGAGATTATAGTGTAGAAGGATATATTAGTTACTGCACAGTTTATTGCTGCATTATATACCATTTGATTTTGCTTTTGCTACTATTAGCTGTAATACTTATGTATTTTATCCTCTAATTTGATATGTTAAGTAACAGACATCCAATTATTTCTATATTATTTTCATTATTCAAAGCTGTAAACAGGCTCCTGCAAGGCCCGTGCTATTTGTAACACAATGCCATAATAGACACTAGCTAAACCTACTAGACAATTAAGGATTCAATAATAGCTACTGTCTTTTGAGGGGTTTATTTACTTTAGATATTTATACCATATCAGAGGCTTAAAAGTGGCCAGTGCATGTTCAGTTGCTTTACGAGAGTGTTTGCTATGGAAATGGTTTGTAATTGATGTTTATTACGAAAATGCTTTCTGAGTGTTTGCTAACCCTAATAGCCATAAATTTAGCTCTTTTGCCCATGTTACTGAGGAAGAGGTTTCGGCCCTTATACTGTCCTCCCACCTCACTACCTGTCCCCTCGACCCCATCCCCTCACAGCTACTCCCCTCCCTCTCTTCTAGCCTCACCCCTATACTCACACACATTTTCAACCTCTCCCTCAGCAATGCTATATTTCCCTCAACTCTAAAACATGCACTGGTCACACCTATCTTCAAAAAACCTTCCCTCGATCAAACCTCCCCATCCAACTACCGCCCTATTTCCCTACTCCCTCTTGACTCAAAGCTCCTTGAAAGCTAGTATATGCACGCCTATCCCATTTCCTTACACTAAACTCTCTTCTTGACCTATTGCAATCTGCATTCCGTCCCCATCACTCCCCAGAGACAACAATTGTCAAGGTTACCAACGACCTACTTACAGCAAAAATTATTATGCTTACCTGATCATTTTCTTTTCTTCAGATGGAAAGAGTCCACAGCTGCATTCATTACTTTTGGGAAATTAAAACCTGGCCACCAGGAGGACGCAAAGACACCCCTGCCAAAGGCTTAAATACCTCTCCCACTTCCCTCATCCCCCAGTCATTCTGCCGAGGAACAAGGAACAGTAAAAGAAACATCGGGATAAAAAGGTGCCAGAAGAACAAAAATACAGACGCCCCACAGAAAAAATACGGGCGGGGGGCTGTGGACTCTTTCCATCTGAAGAAAAGAAAATTATCAGGTAAGCATAATTTAAGTTTATCTTCATAAATGGAAAGAGTCCACAGCTGCATTCATTACTTTTGGGAAAACAATACCCCAGCTATAGAGGACACTGAATGCAAAAACGGGAGGTTACAAGAGGCGGCCTATTCTGAGGGCACCTGGCCTGAAAACCACTACTCAACAAAATCCTGCTTCGTCCGAAGCCGAGAACAACTTTGGAAAAAAGGAAAAGGCCCAAGGACACTCACCCGCAGATAGTCCACAGCCTTGATAGAGACCGCAGGAACTAGACTCGACTGAGTCAACAGCTTTCAAGAGACACCGTCCCCAGCAATCGGTCTCCAAACAACACACCCCTTAATAAAGAAAGGGAACAAACTACCGTATTCTTCCACAAAAAAGAAAAGGCACGGAGAAAACATGATTGAACTTGTAAAGCGTGGCTAATCCCTCTCAAGGGACTCAAGGCGCTGTTCATTTTATCAACCTCAAAAGGAGGAAAGGCTGAGTAGACCTCGCCGGGGATTGAACTTGCAACCCTCGGTTTGCTACAGTGCAGAAGAGCCACAGTGCATTAGTATGCTGAGCTAGCTTCCAGCTAGCATAAGGAACTCCAGAAAAAAAACCTAAAAAGGGCACAACAAGTCCTAACTAAAAACAAAGAGAAAAAACCAGAGAAACCAGGTCAGGCTAACAGAGACCCAACCAGTCTCATAGAAACAAGGGGAGGCAACGCCCAGAAATACAGAAACCACGGGATAAGGCCGGGGGTCTGAAACAGAGAGAGGATCTTCCCCTAACACAGTGCAACCGCACTCTAGAAAGCAACTGAAGACGAAGGTCCCCAAGTGGCAAAAAACATAATTTATGCTTACCTGATAAATTCCTTTCTTCTGTTGTGTGATCAGTCCACGGGTCATCATTACTTCTGGGATATAACTCCTCCCCAACAGGAAATGCAAGAGGATTCACCCATCAGAGCTGCATATAGCTCCTCCCCTCTACGTCAGTCCCAGTCATTCGACCAAGAATCAACGAGAAAGGAGTAACCAAGGGTGAAGTGGTGACTGGAGTATAATTTAAAAGATATTTACCTGCCTTAAAACAGGGCGGGCCGTGGACTGATCACACAACAGAAGAAAGGAATTTATCAGGTAAGCATAAATTATGTTTTCTTCTGTTATGTGTGATCAGTCCACGGGTCATCATTACTTCTGGGATACCAATACCAAAGCAAAAGTACACGGATGACGGGAGGGATAGGCAGGCTCATTATACCGAAGGAACCACTGCCTGAAGAACCTTTCTCCCAAAAATAGCCTCCGAAGAAGCAAAAGTGTCAAATTTGTAAAATTTGGAAAAAGTATGAAGCGAAGACCAAGTTGCAGCCTTGCAAATCTGTTCAACAGAGGCCTCATTCTTAAAGGCCCAAGTGGAAGCCACAGCTCTAGTGGAGTGAGCTGTAATTCTTTCAGGAGGCTGCTGTCCAGCAGTCTCATAGGCTAAACGTATTATGCTACGAAGCCAAAAAGAGAGAGAGGTAGCAGAAGCTTTTTGACCTCTCCTCTGTCCAGAATAAACGACAAACAGGGAAGAAGTTTGGCGAAAATCTTTAGTTGCCTGCAAGTAGAACTTGAGGGCACGAACTACATCCAGATTGTGTAGAAGACGTTCCTTCTTTGAAGAAGGATTTGGACACAAGGATGGAACAACAATCTCTTGATTGATATTCCTGTTAGTGACTACCTTAGGTAAGAACCCAGGTTTAGTACGCAGAACTACCTTGTCTGAGTGAAAAATCAGATAAGGAGAATCACAATGTAAAGCTGATAACTCAGAGACTCTTCGAGCCGAGGAAATAGCCATTAAAAACAGAACTTTCCAAGATAACAATTTTATATCAATGGAATGAAGGGGTTCAAACGGAACACCCTGTAAAACGTTAAGAACTAAGTTTAAACTCCATGGCGGAGCAACAGCTTTAAACACAGGCTTGATCCTAGCTAAAGCCTGACAAAAGGCCTGGACGTCTGGATTTTCTGACAGACGCCTGTGTAACAAGATTGACAGAGCTGAAATCTGTCCCTTTAATGAACTAGCTGATAAACCCTTTTCTAAACCTTCTTGTAGAAAGGACAATATCCTAGGGATCCTAACCTTACTCCAGGAGTAACGTTTGGATTCGCACCAGTATAGGTATTTACGCCATATTTTATGGTAAATCTTTCTGGTAACAGGCTTCCTAGCCTGTATCAGGGTATCAATAACCGACTCAGAAAAACCACGTTTTGATAAAATCAAGCGTTCAATTTCCAAGCAGTCAGCTTCAGAGAAGTTAGATTTTGATGTTTGAATGGACCCTGTATCAGAAGGTCCTGTCTTAGAGGCAGAGACCAAGGCGGACAGGATGACATGTCCACTAGATCTGCATACCAAGTCCTGCGTGGCCATGCAGGCGCTATTAGAATCACTGATGCTCTCTCCTGTTTGATTTTGGCAATCAATCGAGGAAGCAGGGGGAAGGGTGGAAACACATAAGCCATCCCGAAGTTCCAAGGTGCTGTCAAAGCATCTATCAGAACCGCTCCCGGATCCCTGGATCTGGACCCGTAGTGAGGAAGTTTGGCGTTCTGGCGAGACGCCATGAGATCTATCTCTGGTTTGCCCCAACGTCGAAGTATTTGGGCAAAGACCTCCGGATGAAGTTCCCACTCCCCCGGATGAAAAGTCTGTCGACTCAAAAAATCCGCCTCCCAGTTCTCCACTCCCGGGATGTGGATTGCTGACAGGTGGCAAGAGTGAGACTCTGCCCAGCGAATTATCTTTGATACTTCCATCATTGCTAGGGAGCTTCTTGTCCCTCCCTGATGGTTGATGTAAGCTACAGTCGTGATGTTGTCCGACTGAAACCTGATGAACCCCCGAGTTGTTAATTGGGGCCAAGCCAGAAGGGCATTGAGAACTGCTCTCAATTCCAGAATGTTTATTGGAAGGAGACTCTCCTCCTGATTCCATAGTCCCTGAGCCTTCAGAGAATTCCAGACAGCGCCCCAACCTAGTAGGCTGGCGTCTGTTGTTACAATTGTCCAGTCTGGCCTGCTGAATGGCATCCCCCTGGACAGGTGTGGCCGATAAATCCACCATAGAAGAGAATTTCTGGTCTCTTGATTCAGATTCAGAGTAGGGGACAAATCTGAGTAATCCCCATTCCACTGACTTAGCATGCACAATTGCAGCGGTCTGAGGTGTAGGCGTGCAAAAGGTACTATGTCCATTGCCGCTACCATTAAGCCGATCACCTCCATGCATTGAGCTACTGACGGGTGTTGAATGGAATGAAGGACACGGCATGCATTTAGAAGCTTTGTTAACCTGTCTTCTGTCAGGTAAATCTTCATTTCTACAGAATCTATAAGAGTCCCCAAGAATGGAACTCTTGTGAGAGGAAAAAGAGAACTCTTCTTTTCGTTCACTTTCCATCCATGCGACCTTAGAAATGCCAGAACTAACTCTGTATGAGACTTGGCAGTTTGAAAGCTTGAAGCTTGTATTAGAATGTCGTCTAGGTACGGAGCTACCGAAATCCCTCGCGGTCTTAGTACCGCCAGAAGGGCCCCCAGAACCTTTGTGAAGATTCTTGGAGCCGTAGCCAATCCGAATGGAAGAGCTACAAACTGGTAGTGCCTGTCTAAGAAGGCAAACCTTAGATACCGGTGATGATCTTTGTGGATCGGTATGTGAAGGTAAGCATCTTTTAAATCCACTGTGGTCATGTACTGACCCTTTTGGATCATGGGTAAGATTGTCCGAATAGTTTCCATTTTGAACGATGGAACTCTTAGGAATTTGTTTAGAATCTTTAAATCTAAGATTGGCCTGAAAGTTCCCTCTTTTTTGGGAACCACAAACAGGTTTGAGTAGAACCCTTGTCCTTGTTCCGACCGCGGAACCGGATGGATCACTCCCATTAATAACAGATCTTGTACACAGCGTAGAAACGCTTCTTTCTTTATCTGGTTTGTTGACAACCTTGACAGATGAAATCTCCCTCTTGGGGGAGATAATTTGAAGTCTAGAAGGTATCCCTGAGATATGATCTCTAGTGCCCAGGGATCCTGCACATCTCTTGCCCAGGCCTGGGCGAAGAGAGAAAGTCTGCCCCCCACTAGATCCGGTCCCGGATCGGGGGCTCTCGGTTCATGCTGTCTTTGGGGCAGCAGCAGGTTTCCTGGCCTGCTTGCTCTTGTTCCAGGACTGGTTAGGCTTCCAGCCTTGCCTGTAACGAGCAACAGCTCCTTCCTGTTTTGGTGCAGTGGAGGTTGATGCTGCTCCTGTTTTGAAATTCCGAAAGGAACGAAAATTAGACTGTCTAGCCTTAGCTTTGGCTTTGTCTTGAGGTAGGGCGTGGCCCTTACCTCCTGTAATGTCAGCGATAATTTCTTTCAAACCGGGCCCAAATAAAGACTGCCCCTTGAAAGGTATATTAAGTAATTTGGACTTAGAAGTAACATCAGCTGACCAGGATTTTAGCCACAGCGCCCTACGTGCCTGTATGGCGAATCCTGAGTTCTTAGCCGTAAGTTTGGTTAAATGTACTACGGCCTCCGAAATGAATGAATTAGCTAGTTTAAGGACTCTAAGCCTGTCCGTAATGTCGTCTAGCGTAGATGAACTAAGGTTCTCTTCCAGAGACTCAATCCAAAATGCTGCCGCAGCCGTAATCGGCGCGATACATGCAAGGGGTTGCAATATAAAACCTTGTTGAACAAACATTTTCTTAAGGTAACCCTCTAATTTTTTATCCATTGGATCTGAAAAAGCACAGCTATCCTCCACCGGGATAGTGGTACGCTTAGCTAAAGTAGAAACTGCTCCCTCCACCTTAGGGACCGTTTGCCATAAGTCCCGTGTGGTGGCGTCTATTGGAAACATTTTTCTAAATATCGGAGGGGGTGAGAACGGCACACCGGGTCTATCCCACTCCTTAGTAACAATTTCAGTTAGTCTCTTAGGTATAGGAAAAACGTCAGTACTCGCCGGTACCGCAAAGTATTTATCCAACCTACACAGTTTCTCTGGTATTGCAACGGTGTTACAATCATTGAGAGCTGCTAAGACCTCCCCTAGTAATACACGGAGGTTCTCCAATTTAAATTTAAAATTTGAAATATCTGAATCCAATCTGTTTGGATCAGAACCGTCACCCACAGAATGAAGCTCTCCGTCCTCATGCTCTGCAAGCTGTGACGCAGTATCAGACATGGCCCTAGTATTATCAGCGCACTCTGTTCTCACCCCAGAGTGATCACGCTTGCCTCTTAGTTCTGGTAATTTAGACAAAACTTCAGTCATAACAGTAGCCATATCTTGTAATGTTATCTGTAATGGCCGCCCAGATGTACTAGGCGCCATAATATCACGCACCTCCCGGGCGGGAGATGCAGGTACTGCCGCGTGAGGCGAGTTAGTCGGCATAACTCTCCCCTCGCTGTTTGGTGAAATTTGTTCACATTGTACAGATTGACTTTTATTTAAAGTAGCATCAATACAGTTAGTACATAAATTTCTATTGGGCTCCACCTTGGCATTGGAACAAATGACACAGATATCTTCCTCTGAGTCAGACATGTTTAACACACTAGCAATAAACTTGCAACTTGGTTATAATCTTTTTTAGCAAAAATGTACTGTGCCTCAAAGAGGTACTAAACGATTAAATGACAGTTGAAATAGTGAACTGAAAAACAGTTATAGCATCAAACTTTAAAACAACACAACTTTTAGCAAAGGTTTGTTCCCATTAGTAAAATAAAAATAATTAAATTTGACATAAAAATTACAGAGCAACGTTTTTATTCACAGTCAATATATAATTCTCACAGCTCTGCTGAGAGAATCTACCTCCCTCCAAAGAAGTTTGAAGACCCCTGAGATCTGTCAGAGATGAACCGGATCATGCAGGAAATATAAGAGTAACTGACTGGAATTTTTTGATGCGTAGCAAAGAGCGCCAAAAACGGCCCCTCCCTCACACACACAGCAGTGAAGAGAAACGAAACTGTCACAATTAAAAGCAAACAACTGCCAAGTGGAAAATAATGCCCAAATATTTATTCACTCAGTACCTCAGCAATGTAAACGATTCTACATTCCAGCAAAAACGTTTAACATGATAATACTTATTAAAAGGATTAGTGACTTTTAACAGAGTAGTTCCGGTGAAATACCATCCCCAGAATACTGAAGTGTATACATACATGTCATTATAACGGTATGGCAGGATTTTCTCATCAATTCCATTCAGAAAATAAAAACTGCTACATACCTCAATGCAGATTCATCTGCCCGCTGTCCCCTGATCTGAAGCTTTTACCTCCCTCAGATGGCCGAGAACAGCAATATGATCTTAACTACTCCGGTTAAAATCATAGTAAAAAAACTCTGGCAGATTCTTCCTCAAACTCTGCCAGAGAAGTAATAACACGCTCCGGTGCTATTGTAAAATAACAAACTTTTGATTGAAGTCATAAAAACTAAGTATAATCACCATAGTCCTCTCACACATCCTATCTAGTCGTTGGGTGCAAGAGAATGACTGGGACTGACGTAGAGGGGAGGAGCTATATGCAGCTCTGATGGGTGAATCCTCTTGCATTTCCTGTTGGGGAGGAGTTATATCCCAGAAGTAATGATGACCCGTGGACTGATCACACATAACAGAAGAAAGTTCTCTCAGAATACCAAAATATTCAAAACGAAACCTCGTGCAGCAAGCTCAGATAGGTCTGACGAACAACACCTGAAGCAAAAACACTGCACGCTGCAGTCATCTAAAAATGACTCTGAAACTTAAATACTTGCAGGGCAAGTAGAAAGCAGCTAAAGATAGAATCCTTTAGATTGCTAAGTATCCACTAACCAGCGGATAACGTTGCAGGCTATCTAAGAGCCGCCAGTCCTTCCCACAAATCTTGAATGTGGAGAAAGGAGAAACCTCAAAAAGGCTTACTGTACCTCGAATGCTCTGAGGACAAAATAGCAGAGCAACAGATCTCAGATCCTGCTCCAACACCAGACCAGCCCAAGCGACAGACATGTCTGAGACAGGGGGACAGAAGACCCCAACAACAAGCCCCCAGAGAATGGAAGAAAAAAGGGGGGGGGGGCTCACCCACCCCAACAGAGCTTGGGTGCCAACCCAATCTGCTGCTCCAAAATAAGGCACTCCCAAGGAGAACCCCCTAGGACCTGGAACAGAGAAAAGTGCGATAGATCTGTAGGAAGACCTGTCACAACTCTCTTAGACAGTCTCCACGTAGAGAGACCAATTTCCAGCAGGTGGAACAGAGCCCACAGAGCAGCAGATGCTGCCCTTACAGAAATAAGCCATCTAAACCAACCTCCTACACACAGGGCAGGACAAGGACCCTCCAGAGAGAGGAAACCCCAACTCATAAGGAAGATAAACTATCCCCTCCAAAAGGAAGGGCACAGGTAACAGCGTACACAAGACATGAAGCCAAAGTATGATCAAAACACGGACCGAATGAAAAATCATCCAGACACCACTGTTGACCCAACAGAGAAAAAAAAAAACTCCCCATAGAGGAGCACAATCCGTCCGAAGGACAAGTCAGGCCTTCAAGTTTATAACCAGTACCCGAAGGTGGATGAGAACTCTGCTTGCAAGCCTAATGAGCTAGTCCCTATGTCGCAACATAGGGTCCCTGAAAAAAAAACTGGGTCGTCCCGAACCAATCCATTGGATCATAAGTTTCCAGACATCCAAGAAGGATCCAAGACAAGAATTCCAGAACCGGGACCCAGAATCATCCTAGAATGAACGGCACCCTCAGGGAACACAAGATACCAAGTCTGAAGCAATCAGACCTCACAGGGGATGAGAACCGGGAAACCCGGAGAACGGGTACAGGACTCAGTCATAATTCCCAGCCCACCCTTAGCTGGAGGTGAACACCCCCCCAGCAAGGTACTAGGCCGGAACAAAGTCACGCAATTTCTCTAAAACCCCAAAGGCCCCAAGGGCAGCACTAAGGGAAATGAAAACCAGAACAGAGTCACCCGAGAGTAGAAGAAAGGCTAGTCTCCATAATCCTTTCATATTAACGTTCCAGAGGACTACACCCAAGGGAGAAGAATGCAAAGCATCCCGAACCCAGGCAGAAAACATCCCCTAAGCAAAAAGCTTGGAAAAAGAGACAACACCTCCTATCGCCCTTTATATGGAGACGACTAACTCCCAAAGGAAGACAGAGCCTCACAGCCTTCACTTCCTAATTAAGCGGGCCAAAGCCGCCACAAAAACCGGACAAAGTCCAGAAAGTCTCAACCCAAAGGAAGAGAACCTCTAAAAGGAATAAGTTCTAAAAGGACACTTTTAAAGAGTCATGAAAGGCAAAACCGTAATAACAGTGGTATGAAGGACCTAAATTCTTCAAGCCTCCAACCCACAACGGGAAGGAACACTCTAGTTCCCGAAAAATTTGGAAACAACTGAGCATGTCGCCGTGGATCTCAACGGAGAACACTAGATTGAAAGGTGAATGAGGAGTGAACCAATCCCCCATGCCCCTAAGCAACCACGGACCCTCAAGTCGTCTCAGGATGCTGGTTAAAGCTTATAAAACAAGACAATCAAACAATCATATAGTGATCACTGGGCGCCCTCACCGGACCAACTGGACATAAAAAGGTGCCATGTGTCTGAGCTAGGCCTCAAAGACAGAAGGATTTGTCCCCAGTCAGGGCGAGCCTGAAACCAAGGGCCCCAGCACTGTCAAGGCCACATAGAGTCTCCCCCGATGATGGAGGGATAAAAAACAAACAGTCATACAGACGTTTGTAAACAGAGCGAACAAAAACAGAATTTATGTTTACCTGATAAATTACTTTCTCCAACGGTGTGTCCGGTCCACGGCGTCATCCTTACTTGTGGGATATTCTCTTCCCCAACAGGAAATGGCAAAGAGCCCAGCAAAGCTGGTCACATGATCCCTCCTAGGCTCCGCCTACCCCAGTCATTCGACCGACGTTAAGGAGGAATATTTGCATAGGAGAAACCATATGGTACCGTGGTGACTGTAGTTAAAGAAAATAAATCATCAGACCTGATTAAAAAAAACCAGGGCGGGCCGTGGACCGGACACACCGTTGGAGAAAGTAATTTATCAGGTAAACATAAATTCTGTTTTCTCCAACATAGGTGTGTCCGGTCCACGGCGTCATCCTTACTTGTGGGAACCAATACCAAAGCTTTAGGACACGGATGAAGGGAGGGAGCAAATCAGGTCACCTAAATGGAAGGCACCACGGCTTGCAAAACCTTTCTCCCAAAAATAGCCTCAGAAGAAGCAAAAGTATCAAACTTGTAAAATTTGGTAAAAGTGTGCAGTGAAGACCAAGTCGCTGCCCTACATATCTGATCAACAGAAGCCTCGTTCTTGAAGGCCCATGTGGAAGCCACAGCCCTAGTGGAATGAGCTGTGATTCTTTCGGGAGGCTGCCGTCCGGCAGTCTCGTAAGCCAATCTGATGATGCTTTTAATCCAAAAAGAGAGAGAGGTAGAAGTTGCTTTTTGACCTCTCCTTTTACCGGAATAAACAACAAACAAGGAAGATGTTTGTCTAAAATCCTTTGTAGCATCTAAATAGAATTTTAGAGCGCGAACAACATCCAAATTGTGCAACAAACGTTCCTTCTTTGAAACTGGTTTCGGACACAGAGAAGGTACGATAATCTCCTGGTTAATGTTTTTGTTAGAAACAACTTTTGGAAGAAAACCAGGTTTAGTACGTAAAACCACCTTATCTGCATGGAACACCAGATAAGGAGGAGAACACTGCAGAGCAGATAATTCTGAAACTCTTCTAGCAGAAGAAATTGCAACTAAAAACAAAACTTTCCAAGATAATAACTTAATATCAACGGAATGCAAGGGTTCAAACGGAACCCCCTGAAGAACTGAAAGAACTAAATTGAGACTCCAAGGAGGAGTCAAAGGTTTGTAAACAGGCTTAATTCTAACCAGAGCCTGAACAAAGGCTTGAACATCTGGCACAGCGGCCAGCTTTTTGTGAAGTAACACAGACAAGGCAGAAATCTGTCCCTTCAGGGAACTTGCAGATAATCCTTTTTCCAATCCTTCTTGAAGGAAGGATAGAATCCTAGGAATCTTAACCTTGTCCCAAGGGAATCCTTTAGATTCACACCAACAGATATATTTTTTCCAAATTTTGTGGTAAATCTTTCTAGTTACAGGCTTTCTGGCCTGAACAAGAGTATCGATAACAGAATCTGAGAACCCTCGCTTCGATAAGATCAAGCGTTCAATCTCCAAGCAGTCAGCTGGAGTGAAACCAGATTCGGATGTTCGAACGGACCCTGAACAAGAAGGTCTCGTCTCAAAGGTAGCTTCCAAGGTGGAGCCGATGACATATTCACCAGATCTGCATACCAAGTCCTGCGTGGCCACGCAGGAGCTATCAAGATCACCGACGCCCTCTCCTGATTGATCCTGGCTACCAGCCTGGGGATGAGAGGAAACGGCGGGAACACATAAGCTAGTTTGAAGGTCCAAGGTGCTACTAGTGCATCCACTAGAGCCGCCTTGGGATCCCTGGATCTGGACCCGTAGCAAGGAACTTTGAAGTTCTGACGAGAGGCCATCAGATCCATGTCTGGAATGCCCCACAGCTGAGTGACTTGGGCAAAGATTTCCGGATGGAGTTCCCACTCCCCCGGATGCAATGTCTGACGACTCAGAAAATCCGCTTCCCAATTTTCCACTCCTGGGATGTGGATAGCAGACAGGTGGCAGGAGTGAGACTCCGCCCATAGAATGATTTTGGTCACTTCTTCCATCGCCAGGGAACTCCTTGTTCCCCCCTGATGGTTGATGTACGCAACAGTTGTCATGTTGTCTGATTGAAACCGTATGAACTTGGCCCTCGCTAGCTGAGGCCAAGCCTTGAGAGCATTGAATATCGCTCTCAGTTCCAGAATATTTATCGGTAGAAGAGATTCTTCCCGAGACCAAAGACCCTGAGCTTTCAGGGATCCCCAGACCGCGCCCCAGCCCATCAGACTGGCGTCGGTCGTGACAATGACCCACTCTGGTCTGCGGAATGTCATCCCTCGTGACAGGTTGTCCAGGGACAGCCACCAACGGAGTGAGTCTCTGGTCCTCTGATTTACTTGTATCTTCGGAGACAAGTCTGTATAGTCCCCATTCCACTGACTGAGCATGCACAGTTGTAATGGTCTTAGATGAATGCGTGCAAAAGGAACTATGTCCATTGCCGCTACCATCAACCCGATCACTTCCATGCACTGAGCTATGGAAGGAAGAGGAACGGAATGAAGTATCCGACAAGAGTCTAGAAGTTTTGTTTTTCTGGCCTCTGTCAGAAAAATCCTCATTTCTAAGGAGTCTATTATTGTTCCCAAGAAGGGAACCCTTGTTGACGGAGATAGAGAACTCTTTTCCACGTTCACTTTCCATCCGTGAGATCTGAGAAAGGCCAGGACAATGTCCGTGTGAGCCTTTGCTTGAGGAAGGGACGACGCTTGAATCAGAATGTCGTCCAAGTAAGGTACTACAGCAATGCCCCTTGGTCTTAGCACAGCTAGAAGGGACCCTAGTACCTTTGTGAAAATCCTTGGAGCAGTGGCTAATCCGAAAGGAAGCGCCACGAACTGGTAATGTTTGTCCAGGAATGCGAACCTCAGGAACCGATGATGTTCCTTGTGGATAGGAATATGTAGATACGCATCCTTTAAATCCACCGTGGTCATGAATTGACCGTCCTGGATGGAAGGAAGAATAGTTCGAATGGTTTCCATCTTGAACGATGGAACCTTGAGAAACTTGTTTAAAATCTTGAGATCTAAGATTGGTCTGAACGTTCCCTCTTTTTTGGGAACTATAAACAGATTGGAGTAGAACCCCATCCCTTGTTCTCTTAATGGAACAGGATGAATCACTCCCATTTTTAACAGGTCTTCTACACAATGTAAGAATGCCTGTCTTTTTATGTGGTCTGAAGACAACTGAGACCTGTGGAACCTCCCCCTTGGGGGAAGTCCCTTGAATTCCAGAAGATAACCTTGGGAGACTATTTCTAGCGCCCAAGGATCCAGAACATCTCTTGCCCAAGCCTGAGCGAAGAGAGAGAGTCTGCCCCCCACCAGATCCGGTCCCGGATCGGGGGCCAACATTTCATGCTGTCTTGGTAGCAGTGGCAGGTTTCTTGGCCTGCTTTCCCTTGTTCCAGCCTTGCATTGGTCTCCAAGCTGGCTTGGCTTGAGAAGTATTACCCTCTTGCTTAGAGGACGTAGCACTTTGGGCTGGTCCGTTTCTACGAAAGGGACGAAAATTAGGTTTATTTTTTGCCTTGAAAGGCCGATCCTGAGGAAGGGCGTGGCCCTTACCCCCAGTGATATCAGAGATAATCTCTTTCAAGTCAGGGCCAAACAGCGTTTTCCCCTTGAAAGGAATGTTAAGTAGCTTGTTCTTGGAAGACGCATCAGCCGACCAAGATTTCAACCAAAGCGCTCTGCGCGCCACAATAGCAAACCCAGAATTCTTAGCCGCTAACCTAGCCAATTGCAAAGTGGCGTCTAGGGTGAAAGAATTAGCCAATTTGAGAGCATTGATTCTGTCCATAATCTCCTCATAAGGAGGAGAATCACTATCGACCGCCTTTATCAGCTCATCGAACCAGAAACATGCGGCTGTAGCGACAGGGACAATGCATGAAATTGGTTGTAGAAGGTAACCCTGCTGAACAAACATCTTTTTAAGCAAACCTTCTAATTTTTTATCCATAGGATCTTTGAAAGCACAACTATCCTCTATGGGTATAGTGGTGCGTTTGTTTAAAGTGGAAACCGCTCCCTCGACCTTGGGGACTGTCTGCCATAAGTCCTTTCTGGGGTCGACCATAGGAAACAATTTTTTAAATATGGGGGGAGGGACGAAAGGAATACCGGGCCTTTCCCATTCTTTATTAACAATGTCCGCCACCCGCTTGGGTATAGGAAAAGCTTCTGGGAGCCCCGGCACCTCTAGGAACTTGTCCATTTTACATAGTTTCTCTGGGATGACCAACTTGTCACAATCATCCAGAGTGGATAATACCTCCTTAAGCAGAATGCGGAGATGTTCCAACTTAAATTTAAATGCAATCACATCAGGTTCAGCTTGTTGAGAAATGTTCCCTGAATCAGTAATTTCTCCCTCAGACAAAACCTCCCTGGCCCCATCAGACTGGGTTAGGGGCCCTTCAGAAATATTATTATCAGCGTCGTCATGCTCTTCAGTATCTAAAACAGAGCAGTCGCGCTTACGCTGATAAGTGTTCATCTTGGCTAAAATGTTTTTGACAGAATTATCCATTACAGCCGTTAATTGTTGCATAGTAAGGAGTATTGGCGCGCTAGATGTACTAGGGGCCTCCTGAGTGGGCAAGACTCGTGTAGACGAAGGAGGGAATGATGCAGTACCATGCTTACTCCCCTCACTTGAGGAATCATCTTGGGCATCATTGTCATTGTCACATAAATCACATTTATTTAAATGAATAGGAATTCTGGCTTCCCCACATTCAGAACACAGTCTATCTGGTAGTTCAGACATGTTAAACAGGCATAAACTTGATAACAAAGTACAAAAAACGTTTTAAAATAAAACCGTTACTGTCACTTTAAATTTTAAACTGAACACACTTTATTACTGCAATTGCGAAAAAACATGAAGGAATTGTTCAAAATTCACCAAATTTTCACCACAGTGTCTTAAAGCCTTAAAAGTATTGCACACCAAATTTGGAAGCTTTAACCCTTAAAATAACGGAACCGGAGCCGTTTTGAACTTTAACCCCTTTACAGTCCCTGGTATCTGCTTTGCTGAGACCCAACCAAGCCCCAAGGGGAATACGATACCAAATGACGCCTTCAGAAAGTCTTTTCTAAGTATCAGAGCTCCTCTCACATGCGACTGCATGCCATGCCTCTCAAAAACAAGTGCGCAACACCGGCGCGAAAATGAGGCTCTGCCTATGCTTTGGGAAAGCCCCTAAAGAATAAGGTGTCTAAAACAGTGCCTGCCGATATGATTATATCAAAATACCCAGATAAAATGATTCCTCAAGGCTAAATATGTGTTAATAATGAATCGATTTAGCCCAGAAAAAGTCTACAGTCTTAATAAGCCCTTTTTGAAGCCCTTATTTACGATCGTAATAAACATGGCTTACCGGATCCCATAGGGAAAATGACAGCTTCCAGCATTACATCGTCTTGTTAGAATGTGTCATACCTCAAGCAGCAAGAGACTGCTCACTGTTCCCCCAACTGAAGTTAATTGCTCTCAACAGTCCTGTGTGGAACAGCCATGGATTTTAGTGACGGTTGCTAAAATCATTTTCCTCATACAAACAGAAATCTTCATCTCTTTTCTGTTTCTGAGTAAATAGTACATACCAGCACTATTTCAAAATAACAAACTCTTGATTGAATAATAAAAACTACAGTTAAACACTAAAAAACTCTAAGCCATCTCCGTGGAGATGTTGCCTGTACAACGGCAAAGAGAATGACTGGGGTAGGCGGAGCCTAGGAGGGATCATGTGACCAGCTTTGCTGGGCTCTTTGCCATTTCCTGTTGGGGAAGAGAATATCCCACAAGTAAGGATGACGCCGTGGACCGGACACACCTATGTTGGAGAAATTGAGAGTATTAATTCCAGAGAGGAAAGTTCCCGAAGGAAACATCACACCACAACATGAGCTTTAAATCAAATAAAAATCATCCTCACCAGATGAAAATAAAAGATAAGGCAACCCGTAGGTTATCACCCAGGAAGAACGGACAGACCCGCAGGACCAGGCCCAACAGGGGTCCAAGACTTCCAAGCTCAGAACTGGAAACGGATACACAAATAAAGACTATAAGAAGATTACTTCATCCCCTTATGTCTATGTATGCAAGCCAGTCGAAGAGTAAGACTGAGAATCCCCAGACCCATTAAGAGTGGGATCCTCCAGCAACGCCAAAAACGTGCCTTAGTAGGACACAAAGGCGTGCCAGTCTATAACGAAAGGCGCAACATACCTCCGCCAGGACAAAAGGAAACACCGGCCCCGAAGGTTGACCCCCCAAGGGCTCAGGGGCAGTCGCTCCCCCGGAAGGCTGAACTGGACCAGGTGATCCACTGCTGGGCTAATCATTTAAAAAAAAAAAAATTGCAATATGTGAAACTGGATCTAAGCAGTACTAATAAGTATATATATATATATATATATATATATATATATATATATATATATATATATATATATATATATTCCTCCACTGTGGATTAATTTTATATGCTTTTGAATGTGATTATGGTGTGAGGTTAGCTGGTTAAAGAGATTTAGGGCAGCCAACAGGAGCAAAGCAAGGTAAAGACTGAGCAAGAAGCATGGAGGTGCAGACAAATATAGGTTTACTGACTGGAACAGCAGAACTACTATGGGAAGCTGTAAAATCTGAGACAGAGAGAAAAAAAAACCGATAAAAATAAACCTTACCCTAATATGTGAAGTATCAGCATGACACTATTCATCAGCCACAGCAGCACGTCACTTCTTTGCTAGGAACAAGTTCCCTCTCACCCTGCACTAGACAATGCTGCATGGGGAGGGGCGTGTGTGCACTCACTTATTCCCACCAACATCTTTCTACAAAGCACTGTTCCCCTAACAAACTTCAGTTAGAGCAGGGCTAAGGGGACCAGCAGACTCAAGACTGAAGAGAGCAGTGTGTGCAGCTGCAGATGCTCAAATCCCTCACGTACCTGCCGCTCCAGCTTTCTGCTGCATGCACACACAGTAAGCCCTACCCAAAAACAATCGCCACCACCAGAGCAGTTACCTGGTAACAGTGGTAACCCCAGCAGGACCTTTTTGGATGCAGTGGGATTGGCTGGATGCAGAGTTAGGGTTTAGCATTCAGTGCTGCACAGTGCACATCTAAAACAGCACATGGCAACGGCACAGTCTGGCACAGTTTCTCACAAATAAATTTAAGCAGAGAACTTTTGACTGTGACAGCATTAGGACTGACTGTGTGTGACATGACATAAGCAGTCGGGTCCCTCAAAAAAAGACTGGGCCCTGAGCAGCTGCCCATTTTGCCTTGTGTTAAAGACAGCCCTGCTCCCTAGAAAGGATAAGTAGCGTATGGGTTACCTGCATGTGTAGTAAGAGTTGATGGTAGGGAACTCGTCTCGTGAGAAATAGAATCCCCAGAGACGGATGGCTCAGTGGGCACCCGATCCCGAGGAACAGAGCACTCTAAAACGGCATTCGGAACATAACTGATGGGCATGTATCAACGGGCCAATTAATTTACTTCGCAAGAAGTAGAGTCTGAATCAGAGACATCCATTTCCAAGAATTCTCCATAACTGGGACACTGCCGCCTCCAGAGAACCAGACAGCGGACAAGGATTTCTCCGTTGCTATGTGGTCAGGAAAACATAAATGGGGTCACACGGTAAACCGTGCAATCCATGCAAAAGCGTGACCGACCGAAAAAGCAGCGTCACTAGACATAGGCTATTATGTTCCGAAATAGCCAGGAGCCAAAGCAACACTACACAGTAGCAGACAGAATCACATAAACATAATTATAACCCCCCCTGTTCAATAATCCCCTCAGGAGATATTAACCCTTGATTCCTAGATACAAAAAGGAGCCTCACTGAGACCCTATGTTAAAGTTATCCCCAAAAGGTTGTAGCCCCTCTCGAATAAACAATTGAAATTACAATACATCCATGATGAAAGTAAAATCAAACGATCTTACCGGAATCTACGCCGTGGAACAGGAACACGGCTCTTAAAGTGTGACAGATAGTAGCGTCGCCTCTGCTATGAACTTGAGAGAAAAAAAGCAGGCAGCGAAACTCGTCAACGCTGATTGCTTGTGAAGCTGTTAATGTAAGTTGGGATGGTTTCGCAGAAAGACTCTCCCTGCATCTCCGGACCCCAACTTTCACCCATGCTCTCACTGAGAGGCTGACAGGACTACTTAAAACTCCAGTCCCATGCCGAAGAGTACTACCCTCCATAAGAGACTATCGAAAACTTCTGACTCTTCTCTGCCAACCTCCTGGGACGAAAGGCAAAGAATGACTGGGGGATGAGGGAAGTGGGAGGAGTATTTAAGCCTTTGGCTGGGGTGTCTTTGCCTCCTCCTGGTGGCCAAGTTCTAATTTCCCAAAAGTAATGAATGCAGCTGTGGACTCTTTCCATTTATGAAAAAATCCAAAGGCCACTTCTCTCTGCTTATCCTCCTTGATCTGTCTGCAGCCTTTGACACTGTTGACCACCCTCTTTTGCTCCAAACCCTCCAATCCTTCGGCATCTGCGACACAGCTCTCTCGTGGTTCTCTTCCTATCTATCTAACCGTACCTTTAGTGTAGCCTTCTCAGGAGCATCCTGTGCCCCGTTACCACTTTCTGCTGGGGTACCTCAAGGCTCTGTCCCCTTCTCTTTTCAATCTACACGTCATCATTAGGTTCCTTAATAAAGTCCCACAGGTTTAAATACCATATGTATGCCAATGACACCCAAATCTACCTCTCTGCACCAGACCTACCTCTTTCCTTACTAACCCGTGTCACTAACTGTCTCTCATATCTCATCTTGGATGTCCTCTCACTACCTTAAGCTAAATCTCTCCAAAACTTAACTCCTTATTTTTCCCCCTTCTTCCAAAATCTTCACCCCCCAATTCTCTATAACTGTTGATAATTACATAATTACCCCTACCCTGCATGCCGATGCCTTGGGGTCACACTTGACTCAGACCTTTCTTTCACTCCTCACATTTAGTTCTTGGCTAAGGCCTGCCGCTTCCACCTTAAAACCATCTCTAAAATTAGACATTTCCTTACACAAGACACAACTAAGATTTTAATCCACTCTCTCATCCTTTCCCGCCTCTACTATTGCAACTCCGTCCTCTCTGGTCTACCTAGCTGCCGCCTAGCTCCTTTACAATCCATAATGAATGCCTCTGCCAGGCTCATCTTCCTTACATGTCGCTCTTCATCTGCTGCACCTCTCTGCCAATCCCTTCACTGGCTTCCTCTTGCCTCCAAGATTAAACACAAAATCCTCACTCTGACATACAAAGCCCTTAACTGCACTGCTCCCCCCTATATTTCAGACCTTGGGGCCGAATTATCAAACTCTGAATGGAGCTTCAGGATCGCCGGAAACAGCAATTATGAAGCAGCGGACTAAAGACCGCTGCTCCATAACTTGTCCGCTGCCTCTGAGGCTGCAGTCTTCAATCCGCCCGATTCTATACGATTGGGCTGATTGACACCCCCTGCTAGTGGCATTGCACAAGCAGTTCACAAGAACTGCATTTATTGATGTGCGGTGGACATGATACACTACATTGTATCATGTCAGCTCGCACTTTGATAAATTGACCCCCTTTGTCTCCAGATACTCTCCCCTCCCGTCCCCTTTGTTCTGCTCATGATCTCCTCCTCTCTTGTTACTTCCTCACATTCCTTTTTACAGGACTTCTCCAGACTGGCTTCCATCTTGTGGAACTCCCGGCCTCGCTCCACAAGACTCTCCCCTAGTTTTAACAGCTTCAAGCGCTCCCTAAAGACTCTACTATTCAGGGATACATACAACCTACACTAACCTTTCCTAACTTCATTGCTTTCCACTTGAACCCCTTAGAATGTAAGCCTATGAGCTCAGCTGTTTGAAGATAGCCTTCATAAGAGCCGACTATAACAGTGCAACTATCGGCAGGGCCCTCTACCCATTTGACCCCTAAAAATGTTATCTTGTATACCGCCTATGTTTATAGCGCTGCGGAATCTGTTGGCGTTCTACAAATACCTGATAATAAATAATAATAAAATAATGCTGCTATTTATACATCGAAATCAAGGGTCCAAAAGTGGCCCTATCATTTAAATAAACCTCCTATGTCTAATACAGTTGGTATTAAAGGTCCTAGAGAGGCCTTATTAAGCCAAGGATGTAGAAAATGTGTGATTTGCTATAGTCATATATATATATTTACCCACAAGTGTTCTCTTTATTTTTTTTTAAGATTTCTGGAAGAGTGACAATATATTTCCTTACTTAGTTTTTGCTATAGCAACACACATGAGTTTTGTATTGCTTATAGTCGTATAGTTATATAATGCTCTCAGAAGATGAGGATTTTGTATTTATAAAGTTATATGTTCTGAAGACAAATAGATCCTGCTTGTGTAACCTTACTGCACTACAAATTCTGGATCTTCAAATCACCCTGCACATGTTTACTTATAGAGCTAAATATATTGCCCATAAGTAGCCCACCAGGTTTTCCTCATAGCGAAAAAAATAATAAAATAAGGTTTTACCCTCAGATGGGATCCAAGAGTGGTCCCCTGCTTATCATTTGCCTTCTATAGATTTTAGATGTTGGAAGGGTCCAAAAGTGGCTCTCGCTAACAACAAGGCGGCCTTTTGCAGTACTACCAAATAGGAA
Organism: Bombina bombina; assembly: GCF_027579735.1. Taxonomy (NCBI): domain Eukaryota; kingdom Metazoa; phylum Chordata; class Amphibia; order Anura; family Bombinatoridae; genus Bombina; species Bombina bombina. The sequence continues at coordinate 493,624,019 of NC_069504.1, forward strand.
TACGGACAATAGGTATTATGGTTTGTGATGAGATGAGGTATTAAGCATTTCTAGTTGTATGCAATATTGATCTTATGCTTCAGTGTCTTACAGTGTACTTTGTATGTTATGCACTGTTTGGTGAACCTTAATAAAAATGCATGAGCAAATGTTAAATGGCAACAGACAAAATGAGAGAACTATATTCAAACACTATGAACACCAGATTCTTCAGATAACTATATTGATCTTTTAACAGAGACAGAAGGGACAAATATAGTATAAATATTTAGAGATCACTAAACATTAAAACATCAACAGATGGTTTGCTCTACAGCAGGTAGGGTATTGGCTGTAAGGCTAAAGGTTAGCCATTTGTTTTTTACCTTCCATTGCATTTTAGGATTCTAAGGAAAATAAAAGAATGGTTAAATGTGTGTAAAAAGGAGAACATATGGTAATAAATACTAAATATGCTTTGCAAAAAGTCAGAATAAACATGTTGAGCATTTTAATATGGTAAAAAATAATCACAATGTATTTGATCTAAATGTATTTTACAGATGGGTACATTTGAAATATATTCAGGTTTTTTTTGTAAAGTCAAACTGACTCAAAACATAATATCAAAAAATGAAACAAACATATGGTACCTACCTTTCTGGGGCCTTTTTTATTTGTCCGCACTTTTGCTTTTTGAATAGGACTTTTGATCAACAAGAGCAAATCATCCAGACTGAAGAGCTTGTATGTGCAGTTATCTCCCAGCGGAGCTGTGTACTCTGTTTCATCTTCTGCTCTGGCCTGTTCTTCAATGGTTAAGACTGAAGACAAAGAAACAGTACTGAGATACTGATAATTGTATTCTTTTAATAAGAACACACAATATATACAGCTTTAAAAGGACATTGTTATACTTTTGGAATATTCAGCTTATTGTTAAAATAAGGCAAACATACTAAAAGATGCCCAGCTGGGTTGTAATATTGTAGCCTCAGCACTTTAGACTACAAATAAAAAATTACCTACATCTTTATTTATTTTTAATCCTACTGAGATGTCAATAAAATAGATTCTTGGTCTTAAAAAAATTAGATATGTTGAGTTGCTACTTCAAGTTGCTTATTGGTTACATCTGCACTAGATGGAAGATTTACACAAAAGCAATACTGTAAGGATTTCTGATAGGCAGCACGTGGCATGACTGCTATGCAAAAGAGCGCTGTTAGTTCCCTGCACCTGTTCACAATATGAGCCGGCAGGCAATGAGCCCTAGATCAAGGGTTGCAGAAGGTGAGGATCTGCAATTATACATAAATGCCAGCAGAGGTTTGTAATAGCATCTTTGTTACCGCAGAGATACCCGTTAGAGGAAGCTGACCTCAAAAACATAGTCCTCAATCACAATCTATTGTCAATTTGCATCTGAAAACTTTTTGCTTTCCGACCAAGGTTTTCATTACAATTATCATGCTATTTAGTGCTCCCACTCAAGTGTAAAAGAATAGCGCACATATTACAAATTGAAAGTAAAAAGTTAACTTGAGGTTCTCCACATACAGGAAAATGTTATTTTTATTTCAAATACATTTCTATATGTATCTTTATACACCTATTCCTATAGATATATGTTTTACATTAACTTTATCATACATAACATTTATAAATATATAAATATATATATATAAATAAAATATATATTTAATAATAAAAATAATTTTTTTTCTACGTGTTTTGTGCTTTAGTTCTAATGCGGTGTCGGGTTAGTGCACAAGAAAACAGTTATTTTAAGGTGCATTATGAAAATGTTAAATAAAATATTTAAAAATAGATAAAAATTATTATAGATACTTTAAAAAAATCTAAATAAGCCGTACAATATATTTTACAGTATCTATAATTTTTTTATATTTTCATAACACACCTAAAGATTAACTTTTTTTTAAAACTGTAAATCATGACCCTGTTCCCTTGCTTTTTATGTTCCTAAGAGACACTTAAGATCGCTCCTTTGTGACCAGGTTTTATAGGTGAAGCACATGCACACGTCCAAACTCGTTCACAAGAGGGCCCAAGTGCTTGCACCTACACTGAAATTCTGGTCATAAACGCTTGTTCCAAGTTCACTAATGTGGGCACTTTGAAAGGCCTAGTTCCTGCAAATCTTCTTAGCTGTACATGATATCACATACTCAACACGTCTACATATGAATATGTCCCCCTATACATATGCAAATGTGTGCTGTGTTCTCTGTATACAGCCTCTCCAATAGGGATGAATAGAGCTTAATGAATCAATACCATGCATGTTAATACACCTCTAGATTGTCTTATGTGGCCATTCCAGATTATTTAACACTTGTGCAGGATAATGTTAAATAGTGAAATAGTATTAAAGTTCTCAAAATGTCCCTTCGAGGACTTATCGAGTGCCTAGAGGGGTATAATTCGAAAACTCAAAACTGGGATTGAAAAGCTGTTAAACAGTGACTTGAAAATGTATAGTGATCGGCGAGTACTTTTTCGGCTGCAAAGAGGAAAATATGTGCGAGAATCAGCAAAAATCATGTAATTGTGATCACACTAAATCTAAGAGTTTCCGGGTTGAAAAAGAGCAGTAAAAGCTACGGCCGACAGATTGTGATCGAGGTCTTCACTAGGAGATTTCAACTCGCTGAAACAATTTACTAATAAATAACTTGAATGAAAAACACATTCTGAGATTTGAACTAATCTATTAACAACTTATGAGTGACTTGTATTGCTGCTTGGCAGAGTGTGAGCAACAATTACCTCTACTCAAAAGATTAAGGGAAAAAAAGGACTGGTAAAAAACAAATGAAATAACTTCTCCCGTACTAGTTCACTGCCTTGGTAAAAACTATTTGTTAACCATCGCACAGAGCTCTTCTGTTTTGATGAAAATCATCCCTTAACATTTAAAAATGTTCTATTGTGTTAGAGCATTTAAATATTGTGCTATTGTTTGCTTATAACTATGTATTCAAAGGGACACTCAAGTCAAATTAAACTTCTATGATACAGATAGAGCACCCAATTTTAAACAACTTTCCAATTTACTTCCATGAACAAAATGTGCAAAGTCTTTTAATATTTACACTTTTTTAGTCACCATTTCCTTCTGAACATGTACAAGAATTCACAGTGCTTACCTGATAAATTATTTTCTTACCTGGCATGAAGAGTCCATGAATCCATTCTAATTACTAGTGGGAACCAGGAGGAGGCAAAGAACACCCCAGAATAGCTTGAAGTATCCCTCCCACTTCCCATAATCCCCAGTCATTCAGCCGAGGGAATATGGAAAAAGAAGAGGAACACCCAGGGTATAGAGGTGCCTGAGGTTTAGAAGATAATAAGCCGTCTTGAATTTAGACAAGGGCGGGTCATGGACTCTACATGCCAGGTAAGAAAATAATTTATCAGGTAATCATAAATTTTGTTTTCTTTTCAATGGCATGGAGAGTCCATGAATCCATTCTAATTACTAGTGGGAACCAATACCCAAGCCAGAGGACACAGAATGGAAAGGGAGGGAGAAACAAGACAGGCGGGCCTCAACTGAGGGCACCACCGCTTGAAGAACCTTTCTCCCAAAAATTTGCAAGGCCAAGCTGGAGTAATTAGAATCCCCAAAGCCATCTCCTATTTGATCGGGGCTATCGCCCGAGGAAGGAGGAAAAACAGAGGAAACAGGTAAATCAGACCGAAATCCCATGGCAACGCTAGAGCATCCACCAGAACTGCTTGGGGGTCCCTTGATCTGGACCCATATCTGGGAAGTGTGGCGTTTAGACAAGATGCCATCAGGTCCAACTCTGGAACCCCCCCCCACCTGAGGGTTATCAATAAGAATACTTCCGGATGAGTCCAGTTCCCCTGAGCTCTTAAGGGACCCCAAACTGCTCCCGATCCAGAAAGGCTGGCATTCGTAGACACAATCTCCCAAGACGGTCTCAAGAAGCACGTGCCTTAAAACAGATGATCCTGACAAAGCCACCATGAGAGAGAGTCTCTCGCTACGTTGTCTAGAACTATCCTTTGCAAGACGTCTGAGTGGTCTCCGTTCCATTGTCTGAGCATGCATAACTGTAAAGGTCTCAGATGGAAGCGAGCAAAAAGAATAATGTTCATGGAGGCCACCATGAGACTAATTACTTCTGTACACTGAGCCACTGAGGGTCGGACAGAGGAGAAATGCAGACGTTAAATGCAGAAAAAAAACGAAAAGAAAATAATTTATCAGGTAATCATAAATTTTATTTTCTTTTTAATGCCATGGAGAGTCCATGAATCCATTCTAATTACTAGTGAGAACCAATACCCAAGCCAGAGGACACAGAATGGTAAGGGAGGGAGAAACAAGACAGGTGGGCCTAAACTGAGGGCACCACCTCTTGAAGAACCTTTCTCCCAAAAGAAGCCTCAGCTTAGGCAAAAACATCAAATTTGTAAAATTTTGAAAAGGTATGTAACGAGGACCAAGTGGCTGCCTTGCAAATTGGCGCCATGGAAGCCTCGTTTTTTTAAAGCCCAGGAAGAAGAAACAGTCTGAGTTGATTGAGCCGTAATCCTTTCAGGAGGTTGTCGTCCAGCTGTCTCCTAAGCCAATCGAATGTACACTCCTCAACCAAAAAGAAAGTAGTTGATGTGGCCTTTTGGCCCTTACGTTTACCAGCAAAAACAACAAAAAGGGCAGAAGATTGAAGAAAATCCTTAGTAGCCTGGAGATAGAACTTTAGAGCACGAAGCACATCCAGTTTATGTAACAGGCGCTCTTTCTGAGAAGGAGTAGGACACAACGAAGGAATGACAGTTTCCTGATTTATATTGCGGTCCGAAACTACCTTAGGAAGAAATCCCAATTTGGTACGAAGGACCGCCTTATCCGCATGGAAAATAAGATAAGGGGGATCACACTGCAGAGCCGATAGTTCTGAGACTCTACGAGCAGAAGAAATTGCCAACAAAAACAAAACTTTCCAAGACAACAGTTTAATATCAAAAGAATGCATAGGCTCAACCGGAGGCTGCTGCAAAACCCGAAGAACAAGATTAAGGCTCCAAAGGGGAGTAACAAATTTAAAAAGACTGAACATTAACATCGCCCATTAAAAGGAAGGCGATTCTGAGACAGTTAAATACAAAAAAGGCCGACATAGCCATACTAGAGGAAACACATCTATCGCAAATAGAACATCAAAAACTTAAGCAGGGATGGGTGGGAGAAGTACTCACACCCTATGAAAACAAAAGAGCGAGAGGGATTGCAATACTGTTTCGAAAGGGACTGAATTACGACATTTCACAGGTGATCTCTGATGTTGAGGGTAGATATCTGATTATAAAACTAAAAATTGACACACTATCCCTGATTCTTTGCGGTATATATGGCCCCCAGACACAGAAGAGAGAATTTCTAATACACCTCCAAAGCAAACTCTTGCAATTTTCAGACCTACCCATTATAGTGGGTGGGGATTACAATATAGCGCCTCAGACACCTGCAGACAGATTCCGTAACCCCACTAGCAACACAAAACCCAAACAGCCATGGACAGGATCTAGAAGAGAAACATTGATTCTTAAAAACTTTAAAAATAGTCTAGGTCTTATAGATGTATGGAGAGAAAGAAACCCTGAGGCTCGGGATTACACATGTGCACATCCAGCGAAAACCACACTTTCCCGCATAGACTATTTCCTAGTCTCAAGTCACTTATCCTCTAGGATAGGAGACATTATGATAGATCCCATAACCATCTCAGACCACTCACCAGTGACACTAGTGTTAACTACTGATGCCCCTCAGAGAAAGATGTGTGGGTGGAGATTCCCCACGCATCTGTATCACGACCTCAACTTGCGAAAACACTTGGTGGGAGAGTGGTTAGCTTACAAAGATCTTAACAAACAACACATAAACGACATCTCGCTGTTTTGGGAAACGGCAAAAGCGGTGCTAAGAGGGGGGATCACAACTTATGCAATTAGAATAAAAAAAATTTGCAGAAAGAGAGGTGAACTACTTCTCCGCCAACTCCTAAATGCAAGGAATCAATACCTTAGACACCCGACAGACCAAAACAGATTACATTACAAAGACATCAAGACCCTCAGAGACACTCATCTTATTCAGACAGCAGGCAGAGCCCAAACTCGAATGCAGGCTAAATTCTATCGTTATGGTAATCGCACAGGTAAATTACTAGCAAAAATCACCAAACTAACCAGGAAACCTAACACTATAGAAGCCATACAGAAACAGGGAACAATACTAACAAAAAAAGAGGATATACACAAAACATTCGTAGACTACTATTCCAAACTGTATAGCCCACAGAGAGTAGATGAGGAACTGAAACAAAACTTTTGGAAGGACTTGGCCCTCCCTCAAATAACTGAGGCACAGTTACAGACCTTAAATGGCCCAGTGGACTCCCTAGAGATCACTAGGGCTATTGACGCTTTGCCCCTAGAAAAAACCCCCGGCCCTGACGGCCTACCGGGGGAGTTCTATAAAATGATCAGGGAGGAGGTGGCGGAGACACTCACCTTACTGTTCAATGGCATAATGAAAGGAAGGGCAGACCTATCAAATAGATTCACGGAAGCGAATGTGACAGTCATCCCCAAACCAGACAGAGACCCACTACTGACATCCTCGTATAGACCAATTTCACTACTCAACTCAGACTACAAACTGTTCACCAAAATTCTAGCCAACAGACTGACGGGGATATTACCGGACCTGCTACACGAAGACCAGACAGGGTTTGTTAGAGGGAGATCCTCAGTCAAGAACATGAGAAAATTGCAGCTAGTTCTGTCACACTACTGGGGGGAAGGAAAACAGGAGGGAGACCAGAGGGAGGGAGACGCTTGTATATTACTGGTAGACGCCGAAAAAGCGTTTGATAAGATACTGTGGGACCATCTCTTCACAACCCTTGGGAAATTTGGGATTCAGGGCGACTTTATGACAGCCACCTACGCACTGTATGACGAACCCCGAGCAGCAATTCTAGTTAATGGCGAACCATCACACACTTTCCCGCTAATGAGAGGCACAAGACAGGGATGCCCACTATCTCCGCTCCTTTTTGACCTGGCCCTTGAACCACTAGCAACCAAAATTAGGAAAAACACGGAAGGATTAACTATAGGCAAAGAAACTCTCCACATATCCCTTTTCGCAGATGATATGATCCTATATGCCAGCGACCCCAGGCGAAATATCCCTATTTTAATGCACATCATCACCGAGTTCGGCCAAATCTCAGGATACTGCATAAATAAAGATAAATCAGAGCTGTTATGGTTAAGGAACGAGTCACCAGCAGAACCACTACAAGATAATTTTAAGATTGTTACTAACTCGTTTAAATATCTAGGTATTATTCTCTCTAGAGACCCCAGAGAGTGGTATGGACTTAACTTCAGACCACTAATCAAGGAACTAAGACGCACACTCCTAAATTGGACACCACTACCACTGACACTGTCGGGAAGAGTAGGGCTAATTAAGATGATCCTGTTTCCCAAACTGCTATATGCACTACAAATGCTACCCGAACTCCTACACAAACAAGACCTACAGACACTGAATAGAGACATACTTCACTTTTTATGGAAGGGGAAAAGACATAGAATAGGACATAAAAAAATGACGTGCACACCAGAGATGGGGGGACTAGCACTCCCAAATATAGAGTACTACAACTGGGCAGCTTTAGCTAAATATGTAATGGATTGGCTTTTGGACAGAAATGTCTTCACAAATGGTACACTAGAGTCAGAACTTATTGCTCCGTGGTCACTAAAAATGCTCCCACACATGACTCACACACAGCTAGAAAGAACAGTAGGGCACAATACTATCTTCCTCCAACCTGTAAGAGCATGGCGGAAAATCTGCAGGGCCTTGAAAATAACATGCAAAAATACAGTATACTTACCCCTACGAGGTAACCCAGATTTCCAGGCGGGTTTCACCACATCGCCTTTCAGACAATGGGAAACAAGGGGACTGACTACTATCAGACAAGTCCTGACGCCAGACCAAAAATCAGTCAAATCGTTTGCCGAATTACAATTAGAATTTAATCTACCTTACAAACACCACTTCGCATTCCTACAGACAAGACACTACGTTCAAAGCATCCTGGGGACGGGTGACATGCCGGACACCAACTGTGAAATATACAAGCTACTGACTCTGACAAGGGGAGGACTGACCTCAATCTCACATACATACAAAGCACTCCAAACATTGACTAATAAGGCTGCGAGAGATCAAATTCAACATAAATGGAGCACCTGGACTCCAAACCCAGTTACGGACCAAATCATTGAACAAAGTGTTTTAAAGGTGAGGAAGGCATCACTATCAAACGACATCAGGGAATCACATACAAAACTACTACATAATGCTTACATAACACCAAAGATGTTCCACAAATGGTGTCCTGAGACTTCGGGACTTTGCCCAAAATGCACGCACCCAAACCCCAACATCCTCCACATGATTTGGCAATGCCCAAAACTCACGAGATTCTGGAACATGGCACACAAATGGGCAATGAGAGTTACGGGAGGGAGTATAGACCTAAATATCCACGTGGTGATATTCCTCCACACACAATCGGACACAAACAAACACATGACATTTGTTCATAATGTTATACTGCTTGCCAGAAAGCTTATCCTCAAGAAGTGGATGGAGCCTGATCCGCCAACACTAACACATCTCAAATTAGAACTACAACAGCAAATGATTCGGGAACAAGTAGACACACAGGGTGACATCATAAAACGAACTAAACATTTCCTCAACAAATGGGAACCCTTGATTCACACCTTAGACTTAACACATCAGAGACAAATACTGTACCCACTCAAAAACTCAGAGGTCATTCTGGAAGCCCAGTTACGAGGCAAATGGAACATTTTCTAAACTTTCCAATTAACAAGGTACCGAACCAATAGAGAGACTAAAGATGAGAGACAGGAATGGAACCCTGGGGGGGCGCTCTGGGTCAAGTAAGGAGAAAATAGGAAGCAGAGATGGATGGGGAGGAGGGGAAATTAAGCTGTTGATATATGAAACCCAACATCGAATGAAGGACTCACTCATAATAGAGCTGCAATGACTTGCTGATTGCAAAGAACTACAAAACACTAAAGACTCTTGGAAATCTTTTGATCGGCTCTAATATGTTATGCAAGCTATACTGTTATCTGTTGCCTTACCAGATAGGGGAACTAGATGTAAGAAGTTAGATGAGAAGTGAGGGAAGACAAGTAATGTCTGGAATAGCTATGTTAATAGATTATAGAAGAAAATACAGTGCTGTCTTTGGTTGCAATTATTGTCATCATATTTTACAAATTTTCTGTATATATCATTTGTTGCCTTATTCAGTGCTGGATATATAAATAAAGAATTTAAAAAAAAAAAAAAAAAAAGACTGAACATCCGGTAAGTAGGCCAAATGTTTATGCCACCATGAGACTAATTACTTCCATACACTGAGGGTTGGACAGAGGAGAAATGCAGACAGAAAGAAGTTTGAACATTCTTGCTTCTGTTAAGAAAATCTTCATAGAGACCGAATCTATGATTGTCTCCAAAAAACAGACCCTGGTAAATGGACTAAGGGAACTCTTGTCCAGATTCAGAATTAAAATTATATATCCAAGCGCCAACAATACAGGGAGTGCAGAATTATTAGGCAAGTTGTATTTTTGAGGATTAATTTTATTATTGAACAACAACCATGTTCTCAATGAACCCAAAAAACTCATTAATATCAAAGCTGAATAGTTTTGGAAGTAGTTTTTAGTTTGTTTTTAGTTATAGCTATTTTAGGGGGAAATCTGTGTGTGCAGGTGACTATTACTGTGCATAATTATTAGGCAACTTAACAAAAAACAAATATATACCCATTTCAATTATTTATTTTTACCAGTGAAACCAATATAACATCTCAACATTCACAAATATACATTTCTGACATTCAAAAACAAAACAAAAACAAATCAGTGACCAATATAGCCACCTTTCTTTGCAAGGACACTCAAAAGCCTGCCATCCATGGATTCTGTCAGTGTTTTGATCTGTTCACCATCAACATTGCGTGCAGCAGCAACCACAGCCTCCCAGACACTGTTCAGAGAGGTGTACTGTTTTCCCTCCTTGTAAATCTCACATTTGATGATGGACCACAGGTTCTCAATGGGGTTCAGATCAGGTGAACAAGGAGGCCATGTCATTAGATTTTCTTCTTTTATACCCTTTCTTGCCAGCCACGCTGTGGAGTACTTGGACGCGTGTGATGGAGCATTGTCCTGCATGAAAATCATGTTTTTTCTTGAAGGATGCAGACTTCTTCCTGTACCACTGCTTGAAGAAGGTGTCTTCCAGAAAGTAGGCAGTAGGACTGGGAGTTGAGCTTGACTCCATCCTCAACCCGAAAAGGCCCCACAAGCTCATCTTTGATGATACCAGCCCCAACCAGTACTCCACCTCCACCTTGCTGGCGTCTGAGTCGGACTGGAGCTCTCTGCCCTTTACCAATCCAGCCACGGGCCCATCCATCTGGCCCATCAAGACTCACTCTCATTTCATCAGTCCATAAAACCTTAGAAAAATCAGTCTTGATATCTTGGCCCAGTCTTGACGTTTCAGCTTGTGTGTCTTGTTCAGTGGTGGTCGTCTTTCAGCCTTTCTTACCTTGGCCATGTCTCAGAGTATTGCACACCTTGTGCTTTTGGGCACTCCAGTGATGTTGCAGCTCTGAAATATGGCCAAACTGGTGGCAAGTGGCATCTTGGCAGCTGCACGCTTGACTTTTCTCAGTTCATGGGCAGTTATTTTGCGCCTTGATTTTTCCACATGCTTCTTGCCACCCTGTTGACTATTATGAATGAAACGCTTGATTGTTCGATGATCACGCTTCAGAAGCTTTGCAATTTTAAGAGTGCTGCATCCCTCTGCAAGATATCTCACTATTTTTGACTTTTCTGAGCCTGTCAAGTCCTTCTTTTGACCCATTTTGCCAAAGGAAAGGAAGTTGCCTAATAATTATGCACACCTGATATAGGGTGTTGATGTCATTAGACCACACCCCTTCTCATTACAGAGATGCACATCACCTAATATGCTTAATTGGTAGTAGGCTTTCGAGCCTATACAGCTTGGAGTAAGACAACATGCATAAAGAGGATGATGTGGTCAAAATACTCATTTGCCTAATAATTCTGCACTCCCTGTAGAGGCAGGGTCTTATCTAAAATAAATTACTTTGACAATATTTATTATAATGTTCATTCCATTTCTGGAAAATAATACATAAATTAAATAGCAATGTAAATCAATAACTGTTTACAGTTTCCTCTTGTTAAAATTGACTATTTTCCACCGTGGAGTTTCCAGGTGAATACAATGAATATATAACACCTGTATGTGGATTCTCCAATTGTGGTCAAAAAATGAAGTAAAAAATCACATAAAAGTCAATGATAACCTTATATTCCCTCATGGATCCATGTTCACAATCTAAAATTTGACAATGTTAACAGTCACTATAAAATAGAAATTGGGGTTTCCCCTAATTTCTTGATAAAAAATATATATAATATAGGATTTAAGCTCACCTGCTAGTTAGGTATGCAGGGATTCTTAATACCCCTTTGACTTTTATTCTATTGCTGACTGTCTCTATTCAAGGCTGCAAAACACTAAGACATCGACTTATCTGATATAGTTTTTGCACAATGATAGTTTACATACACTCCTAATATCTGAGCGGGTAACCGCTATGGCTCAGCGGGTTTCGCTATTGAATGGACTCGTTACTATTTCAAAGTCTAGTTAACCAGAGCTTAGGCTCATTGGTAGAGCCTATGCACAATTTCACTTATATTTTTAGCGGGTGGCTATTAATCCAATCGCCGTTGTGCAAGGTGATTACTGAGTGACTATACAAAATAACCAAGTGCAAACAACTTATACAGAATCAACAAAATCAGCAAAATAAACATGTGCAAACAATTTAAACCTTGTGCAAATTTCCGTGTGAAAAGGGTGATTCACTGTGATATAAAATTGGTGTTTAAACTCACTGCTTTAACTATGTGTTTAACTTCCAAAATTTTAAACTAACTTTGCAAATGCGCTAATTCTATGAATGGATCCTTAAAGAATACAATCTAAATGAATAATAGAAAAATAAATTAAAAAGATTATAATGAAAACGTGAAAAAATATGAAAAAATAGTGTCTCTTCAATAATGTGTGCGGCTGACCATATTGCCTTAAAATTGTTAATTCAAAAAATATAGTCAAATGTTTGGACCTTAGTCTTCAGTGGTTTGGGTTAGTCCCCAGATGATGTTATATTCCCAGGACCAGTGGAGTTGCCAATACTCCGTTTCAGTTCGTATATGTGTGTGTCTGCAATGGTGTGCGGCTCAATCCCTCAGCTTCCCAAGTGTTTGTAACTCTGCACAGCTTGATCCCTCTGTTAAAACAAATAAAAACAATAGTGCAGATTGCAAATATAAATCCTAGTGTAAGAAATACACTTACCAGCCAACGCGTTTCGGTCGTTAATCGACCTTTCTCAAGACTGGTTTTTGGTCACAAACAAGGGTGTTTTTATACCTTTTCATCCTGACCCTAATTTTGGTCCCGGAAGTGTTTGTCATAATTTTTCCGGTTTTTAGTCAAATGTCTTGCTTATCACTTTTCCTTATTAGCTTCTATTGTCATCTTAGTTTTCCTTTTCTTATTCTATACATATATTCTAGTATTATATTATATTGAGACCTTTGGTCTCTTATTTCGCTATCCCGTTTTTTAATCTTTTATATTGGCTAGTCGGAATATCTTTTGTAGTACGTAATTGGCCAGTCTTTGTGGGTGTGTGGTTTTTAATAGTTCCTATTGGTTGTAGCACATAGCTTCTGTTGGTAATGTCTAAGTTTACTGGATCTTTCAAATATTTTATTAGTCGGTCACCTATTACTCTTTCACTTTCTTTTGATTTGTGTAATCCTAATGTTTTTAACTTTAATTTCGGTGTCCCAATTATTAGTCTTTTTATCGTGGCCTTTTCGAACTTTATAATTCGTCAGTTTTTGGGCGTGTGTAATTTTGGATGATCCCTATTGGTTGTAATATCTCACTTTTGTTGGAGGTGTGTATTATATCTCTTTTCTTATTGGTTCTAGATAGGGTAACCAGCTTGAGGATCTTGTACGGGTTTTTCAAAACCCTCTTAGAATAGTGTCGTTGTTTTTCCACAACAGGTTTATCATTACCCTAATACATACACTTTCATTAGGATTTTCGCCACGGCTTATTTAAGCCTAGATCAATTGCAAGGTTTCCTTTCTCAACCTCGCTGTAATTCTTATATTATAATGCTTCTCACTTTCTTTTTGAATATACGACAGATAACAGTCTTATACCTATATAAGTGTAAAAACTAGATTGTACTCTTCACTTTTCTATTAGATATTCAACAAGTGACAATCCTATATTTACATACGTGTATGAACAGATCTCACTCTGCTTAGCTTAATTAATACTTATATAATCTTTATAATATTAACTCCTTCTATATCGCCCTATTCTATTCTATTTTATAGTGACTGTTAACATTGTCAAATTTTAGATTGTGAACATGGATCTATGAGGGAATATAAGGTTATCATTGACTTTTATGTGATTTTTTACTTCATTTTTTGACCACAATTGGAGAATCCACATACAGGTGTTATATATTCATTGTATTCACCTGGAAACTCCACGGTGGAAAATAGTCAATTTTAACAAGAGGAAACTGTAAACAGTTATTGATTTACATTGCTATTTAATTTATGTATTATTTTCCAGAAATGGAATGAACATTATAATAAATACTGTCAAAGTAATTTGTTTTAGATAAGACCCTGCCTCTATTGTTGGCGCTTAGATATATAATTTTAATTCTGATTGTTTGTTTATTGACCACTAGGGGTCAATTTATCTTAGCCAAGGGTCAATACCAACAGGCGCTGGGTGATCTTTCTGTTAAATTCTTGTCCAGATTCACCCTTCACCGGTGAGAGCGGAGAGTAAACAGAGAATCCATATGGGATCTTGCTAAATAAAAAGATGGCGCCTGAACTAAGATATCGTCCAGGTATGGTGCCGCCGCAATTCCTTGAGACTTGGTCGCTGACAAAAAGAACCCCCAGAACCTTCGTAAAGATTCTGGGAGCTGCGGCCAGACCGAAAGGAAGAGTTACAAACTGAAAGTAAACAAAAGGAATCGAAAATGATCCTTGTGGATAGGAACATGAAGGTAAGCATTCTTTAGGTCGATGGTGGTCATGAATTGACCCTCCTGAACCAATTGAAGAATGGAACGAATAGTTTTCATTTTGAAGGACGGAACCCTGATAAATTTGTTGAGGCATTTCAGGTCCAAAATGGGTCGAAATGTTACCTCGTTCTTGGGAACCATGAACAGGTTGGAATAAAATCCTTGGCCTTGTTCTGTCAGAGTAACTGGAACAATCACTTCGAGAGAAGATAGTTCCCTGACACAATTTAAGAATGCCTTTCTTTTTCCTGGTTTACTGATAACCTTGACAGGAGAAATCTGCCTCTCGGAAGACAAGATTTGAAACCTATCTTATATACGTGAGAAACCACCTCCATCACCCCAGGATCTGGAACATCTTGAATCCAAGTCTCTTTAAAAAAAATAACGTCTGCCCCCTACCCGATCTCGGACCAGGGGGAAATCTTTCATGCTAATTTTGTTCTCAGAAGGAGGCTTCTTGGACTGCTTGTCCTTATTCCAAAATTGGTTAGGTCTCCAGGAGGACTTGGCCTGTTCAGGCTTGAAAGAAGAGGAGGATTTTTGTCCCTTGAAATTGCGAAAGAAATTAAAATTAGAAGTTTGGCGACCCTCAGGTCTAGTCTTCTTATCCTGGGGAAGAAAAGCCCCTTTGTCACCCGTGACAGTGGAAATGATTGCATCCAGCCCAGGACCAAGCAAGGTTTTCCGCTTAAAAGGAAGAGATAGGAGTCTAGACTTGAAAACCATGTCTGCCGACCAAGAATTTAGCCACAAGGCTCTGTGAGATAGGATGGCAAGACTGGAAGTCCAACTTGCATACTGGCATCACAAATGAAGGTATTTGCCAGCTTTAATGCCTGGATCTCCTCCACAGTAGGTTCTCCAAAATTAGTTCAGATAAGGAGTTGCAGCAATTGGAGGCTGTGCCAGCGCCTGCCACCATACTGGCCACCAGTTGCCATAGCAGACCTTGGTGAAGAAAAATCTTCCTTAAAGGGACAGTCTACCATAGAATTGTTATTGTTTTAAAAGATAGATAATCCCTTTATTACCCATTCCCAAGTTTTGCATAACCAACACAGTTATATTAATACACTATTTACCTCTGATTACCTTGTATCTAGGAACCTTCTTCCAGCCCCCTGATCACATGACTGTGACTGTGTTTATTATCTATTGTCTAACATTTAGCATTGTTTTGTGCTAAATCTTAAATAACCCCCTGTGCCTGAACACAGTGTTATCTATATGGCCCACATGTACTTTCTGTCTCTTTGTGTTGAAAAGAGATTTACAAAGCATGTGATAAGAGGCAGCCCTCAAAGGCTTAGAAATTAGCATATGAGCCTACCTAGGTTTAGTTTAAACTAAAAATACCAAGAGAAAAAAGCAAATTTGATGATAAAAGTAAATTGGAAAGTTGATTAAAATTAAAAGTCTTATCTGAATATTGAAAGTTTAATTTATACTAGACTGTCCCTTTAAGTGCCCCTCCAATGTCCTATCCATGGGGTCCTTAAATGAGGTTCTATACTCCAGAGGAATTGTAGTCCTCTTACCAATGTGGATATAGCTTTATTTACCTTAGGAATAGTACACCAGAGCTCACGTACAGAGTCCGCAACAGGAAACATTTTCTTGAAAACAGGAGAAGGGGTAAAAGAAACACCAGGTTTCTCCTATTCCTGAGAAATAATATCCGACATACAATCTGGAACAGGAAACACTTCCAAAGATCTAGGTTTGACATCAAAAACCTTGTTCAGTTTAGTAACCTTAGGAGTCTCAGAAATTTTAGATTCTGAATCCTCTAGAGTAGCCAGAACCTCCTCAAGCAGTAAATGGAGGTGCTCGAGCTTAAATCTAAAACTAACCTCCTCCGAGTCTACAGTACTATCCGCTGTAGAATATGATTCAGAGATTTCACCTTCAGAGACTGCTGAAGAATGGTCATCCTCAGATAATTGAGATAAACTGACCAATGCAGCCTTGGTGTTAGAAGATAATCCTGACTTAGAGGATATATTCTTAGATTTTCTTTTTCTCTTACCGAGATAGGTAAGGCACTTAGGGCCGCAGACACTGCTGAAGTAAGCTGCGCTGCAAAATCACCTGGTAAAAATACTTCCCCAGGCACAGACTGAGTAGAAGTGGAGCAAAATTGTACAAGAGAAATCACTTGGGTCTCTAAGCAATATAACAATAACGTGACCGATAAATATAGGTCTGAATCCATAATGTCCCGAAGGGTAATTGATTCCCAGAACCTTTACCAACAATAGCAAAAACAAATTTCTAGATTCAAATAATGATATCAGAAAATATCTATATGCTCTAATCCTGCAAACTAGCTCATTATTAGTACCAAACTGCAGGGATAAAAGCTAAAAACAGCACTGCTATACCCCCAGCAAATGCCGGAATAAACTCACCACCTCCTGAAACCCCTCACAACACTCCAATTCAGACTCTGCACAACAAGAGCTACAGAGCTCAATGCTATAAATCGCTTCAGGAAGTCAGAGAAAAAAAACGTTAGGCCGTCACATGACTGCATCAGAAATAAAAAATGGGTCACCAATAAAAAAAAACGCACGAAAATACCCTGCACTATACAAATATCAATGTAATAAATAATAATCCTTAAGTGCCCCTCTCAGAGTCTCCTTCATAATGAAAGCACCAAATTTCATGCCCAAAATAAATAAAGTTATGCAAGAATGTAAGTTTAGATGCCAACCCATTTTTTGTGAACAACCTGGGTTGTTCTTGCTGATTCGTGGATAAATGAATCCACAAATTACAAAGTGCTGTCCAGAGGTCTGAACCAAAAAAAGCTTAGATGCCTTCTTTTCCAAATAAAGATAGAAAGAGAACAAAGAAAAATTGATAATAGAAGTAAATCAGAAAGTTGTTTAAAAATTGCATGCTTTATCTGAATCACACAAGAAAAAAAATTGGGTTCAGTGTCCCTTTAAATTAACTAATAATAAAGTACTGTACATAGTTTCTTTTTACTAAGAGTGCCCTGCTTATACTGCCTAAAATTAAAAATCCCAACAATGAAGAGATTTAACTAGTTGTCCCCAGGCTCCATAAATACAGAATATAGTTGTCCCTAGGCTCCATAAATACAGAATATAGGTATTAACCCCCAGAGTGCTTGAGCTTTCTCACCTAAAAAGGAGAAAAGCACTTACCTTTGGCGCTTCAGCTGTAAGGCAGACACAGCATCCCAGGTCTGACAGATCCAGACAAATTCTGACAGGGACCTGGAGATAAAGGAAAAACAGAGTAACCAACCCTGATTTTCCATATGGGGGTTAGCATAAATTATTGGAGGAGAAACAAGGACTACTCTGCCGACCTCAAACCGTTAATAGCCACCACAACTCTTACTCAAGAAGATTACATGGACACAGCATTACCCCAATCCTTGCTTGCAGGGAAACTACCCATTAAAGGATATACTAAATTATCTTCAAAGCACCATCTTCGCACACCACCTAGATATACGAAGGCAAAGAATGACTAGGGATTATAGTTGGTGGGAGGGAAACTTATAGCTTTGCTGGGGTGTTCTTTTCCTCCTCCTGGTGGCCAGGAGTTGAAATCCCACTAGTAATTAGAATGGATTTGTGTACTCTCCATGCCATTGGAAAGAAATATGTATATATGCATTTGTGATTGGCCGATGGCGGTCACATGGTTCAGTGGGATTGGAAATAGACATAATTGAAATTTGTCCCCCCCAAAAAAAACAGAATTTATGTTTACCTGATAAATTACTTTCTCCAACGGTGTGTCCGGTCCACGGCGTCATCCTTACTTGTGGGATATTCTCCTCCCCAACAGGAAATGGCAAAGAGCCCAGCAAAGCTGGTCACATGATCCCTCCTAGGCTCCGCCTACCCCAGTCATTCGACCGACGTTAAGGAGGAATATTTGCATAGGAGAAACCATATGGTACCGTGGTGACTGTAGTTAAAGAAAATAAATTATCAGACCTGATTAAAAAAACCAGGGCGGGCCGTGGCCCGGACACACCGTTGGAGAAAGTAATTTATCAGGTAAACATAAATTCTGTTTTCTCCAACATAGGTGTGTCCGGTCCACGGCGTCATCCTTACTTGTGGGAACCAATACCAAAGCTTTAGGACACGGATGAAGGGAGGGAGCAAATCAGGTCACCTAAATGGAAGGCACCACGGCTTGCAAAACCTTTCTCCCAAAAATAGCCTCAGAAGAAGCAAAAGTATCAAACTTGTAAAATTTGGTAAAAGTGTGCAGTGAAGACCAAGTCGCTGCCCTACATATCTGATCAACAGAAGCCTCGTTCTTGAAGGCCCATGTGGAAGCCACAGCCCTAGTGGAATGAGCTGTGATTCTTTCGGGAGGCTGCCGTCCGGCAGTCTCGTAAGCCAATCTGATGATGCTTTTAATCCAAAAAGAGAGAGAGGTAGAAGTTGCTTTTTGACCTCTCCTTTTACCAGAATAAACAACAAACAAGGAAGATGTTTGTCTAAAATCCTTTGTAGCATCTAAATAGAATTTTAGAGCGCGAACAACATCCAAATTGTGCAACAAACGTTCCTTCTTTGAAACTGGTTTCGGACACAGAGAAGGTACGATAATCTCCTGGTTAATGTTTTTGTTAGAAACAACTTTTGGAAGAAAACCAGGTTTAGTACGTAAAACCACCTTATCTGCATGGAACACCAGATAAGGAGGAGAACACTGCAGAGCAGATAATTCTGAAACTCTTCTAGCAGAAGAAATTGCAACTAAAAACAAAACTTTCCAAGATAATAACTTAATATCAACGGAATGTAAGGGTTCAAACGGAACCCCCTGAAGAACTGAAAGAACTAAATTGAGACTCCAAGGAGGAGTCAAAGGTTTGTAAACAGGCTTAATTCTAACCAGAGCCTGAACAAAGGCTTGAACATCTGGCACAGCTGCCAGCTTTTTGTGAAGTAACACAGACAAGGCAGAAATCTGTCCCTTCAGGGAACTTGCAGATAATCCTTTTTCCAATCCTTCTTGAAGGAAGGATAGAATCTTAGGAATCTTAACCTTGTCCCAAGGGAATCCTTTAGATTCACACCAACAGATATATTTTTTCCAAATTTTGTGGTAAATCTTTCTAGTTACAGGCTTTCTGGCCTGAACAAGAGTATCGATAACAGAATCTGAGAACCCTCGCTTCGATAAGATCAAGCGTTCAATCTCCAAGCAGTCAGCTGGAGTGAAACCAGGTTCGGATGTTCGAACGGACCCTGAACAAGAAGGTCTCGTCTCAAAGGTAGCTTCCAAGGTGGAGCCGATGACATATTCACCAGATCTGCATACCAAGTCCTGCGTGGCCACGCAGGAGCTATCAAGATCACCGACGCCCTCTCCTGATTGATCCTGGCTACCAGCCTGGGGATGAGAGGGAACGGCGGGAACACATAAGCTAGATTGAAGGTCCAAGGTGCTACTAGTGCATCCACTAGAGCCGCCTTGGGATCCCTGGATCTGGACCCGTAGCAAGGAACTTTGAAGTCCTGACGAGAGGCCATCAGATCCATGTCTGGAATGCCCCACAGCTGAGTGACTTGGGCAAAGATTTCCGGATGGAGTTCCCACTCCCCCGGATGCAATGTCTGACGACTCAGAAAATCCGCTTCCCAATTTTCCACTCCTGGGATGTGGATAGCGGACAGGTGGCAGGAGTGAGACTCCGCCCATAGAATGATTTTGGTCACTTCTTCCATCGCTAGGGAACTCCTTGTTCCCCCCTGATGGTTGATGTACGCAACAGTTGTCATGTTGTCTGATTGAAACCGTATGAACTTGGCCCTCGCTAGCTGAGGCCAAGCCTTGAGAGCATTGAATATCGCTCTCAGTTCCAGAATATTTATCGGTAGAAGAGATTCTTCCCGAGACCAAAGACCCTGAGCTTTCAGGGATCCCCAGACCGCGCCCCAGCCCATCAGACTGGCGTCGGTCGTGACAATGACCCACTCTGGTCTGCGGAATGTCATCCCTTGTGACAGGTTGTCCAGGGACAGCCACCAACGGAGTGAGTCTCTGGTCCTCTGATTTACTTGTATCTTCGGAGACAAGTCTGTATAATCCCCATTCCACTGACTGAGCATGCACAGTTGTAATGGTCTTAGATGAATGCGCGCAAAAGGAACTATGTCCATAGCCGCTACCATCAACCCGATCACTTCCATGCACTGAGCTATGGAAGGAAGAGGAACGGAATGAAGTATCCGACAAGAGTCTAGAAGCTTTGTTTTTCTGGCCTCTGTCAGAAATATCCTCATTTCTAAGGAGTCTATTATTGTTCCCAAGAAGGGAACCCTTGTTGACGGAGATAGAGAACTCTTTTCCACGTTCACTTTCCATCCGTGAGATCTGAGAAAGGCCAGGACGATGTCCGTGTGAGCCTTTGCTTGAGGAAGGGACGACGCTTGAATCAGAATGTCGTCCAAGTAAGGTACTACAGCAATGCCCCTTGGTCTTAGCACAGCTAGAAGGGACCCTAGTACCTTTGTGAAAATCCTTGGAGCAGTGGCTAATCCGAAAGGAAGCGCCACGAACTGGTAATGCTTGTCCAGGAATGCGAACCTTAGGAACCGATGATGTTCCTTGTGGATAGGAATATGTAGATACGCATCCTTTAAATCCACCGTGGTCATGAATTGACCTTCCTGGATGGAAGGAAGAATAGTTCGAATGGTTTCCATCTTGAACGATGGAACCTTGAGAAACTTGTTTAAGATCTTGAGATCTAAGATTGGTCTGAACGTTCCCTCTTTTTTGGGAACTATGAACAGATTGGAGTAGAACCCCATCCCTTGTTCTCTTAATGGAACAGGATGAATCACTCCCATTTTTAACAGGTCTTCTACACAATGTAAGAATGCCTGTCTTTTTATGTGGTCTGAAGACAACTGAGACCTGTGGAACCTCCCCCTTGGGGGAAGTCCCTTGAATTCCAGAAGATAACCTTGGGAGACTATTTCTAGCGCCCAAGGATCCAGAACATCTCTTGCCCAAGCCTGAGCGAAGAGAGAGAGTCTGCCCCCCACCAGATCCGGTCCCGGATCGGGGGCCAACATTTCATGCAGTCTTGGTAGCAGTGGCAGGTTTCTTGGCCTGCTTTCCCTTGTTCCAGCCTTGCATTGGTCTCCAAGCTGGCTTGGCTTGAGAAGTATTACCCTCTTGCTTAGAGGACGTAGCACCTCGGGCTGGTCCGTTTCTACGAAAGGGACGAAAATTAGGTTTATTTTTTGCCTTGAAAGGCCGATCCTGAGGAAGGGCGTGGCCCTTACCCCCAGTGATATCAGAGATAATCTCTTTCAAGTCAGGGCCAAACAGCGTTTTCCCCTTGAAAGGAATGTTAAGTAGCTTGTTCTTGGAAGACGCATCAGCCGACCAAGATTTCAACCAAAGCGCTCTGCGCGCCACAATAGCAAACCCAGAATTCTTAGCCGCTAACCTAGCCAATTGCAAAGTGGCGTCTAGGGTGAAAGAATTAGCCAATTTGAGAGCATTGATTCTGTCCATAATCTCCTCATAAGGAGGAGAATCACTATCGACCGCCTTTATCAGCTCATCGAACCAGAAACATGCGGCTGTAGCGACAGGGACAATGCATGCAATTGGTTGTAGAAGGTAACCCTGCTGAACAAACATCTTTTTAAGCAAACCTTCTAATTTTTTATCCATAGGATCTTTGAAAGCACAACTATCCTCTATGGGGATAGTGGTGCGTTTGTTTAAAGTGGAAACCGCTCCCTCGACCTTGGGGACTGTCTGCCATAAGTCCTTTCTGGGGTCGACCAAAGGAAACAATTTTTTAAATATGGGGGGAGGGACGAAAGGAATACCGGGCCTATCCCATTCTTTATTAACAATGTCCGCCACCCGCTTGGGTATAGGAAAAGCTTCTGGGAGCCCCGGCACCTCTAGGAACTTGTCCATTTTACATAGCTTCTCTGGGATGACCAACTTGTCACAATCATCCAGAGTGGATAATACCTCCTTAAGCAGAATGCGGAGATGTTCCAACTTAAATTTAAATGCAATCACATCAGGTTCAGCCTGTTGAGAAATGTTCCCTGAATCAGTAATTTCTCCCTCAGACAAAACCTCCCTGGCCCCATCAGACTGGGTTAGGGGCCCTTCAGAGATATTAGTATCAGCGTTGCCATGCTCTTCAGTATCTAAAACAGAGCAGCCGCGCTTACGCTGACAAGTGTTCATTTGGGCTAAAATGTTTTTGACAGAATTATCCATTACAGCCGTTAATTGTTGCATAGTAAGGAGTATTGGCGCGCTAGATGTACTAGGGGCCTCCTGAGTGGGCAAGACTCGTGTAGACGAAGGAGGGAATGATGCAGTACCATGCTTACTCCCCTCACTTGAGGAATCATCTTGGGCATCATTGTCATTATCACATAAATCACATTTATTTAAATGAATAGGAATTCTGGCTTCCCCACATTCAGAACACAGTCTATCTGGTAGTTCAGACATGTTAAACAGGCATAAACTTGATAACAAAGTACAAAAACGTTTTAAAATAAAACCGTTACTGTCACTTTAAATTTTAAACTGAACACACTTTATTACTGCAATTGCGAAAAAACATGAAGGAATTGTGCAAAATTCACCAAATTTTCACCACAGTGTCTTAAAGCCTTAAAAGTATTGCACACCAAATTTGGAAGCTTTAACCCTTAAAATAACGGAACCGGAGCCGTTTTAAACTTTAACCCCTTTACAGTCCCTGGTATCTGCTTTGCTGAGACCCAACCAAGCCCAAAGGGGAATACGATACCAAATGACGCCTTCAGAAAGTCTTTTCTAAGTATCAGAGCTCCTCACACATGCGACTGCATGCCATGCCTCTCAAAAACAAGTGCGCCACACCGGCGCGAAAATGAGGCTCTGCTTATGCTTTGGGAAAGCCCCTAAGGAATATGGTGTCTAATACAGTGCCTGCCGATATTCTTATATCAAAATACCCAGATAAAATGATTCCTCAAGGCTAAATATGTGTTAATAATGAATCGATTTAGCCCAGAAAAGTCTACAGTCTTAATAAGCCCTTGTGAAGCCCTTATTTATGATCGTAATAAACATGGCTTACCGGATCCCATAGGGAAAATGACAGCTTCCAGCATTACATCGTCTTGTTAGAATGTGTCATACCTCAAGCAGCAAGAGACTGCATACTGTTCCCCCAACTGAAGTTAATAGCTCTCAACAGTCCTGTGTGGAACAGCCATGGATTTTAGTTACGGTTGCTAAAATCATTTTCCTCATACAAACAGAAATCTT